>NC_141006.1:9187188-9191652 GCF_052327205.1 Somniosus microcephalus | reverse complement strand
CAGTCTCTCTCTCTCTCTCTCTCTTCCCCCCAGTCTCTCTCTCTCTCTTCCCCCCCAGTCTCTCTCTCTCTCTCTCTTCCCCCCAGTCTCTCTCTCTCTCTCTCTTCCCCCAGTCTCTCTCTCTCTCTCTCTCTCTCCTCTCTCTCTCTCTCTCTCTCTCTCTCTTCCCCCAGTCTCTCTCTCCCTCTCTCTCTCTCTCTTCCCCCAGTCTCTCTCTCTTCCCCCCAGTCTCTCTCTCTCTCTCTCTCTCTTCCCCCCGTCTCTCTCTCTTCACCCCAGTCTCTCTCTCTCTCTCTCTTCCCCTAAGTCTCTCTCTCCAATTCCAATTCCAATTCCAATTAAAATGCTTTATTGGCATGAAAGTTTACAGAGAACCATATTGCCAAAGCTTACATAGCAAAAAGGTACAGTTTTCCAACATTCTGTAGGTGTCAATCGATTTGACATTTGTTGGGTACATACAATATTACTTTTAAACAATATTAATTTTAAACAGTCTTTGTACTTCATTTGGTACGTTCAATATTAATTTTAAACAGTCTTAATTTTAAACAGTCCTCAGGTTGTGACATGTTGTTACATATTTGGCCCCCAAGGTATGGTCTGTCTCCTTCTCCTAGGACTAATCTCAATTTTGACAGATCATCCAATTCCTTGAAATCTGGGGTTGTTTGGCTTAGCTTGTTGAATAATATGTTTCTTGATGTGTTGAATTTTTCGCATTTTAGGAGGAAATGCATTTCTGTTTCAACCTCGCCAGCCAGACATTGATCGCATATTCTATTCTCTCTAGGCTGCCAGGATTTCTTGTATCTGCCTTTTTCAATTTCCAGTTGGTGGTCGCTTAGTCTGTACCTGGTGAGGGTCTGTCTCTGTTTTGTGTCTCTGATGGTCGTGAGGTAGTCTGCCAGTTTATATTCTCTTTTTAGGGCCCGGTAACATTCTAATCTGCTTTGGCTTTCGGTCATTTTGTTCCAATGTTCCAGGTAGGTTTCTTTGCATTTTTTAATGATTTGGTTCACTCGGATTGGTGTTTGGACGGCTGTGTTGGTCTGGGGCTGGTCAGGGTCCGGCTGAGTACTTAGTTTCCGTAGCAGCTGACTCAGGGGACTCTTTTCTGGGTTTAGCTCTTGGGTCTGAAAGGCTTTGAAATGAAGGGTGTCTGGGAGCTAGATTTGAGTGATTTAGGAAGTTTAGTGCTCGTTTTTGGATGTTTATTATCAGTGGTATCTGCCTAGTTCGGCTCTGCATGCATTTGTTGGCGTTTTCCTTTGGGTGCGAAGGATGCTTCGGCAGAAATCTGCATGTAGGGCTTCTATTGTAGTTTTTCCCATTTAGTGTAGCTTTGGTGATTTAGCGGGCCCCATACTTCACTACCGTACAGTGCAATGGGCAGGATTATGCTGTCAAATATTTTGAGCCAGATTTTGATTGGGATTTGGATGTTGTAGAATTTTCTTTTTATTGCATATAGGGCTCTTCGGGCTTTTTCTTTTAGTGCATTCACTGCTATGCTGAAGCTCCCTGATGCTGTAATAGTTAGACCAAGGTAGGTGTAGCTCATAGTGTGTCCTATAGTGATATCACTGAGGGTAAACTGGTATTTGTTTTCCTGACATCTGGGCCTTTTTTGAAAAATCATGATGTTGGTTTTCTTTAGATTTACTGTTAGAGCCCAATTTTGGCAGTATTTGTCGAGTAGGTCTAGTTGTTGCTGTAATCCCTGTTCTGTGGGAGACAGCAGAACCAGGTCGTCCGCATAGAACAGGGATTTCACTTCTCCATCTAGAGACGGAGACCTGGTGACTCGCTTTGCTCCAGCATGTCTGCTAATTCATTTATGTATATGTTGAACAGGGTCGGGCTCAAATTGCAGCCCTGCCGGATGCCTCTTCTCTGGGTGAAGAAATCGGTGCGTTTGTCTCCAATTTTGACCCCGCATTTGTTTTTCAGATACATTGATTTAATAAGGTCATAGACTTTGCCCCCTATTCCACATTGAAGAAGTTTATAATAGAGCCCTTCGTGCCATATAGAGTCAAAGGCTTCTTGAAGTCGATGAAACAGGCGAATATTTTCCCATTTTTTGTTTGGTGTATATGTTTTCCAATGAGGGTGTGAAGGGTATAGATATGGTCGGCGGTGCGGTGTTTTGGAAGAAAACCTATTTGGTTTTTTCTGAGGATATTATGTTTGTTAAGAAAATCAGTAATCTACTATTTAGAATACTGCAGAATAACTTCCCTAGAAAACTGTTGACACAGATGCCGCGGTAGTTATTTGGGGTCTGATTTGTTTCCACTTTTATATATGGGGGAGATTAGTCCTTGGCACCGCTCTGTCTCTCTCTCTTCCCCCCAGTCTCTCTCTCTCTCTCTCTTCCCCCCAGTCTCTCTCTCTTTCTGTCTCTCTCTCTCTTCCCCCCCCAGTCTCTCTCTCTCTCTCTCTTCCCCCAGTCTCTCTCTCTCTCTCTCTCTTCCCCCCCCAGTCTCTCTCTCTCTCTCTCTCTCTCTTCCCCCCAGTCTCTCTCTTCCCCCCCAGTCTCTCTCTTCCCCCCAGTCTCTCTCTTCCCCCCAGTCTCTCTCTTCCCCTCAGTCTCTCTCTTCCCCCCCCAGTCTCTCTCTTCCCCCCAGTCTCTCTCTTCCCCCCCAGTCTCTCTCTTCCCCCCCAGTCTCTCTCTTCCCCCCCAGTCTCTCTCTTCCCCCCCAGTCTCTCTCTTCCCCCCCAGTCTCTCTCTTCCCCCCCAGTCTCTCTCTTCCCCCCCAGTCTCTCTCTTCCCCCCAGTCTCTCTCTTCCCCCCCAGTCTCTCTCTTCCCCCCCGAGTCTCTCTCTTCCCCCCCAGTCTCTCTCTTCCCCCCCAGTCTCTCTCTTCCCCCCCAGTCTCTCTCTTCCCCCCCAGTCTCTCTCTTCCCCCCCCAGTCTCTCTCTTCCCCCCCAGTCTCTCTCTTCCCCCCCAGTCTCTCTCTTCCCCCCCCAGTCTCTCTCTTCCCCCCAGTCTCTCTCTTCCCCCCCAGTCTCTCTCTTCCCCCCAGTCTCTCTCTCCCCCCCAGTCTCTCTCTTCCCCCCAGTCTCTCTCTTCCCCCCAGTCTCTCTCTTCCCCCCCAGTCTCTCTCTTCCCCCCCAGTCTCTCTCTTCCCCCCCAGTCTCTCTCTTCCCCCCCAGTCTCTCTCTTCCCCCCCAGTCTCTCTCTCCCCCCAGTCTCTCTCTTCCCCCCCAGTCTCTCTCTTCCCCCCAGTCTCTCTCTTCCCCCCCAGTCTCTCTCTTCCCCCCCAGTCTCTCTCTTCCCCCCCAGTCTCTCTCTTCCCCCCCAGTCTCTCTCTTCCCCCCCAGTCTCTCTCTTCCCCCCCAGTCTCTCTCTTCCCCCCCAGTCTCTCTCTTCCCCCCCAGTCTCTCTCTTCCCCCCCAGTCTCTCTCTTCCCCCCCAGTCTCTCTCTTCCCCCCCAGTCTCTCTCTTCCCCCCCAGTCTCTCTCTTCCCCCCCAGTCTCTCTCTTCCCCCCCCAGTCTCTCTCTTCCCCCCCCAGTCTCTCTCTTCCCCCCCCAGTCTCTCTTCCCCCCCCAGTCTCTCTCTTCCCCCCCCAGTCTCTCTCTTCCCCCCCCAGTCTCTCTCTTCCCCCCCAGTCTCTCTCTTCCCCCCCCAGTCTCTCTCTTCCCCCCCCAGTCTCTCTCTTCCCCCCCAGTCTCTCTCTTCCCCCCCAGTCTCTCTCTTCCCCCCAGTCTCTCTCTTCCCCCCCAGTCTCTCTCTTCCCCCCCAGTCTCTCTCTTCCCCCCCAGTCTCTCTCTTCCCCCCCAGTCTCTCTCTTCCCCCCAGTCTCTCTCTTCCCCCCAGTCTCTCTCTTCCCCCCCCAGTCTCTCTCTTCCCCCCCAGTCTCTCTCTTCCCCCCCAGTCTCTCTCTTCCCCCCCAGTCTCTCTCTTCCCCCCAGTCTCTCTCTTCCCCCCAGTCTCTCTCTTCCCCCCCAGTCTCTCTCTTCCCCCCAGTCTCTCTCTTCCCCCAGTCTCTCTCTTCCCCCCAGTCTCTCTCTTCCCCCCCAGTCTCTCTCTTCCCCCCCAGTCTCTCTCTTCCCCCCCAGTCTCTCTCTTCCCCCCCAGTCTCTCTCTTCCCCCCCAGTCTCTCTCTTCCCCCCCAGTCTCTCTCTTCCCCCCCAGTCTCTCTCTTCCCCCCCAGTCTCTCTCTTCCCCCCCAGTCTCTCTCTTCCCCCCCAGTCTCTCTCTTCCCCCCCAGTCTCTCTCTTCCCCCCCAGTTCTCTCTCTTCCCCCCCAGTCTCTCTCTTCCCCCCCAGTCTCTCTCTTCCCCCCCAGTCTCTCTCTTCCCCCAGTCTCTCTCTTCCCCCCAGTCTCTCTCTTCCCCCCCAGTCTCTCTCTTCCCCCCCAGTCTCTCTCTTCCCCCCCAGTCTCTCTCTTCCCCCCCAGTCTCTCTCTTCCCCCCCAGTCTCTCTCTTCCCCCCCAGTCTCTCTCTTCCCCCCC
>NC_141006.1:8867188-9184688 GCF_052327205.1 Somniosus microcephalus | reverse complement strand
TCTCTCTTTCCCCCCCAGTCTCTCTCTCTCTCTCTTCCCCCAGTCTCTCTCTCTCTCTCTCTCTTCCCCCCCCAGTCTCTCTCTCTCTCTTCACCCCAGTCTCTCTCTCCCTCTCTCTTCCCCTCCAGTCTCTCTCTCTCTCTCTCTTCCCCCCCCCCAGTCTCTCTCTCTCTCTCTCTCTTCCCCCCCGTCTCTCTCTCTCTCTCTCTCTCTCTCTCTTCCCCCTCGTCTCTCTCTCTCTCTTCCCCCAGTCTCTCTCTCTCTCTCTCCCCCCAGTCTCTCTCTCTCTCTTCCCCCCCAGTCTCTCTCTCTCTTTCCCCCCAGTCTCTCTCTCTCTCTCTCTCTCTCTTCCCCCCCAGTCTCTCTCTCTCTCTCTCTCTCTTCCCCCCAGTCTCTCTCTCTCTCTCTCTCTCTCACTCTCTCTCTCTCTCTCTTCCCCCCAGTCTCTCTCTCTCTCTTCCCCCTCTCTTCCCCCCAGTCTCTCTCTCTCTCTTCCCCCAGTCTCTCTCTCTCTCTCTCTTTCCCCCAGTCTCTCTCTCTCTCTCTTCCCCCCCAGTCTCTCTCTCTCTCTTCCCCCCAGTCTCTCTCTCTCTCTCTCTCTTCCCCCCAGTCTCTCTCTCTCTCTTCCCCCAGTCTCTCTCTCTCTCTCTCTCTCTCTCTCTCTCTCTTCCAACAACAACATGCCCTCAAAAACCCTCGCACCGCCGGGCACTCCAGCTCGTATATATATAAAAGGATCGATCTGTCTGTCTGTCCTTCCATCTGTCTGTCTGGCTATACACTCAAAAGTTATAGAGCGTACCTACACACGTGTTACATCAAAAGAAAGCTTACGATTCAGAACGGTCATAAGCGTATTTAATTTTTGGTCGGGCAGAAATTGTTTGCACATTGTACAAAAAACCTTCAAAATTCCACTCATTATCCACTCATTAGCATTGACTGACGTCAAGGTCGACCAATCCTGTGCCGTGATGATTGACCAATCCTACAGTTCAGTCACCTGATGGTTGACCAATCGGTGTGTGTGTGGGCGGGACTAATCGTTTTCATCTCAGGGATCTGTCAGCCATTATACAGCAGCCAGGGCAGCTCAAAACTTTCGTAATCCAGGTCAGTTTCTTTTTTAAAAAAAATAAGATTTAATAAAAATGTTTTATAACTACTTGAACTTTCATCTTTGAAGGTATTAAAAGCTAGAAATGTTTAGGTTAAAAAACAGTGCAAAACGGGCCTAGGCTTCTCTAACTGCCGACAGCCCAAATCCAGTCCCAGGCTTCCGACCCACACATCCACCAGGCCCAAAAAAGCCCTGGAAACTGCCGCAACCCAAATGCAGTCCCAGGCTCCCGGCCCACACATCGACCAGCCCCACAAAAGCCCTCGCAATGTGGGGCTCCCCTGCTAGTTATATATATATAAAGCGGTTTGTCTGTCTGTCTGTCCATCTGTCCGGCTATACAATCAAAAGTTATAGAGCGTACCTACACATGTTATATCAAAAGAAAGCTTATCATTAGGGGAGTCTAACAGGTGTATTTACTTTTTGGTCAGACAAAAATTGTTCAGACAGGAAACAGAAAAGGTTCAAAAAACGGCAACATTCCGCTCATTAGCGTTGAGTGACGTGATGGTTGACCAATTGTACAGGGGATTTACCTGATGGTTGACCAATCGGTGCATCATGGGGGGCATTTCATTGCGTGTGTGGGCGGGCCTAATCCTTCTGAGCTGAGGTGAGTGGCGGCCATCTTGATTCCTAACTCTTGATTTATTTTTCCCACTTTGTGTGTGTGTGGAGGGGATTTTGGGAGTGAGTTGAGGTGGGGAAGGGTTTCCCCGGCAACCGGGCCTGGGCCTCTCTCACAGCCTGTAGCCGCTCAGGAGGGTGGGGGAGGAGGGTTACCCCGGCAACCGGGCCCGGGCCTCTTTCACAGCCTGTAGCCGCTCAGGGAGGGGGGTGCGGTGGGGAGGGAGGAGGGTTACCCCGGCAACCGGCGGCGTCTCACTCTCCCTCCCAGTCTCTCTCTCTCTCTCTCTCTCTCTCTCTCTCTCTCTCTCCCCCGCGCAGCCCGAAAGCCCGGGGGAAGAGGGAAGCGAGCAGGTGAGCGGCGGCGTCTCTCTCTTTCCCCCCCCCCCCCCACCGCAGCGAAAGGCGTTCGTCTGCCGCCCGGCCAACCGGGTCCAAAGGCCTGCCGTGTTAACTATGAGGAACCCCGGGCTCGCTTCGGAGCGATGGGCACCCAGCCTCCCGATGTCGGACTAACTCCGTTCTGGTACCGGAAAGGAGGGAGAGACAGGGGGGGGGGGAGGGAGGGAGAGAGAGTAAAGCAGGGAGGGGCAGGGAGAGAGAGAGGGTGAGGGAGGGAAAGAGTGAGGGGGTGGGACAGGGAGGGAGAGCTTGCCGCCTTCCTTCCTTCCTTCCTTCGCAGGGGTCGATCGGGCCAGGCCTCAGGCGCTCCTTCCCCCCCTCTCTCTCCAGGCTAATCCCGAACTAAATCCAGCAGTTTCTCTCTCTCTCTTTTCCACCCCCCCCCCGTCTCTCTCTTCTCCCCCCCCAGTCTCTCTTTTCTCCCCCCAGTCTCTCTCTCTCTCTCTCTCTCTTCCAACAATAACATGCCCTCAAAAAACCCTCGGCACCGCCGGGCACTCCAGCTAGTGGTAAATAAGGGAGTGTCAATGGATGTTATTTATATGGACTTCCAGAAGGCATTCAACAAGGTTCCACATAAGAGCCTGTTAATAAAAATCAGAGCGCATGGAATTGGCAGCAACCTATTGACATGGGTAGGGAATTGATTAGAAGGTAGGAGAGAGAGAGTAGCGATAATGGGTCTGTAATCAAATTGGCAGGATGTGACTAGTGGTGTTCCCCAGGGATCTGTACTGGGGCCTCAGCTTTTCACTATATTTATCAGTGACTTGGGTGAAGCAATAGAGAGCCGAATATCCAAGTTTGCTGATGACACCAAGTTAGGTGGCACAGTAAGTAGTGTAGATGGGTGCAGAAAGTTACAACGGGACACTGAGTGATTAAGTGAGTGGGCAAAACTGTGGCAGATGGAGTTCAATGTGAGGAAGTGTGAGGCCATTCACTCTGGACCTAAGAAAGATAGATCAGAGTATTTCCTAAATGAGACGCGAGGAACTGTGGAGGAGCAGAGCGATTTAGGGGTCCAAGTATAGAAATCATTAACAGCTAGTGAACCAGTACAATATATAATCAAAAAGGCAAATAGAATGTTAGCCTTTATCTGAAGAGGGCTGGAATACAATGGGGTGAAGTTCAGTTCCAGCTGTACAGAGCTCTGTTCAGACCCCATCTGGACACTGTGGTCAGTCTGGGCCCCGCCCCTCAGGAAGGCTATATTGGCCTTGGAGGGGGTGCAGCGCAGATTCACCAGAGTACTACCGGGGCTAAAAGGGTTAAATTATAAGGACAGGTTTCATAGACTGGGCTTGTATTCCCTTGAGTATAGAAGATTAAGGGGTGATATAATTGAGGTGTTTAAAACAATTAAAGGAGTTGATCGGGTAGATAGAGAGAAACTATTTCCTCTGGTGGGGGGAGTCCAGAACAAGGGGCATAACCTTAAAATTAGAGCCAGGCTGTTCAGGGGTGATGTCAGGAAGCACTTCTTCACACAAAGGGGAGTGGAAATCTGGAACACTTCACCCCCCCCCCCCCCACCCCCCAAAAAAAAGCTGTTGAGGCTGGAGGTCAATTGAAAATTTCAAAACTGAGATTGATAGATTTTTGTTGGGTAAGGATATGAAGGGGTTACAGCATCAAGGCGGGCAAATGGAGTTGTGATACAGATCAGCTGTGATCTAATTGAATGGCGAACAGGCTCGAGGGCTGAATGGCCTCCTCTTCCTATGCTCTCTCCTGCCTCGTACTATAATGCCCCCTGGGCGTATATCTCTAGGCTGGTGCTTGGTGGAGAGAAGGAGATTGATGGCGTGTATGGTGGTTCCTGCTTATCGCAAGCAGAGGGGCCTTCCACTTCCTCCTCTTCTTCATTTAGCTCAGCCATGTATAAAAGAGAAGGTTAGATATCAGTAGGTCGTTGCAGTACAAGGAGTAACTGAGCATTCGTAGTGTGTCTAGCAAGTGACGTGTTGTCTTATGACATGCCTGACAGATGCCAACTGGCATCTACCCAGCGCTTTCCCAATCTCCAACACCTTTGCCAGTGGTGGCAGAACTTCCTCTTTATGGTGTGCGGGAGGCCTGAGGTCAGTAGGCCGCAGCCAGTGCCTCCCTGGTGTTGTGGGTTGTCTTTTCCTGTAAGCACAATATGGACTGAGGTTAGCACGAGGTGCTCTCTAACCAAGCTTGTGGACCGCCTTGACCTGTAGGCAGAGCCCATTGGTGAACACTAATGATTGAACAAAGGCAAAGAGCATCCCTGTGTCCTGAGCACATCGCTGCCTGTCCCCACACTCCCCCAGTGATTTGCACACTGCTCTTCCTCCCTCTCCTCAGTCATAGTAATAGAGTTATACAGCACAGAAAGAGGCCCTTCGGCCCATTGTGTCCACGCCAGCCATCAAGCCCTGTCTATTCTAATCCCATTTTCCAGCATTTAGTCCGTAGCCTTGTATGCTATGGCGTTTCAAGTGCTCACCTAAATGCTTCTTAAATGTTGTGAGGGTTCCTGCCTCTACCACCCTTTCAGGCAGTGAGTTCCAGATTCCAACCACCCTCTGGGTGAAAATGTTTTTCCTCTGAACCTCCTGCCCCTTACCTTGAAACTATGCAGAGAAACTCCAGTATGATTTGGACAGATTGGGTGATTGGGCAGATGCAGTATAATGTGGATAAATGCGAGGTTATCCACTTTGGTGGCAAAAACAGGAAGCTGAAGGTAAGCATGCAGGTGCAGCAGGTGGTTAAGAAGGCAAATGGTATGTTGGCCTTCATAGGGAGAGGATTCGCGTACAGGAGCAAGAATGTCTTGCTGCAGTTGTACAGGGCCTTGGTGAGACCACACCTTGAGTATTGTGTGCAGTTTTGGTCACCTTATCTGAGGAAGGATGTTCTTGCCATGGAGGGAGTGCAGCGAAGATTCACCAGGCTGATACCTGGGATGGCAGAAATGACGTATGAGGAGAGATTGGGTCGATTGGGCTTATACTCGCTGGAGTTTAGAAGAATGAGAGGAGATCTCATTGAAACTTATAAAATTCTAACAGGACTAGACAGACTAGATGCAGGAAGTGTAAGATTTGCAAAATTTGTGCATCTCCCCGAAGGTTATTATCGATAAAAGGGACCCTGCGTGGACAATTTTTTGAATTAAAAATGGTACCCAAGATGGCATCCGTGCCTCGTGGCAGAAAGCCTACGGGTCTCCAAAATGGATTCTGCAGCACAGACAGTTTGCGGGAAATCGAAACTAAGGCTGCAGGTTTTCTGTGAAAAGAACTTTGTGTTTTGGGAAAAGACAGAACTGTGAACTATGAATTTAGATCTGTTTCCAATTCGGTCTAATACAATGAGGCCTACAGTTAAAGCCATCAAACAGTCTGCATACATAATCGGAAACAGATTAAGCACATCCATCGAGGCTGGACAAGCCCATCAAAGACTTTCAGGATAATACGAGTCAATTATCGGGCCGGTCGATGCAATTACCGGCCACCTAAAAACTGTCAGTATAGATTGCTACCTTTGTTTTAATTTTGGCGGGCTAGTTAAAATAAAGAACTAACCTGATTTGGAGAGCAGATAAGGGTTTTTTGAGGAAGGCATAATTGAAGGCCCCCAAGTAGCAATCGGTGAACTCCTGCTCTGCTCTCTTGCTGCTCCGCTGCTGTGCTGGTGCTGGTGCTGCTGCTCCCCGGCTCTTCGGCCCCTTGCCCTCGTGGCTGCCGCTCTTCCCCCGTCCCACGCTTACCCCCTGGCCTTTGCCCGTGCCCTCTCCCACTCTATCTGGACTCGCCCCGGCACCAGGTCGGGTGAACACGGGCAATTCAGGCCAGGCGAAGCGGGACGCGACGAGGGGAGGAGGAGGGAAGAACACCAGAGGGAAGGTCAACTGAGGGTAGGCTTCGAATCATCGGGCCTTCAGCCCCAGCTGACCGACTACCTTCATGCAAACTCAAGCTATCGACGAAGGACCATCCCTGCAAGGTAAAGTACCCAAGCAGAGACTTTAACTTTGGGGTACTCGAACCTGGACAACGCCCTTGCAGCACCCGGAGCCCACGTGACGACGGCAGGCTCCAGAGAGCACCAAGAGCGAACCCCGAACCCAACCGCTGTTTTGAGTCTAACAAACCCTTTTTGATTGGTGAGCATGAATTCTGACCCCTCATAGCTTAACCTAGTTAGGTATAGGGGGTGGGATAAGGATAAGGGGATTGTTAAGGTAGTTGTTTTCCCTCGATGTGCCGTGTGTTCCCCATTCCCTGTATAAGTATAGTATTATTATGACTCTCTTGTATTTTTTGCCTGTGGAAGTGTACACTAGTGATTTTCCATAAGATTGTATCAAGTTTTCCTCTTCAATAAAAATCTTGGTTTTGTTTGCATCCAACCACCTGTCTACTCGAGTCTTCTCTGTATCGCTGCCTGTATCTAAGTCCGGTGTCCAGGACCCAGGGGCGAGTGATTCGAACCACTCAAGGAAGGTAGTCAGAGGCAAAGCTGACTGACCCGAACACGCCTGTGCAAAACCCCCTACAGAAGGATGTTCCCGATGGTCGGGGAGTCCAGAACCAGGGGTCATAGTCTAAGGATAAGGGGTAAGCCATTTAGGACTGAGATGAGGAATTTCTTCACCCAGAAAGTGGTGAACCTGTGGAATTCTCTACCACAGAAGGCAGTTGAGGCCAACTTACTAAATATATTCAAGAAGGAGTTAGATATATTTCTTAAGGCTAAAGGGATCAAGGGATATGGGGAGAAAACAGGGACAGGGTACTGAATTTGGATGATCAGCCATGATCTCATTGAATGGCGGAGCGGGCTCGAGGGGCCGAATGGCCTACTCCTGCTCCTATCTTCTATGTTTCTATGCCCCCTGCTTATTAACCCCTCTACTAAGGGGAAAAGCTCCTTTCTATCTACCCTATCTATGCCCCTCATAATTTTGTACACCTCAATCAGCCTATCCAGTCTCTCTTCATAGCTGAAACTCTCCAGCCCAGGTAACATCCTGGTGAATCTCCTCTGCACCCTCTCCAATGCAATCACATCCTTCCTATAGTGTGGCGACCAGAACTGTACACAGCATTTCAGCTGTAGCCTAACTAGCACTTGTACAGCTCCATCATAACCTCCCTGCTCTTATATTCTATGCCTCGGCTAATGAAGGCAAGTATCCCATATGCCTTCTTAACCACCTTATCTACCTGTCCTGCTTCCTTCAGGGATCTATGTACATGCACACCAAGGTCCCTCTGATCCTCTGTCTTTCCTAGGGTCCTACCATTCATTGTGTATTCCCTTGCCTTGTTAGTCCTCCCAAAATGCATCACCTCACACTTTTCAGGGTTAAATTCCATTTGCCACTGTTCTGCCCATCTGACCAACCCGTTTATATCATCCTGTAGCCTGAGGCTTCCCTCCTCGCTATTTACCACTCCATCAATTTTCGTGTCATCTGCGAACTTACTGATCATTCCTCCTACATTCATATCTAAATCATTAATGTACACTACAAACAGCAAGGGACCCAGAACCGATCCTTGTGATACACCACTGGACACAGGCTCCCAGTCACAAAAACAACCTTTGACCATCACCCTCTGCCTCCTGCCACTAAGCCAATTTTGGATCCAATGTGCCAAATTGTCCTGGATCCCATGGGCTCTTACCTTCTTGACTAGTCTCTCATGCGGGACTCTGTCAAAAGCCTTACTGAAGTCCATGTAGACTACATCAACTACATTACCCTCATCCACACACCTAGTCACCCCCTTGAAAAATTCAATCAAATTGGTTAGACATGATCTCCCCCTGACAAAGCCATGCTGACTATTCTTGATTAATCCTTGCCTCTCCAAGTGGAGACTAATTCTGTCCCACAGAATTTTTCCAATAATTTCCCTACCACTGGTGTTAGGCTCACTGGCCTGTAATTCCCTGGTTTATCCCTACTGAATAATGGTACTATGTTAGCTGTCCTCTGGTACCTCCCCTGTGGCCAGAGAGGTTCTGAAAATTTGTGTCAGAGCCCCTGCAATCTCCTCCCTTGCCTCACACAGCAGCCTGGGATACATCTCGTCTGGGCCTGGGGATTTATCCACTTTTAAGCCCGCTAAAACTGCTAGTACCTCCTCCCTCTCAATGCTAATTTGTTCAAGTATATCACAATCCCCCTGCCTGATTTCTATGCCTACATCATCCTTCTCCATAGTGAACACATGCAAACTATTAATTTAAAACCTCACCTACATCTTCCGGCTCTACACACACATTGCCAGTTTGGTCCCTAATGGGCCCTACTCTTTCCCTGGTTATCCTCTTGCCCTTAATGTACTTATAAAACACCTTGGGATTTTCCTTTATTTTGCCCGCCAGTGTTTTTTCATGCCCCCTCTTCGCTCTCCTAATTTCTTTTTTAAGTACTCCCCTGCACTTTCTATACTCCTTTTAGGGCTTCCACTGTTTTTAGTCCTTTGTATCTGCCAAAAGCCTCCCTTTTTTTCCTAATCCATTCTTGTACTGTATATCCCTTGACATCCAGGGTTCCCAGGGCTCGTTGGTCCCACCCTTGACCTTTACGGGAACATGTTGGCGCTGTACTCTCTCTATTTCCTTTCTGAATGACTCCCACTACTCTGATGTGGATTTTCCTACAAGTAGCTGATCCCAGTCCACTTTAGCCAGATCCTGTCTTATTATATTAATGATAATATGTGCAGGAACGTTGCCAGTGCTCCTGTAGAATGGGACATAGCACCAAGGGGACAGAACGGGGTGGTAACTTCACAGCTACTTCTGCGAGGCTACTGAAGATGTAGTGGGATAGAATGCTAAAGATTCGGAGAGGGGAGACAGATGTCGGGGTGCTGTATCATATCCAAACTCCAACTTACAGGCCTGAATCAGAGACATGCTAACTGCCTGTCGGGATAATGCCACCCTTCAGGCAAGGAAGGGGCCAAGGAGGAGAGCACAGAACGTAGCCTCGTTCCACTACAGTCTGTTCAGCCAGGGGGAATTAAGGGTGGTTCTGCATATTAAACTTGCAGCCTGATTGAGCAGCTAATCACTAAGCAGATGGGGATTTGCATATTTTCAAACAATTGAATAATTCAGTGCAGTCTAATGAACTGCCAGGACCTCACCGTTGGAGACAGCAACAACCTGGGAGCAAAGGGAAAAAATTCCACATTATGGAAGGGCATGCACCTACAGGGATACTTGCAGCTCGCATCCGTAATAAAGGAATTATCCTGACTTTTTCTGAAGGATAATAGAGAGGAAGGGGAGGAACCAAGCAGCCAGCTCGCAGAGGTCAGTTGGCATTGTGCAGATTTCCGAGAAGGAAATGGACTGTCTACCGGGATCGCACTCTCTCCTTCACGGGTTTAATGGGCCTGGACCGCCTGGGCCACTTGTCAGACAGAGCGGGAGTGGCCAGGTATCATTCCGCGGGCACTTTGGAGATCTTCAGTACTGGTCCAGCTCTTTGATCTCTTGGTTTGGCACTTTTCCCCCCACACGCAGGTCAGGTGTGAGGGGGGCAGAGTAACAAAGGACCTGATCACCTTTCCCCCACTATAGCATAGCTAGCCAAATATTCTGAATTAATTGGAGCGCAAGAAAGACCTCACATTTATATCACGCCTTTCACAAACTCGGGATACCCCAATACACTTCACAATCAATTAATTACCTTTGAAGTGGAGTCACTGTTGTAACGAAGCCTGGCAGCCAATTTACACACAGCGAGGTCCCACAAACAGCAATGAGATAATTGACCAGATCATCTGTTTTAGTGATGTTGATTGAGAGATAAATATTAGCCAGGGCACCAGGGATACCTCCCCTGCTCTTCTTTGAAATAGTGCCAGGGGATCTTTAACGTCCACCTGAGAGAGCTTAATGTCTCGTCTGAAATATTTCTTGCTGGTTGTACAGTAAGTACTGTCCTCAGCAATGTCTTGATACTGAAGATAGGAACTCTAGACCTGGAGTTCACCTTGCTGAGAGAGAGGTCAAACTTTCCTTTCATTGATGGATTTATTTTTTTTTAAATCAAAATGTATCTGCTTGTTTGCAATTGTCAGCCTTAGCTCAGTGGGTAGCACTCTCGCCCCTGAGTCAGAAGGTCATGGGTTCAGGTCCCACTCCAGAAACATGAGCATGTAATCCAGGCTGACACTCCAGTGCAGTACTGAGCAAGTGCTGCACTGTTGGAGATGCCGTCTTTTAGATGAGACATTAAACCGAGGCCTCGTCTGCCTTCTCAGGTAGATGTTAAAGATCCCATGGCACTATTTGAAGCATACAGGAGTTCTCCCTCGTGTCCTGACTAATATTTATCCCACAGCCAACACCATTAAAAAAAAAAAATTATCCAGTCATTTATCGCATTGCTGTTTGTGGGATCTTGCTAAGTGCAAATTGTCTGCCGTGTTTCCTACATTACAACAGTGACTACACTTCAAAAGCACTTCATTGGCTGTATTTTTATCACAGATAGAGGTCCTCATCTGCCTGATTTTGGTGTGACCTGTTTGTAGGTTGCAGCAGAGAAACCCTGTCAAAGGGCTCTGTCGTGTATTGATTGCGAGTTTGACACCAGTAAATACGGTAATGTAATGTGCGTTGCATTATGGGAATTACCCGGGAAAGCAGCAGTCAGCCATTTTACACAATAAAGAGAACATCGCAGTTAGAAGCCTGTCTGCCTGATTCTATGCTTTAATGCGTTCATACAACATTGGCGACGAGGATAACGGACGGAATCATTTTAGATAGGTAGTTGCCCAAGTTTTAGTTAGCTGGGATGGAGAAGACCGGCATTCAAAATTTTGCATGCTTCGCCGAGCCAGCCACGTTGGGTCCAAGATGGACGAGGTGGTTAACGTCTTTTGAGCTTTATGCCGACAGCAAAGGACTCATCATTGATGATACCTCTACAGCTGCCACAAAGCAGAGGAGAAGAGCTCTACTTCTACACCTAGCAGGACCAGATGTCCAGGATATCTTTTCGACTCTACCGGACACAGGAGAGCCAGCAGACTACACGGCGGCGGTTAGTGCTTTGAATCACTACTTCGTGCCCCAGGTCAACGCAGCATTTGCTAGACAGACTTTTCATAAGTTGTCCCAGAGGACAGGTGAGACTGTGTAACAATTTGCTACTCGCTTGTGGCAGGCTGCTAAAGACTGCCTTTGGGGGGATGTGGATAATCAAATAAGAGACGCTATCCTGAGTAGGTGCATGTCAGCCTATGTGCGGAGGAAATTGCTAGAGGAAGAGCAAAGTCTAACGCTCACCCGCACGTTACAATTGGCCTCACAATGTGAAAAAGTCGAGGAGCAGATGTCAGCCATGTCATGTACAGAGAAGGCGGAGACAGATACTGTTCATCGTGTTACACAGAAAAGAGGGTGTTATGCGAAAAGCTCGACAGGGAAACCAAAGGGAAATGGCGATAGGAACAAAAGGAAATGTTACAGATGTGGACACACAGACCACATGGGCAGAGATCCAAAATGCCCAGCACGTGGACAAACGTGTCATAAGTGCAAGGGAAAGGATAATTCCTCCAAAGTATGCTGCACAAAGGGTACAAAGAAACACAGTGTGAACAATGTAGAGGAACAAAATAACTGTGCATTTGCTGTTACTGGAAATAACGTGACAGAGAGACTTACCTTTTGTATGGGGGGAGTAAACCTGAGAATGTTAATTGATTCGGGTGCAACTAATAATGTGATAGATGAGAATACATGGGAAGGATTAAAGTCAGAACACATTAAGTGTCAGTCACATGTCCCTAAGACAGAGAGAAAGTTATTCTCTTATGCTTCTAGCCGACCACTGTCAGTTAAAGGTGTATTCACATGTGGGATTACAATAGGTAAGAGAACTGAGCAGGCGGAGTTCATTGTCGTTAAAGGCCATGGAGAGCCGTTGCTAGGAAGGGAGACAGCCATGAAACTGGGAGTTTTAAAAATAGGCGCAGATGTCTCAGCTGTGGTAGATGTAAGACAGCTACTAGAACAACGGTATCCAAAAGTGTTCCAGGGAGTAGGAAGGCTGAACACAAAACAGATCAGTTTGTATATCGACCCACAAGTGAAGCCTGTGGCCCAGCCACTCAGGCGTATACCATTCAACTTAAGGGGGGCAGTGGAGGCCAAAATAAAACAATTGAGGGACATGGACATTATCGAACCTGTAACTGGTCCCACCCCATGGGTAAATCCTGTGGTTATTGTACCAAAAGCGGATAAGGATGTAAGGTTATGCCTAGACATGAGACGAGCAAACCAGGCAATAGTGAGGGAACGATATCCAATCCCCACCATTGATGAGATACTCCAAGGTATGAACGGCTCGACGTTGTTTAGTAAGCTAGACCTGAAATGGGATTATCACCAGCTAGAACTGACCCCTGAGTCACGAGAAATCACAACGTTTGCTGTACATAATGTAGTATACAGGTATAAGAGGCTGATATTCGGTGTATCTTCAGCTAGTGAGCAATATCAGCACAAGATAGCTAATGCCTTAGCTGGAATAGAGGGTGTTGAAAACATCTCAGACGACATTATCGTGCTTGCACACGACCAGGAAACGCACGACAGACGCCTGCACGCTGTCATGACCAGACTAATGGAAAGTGGACTGACACTAAACTCAGAGAGTGCCAATTCAACATGGACCGATTGATTTTCATGGGAATCCTGTTGTCTGAAAAGGGCATCGGACCAACAGCAGAGAGAGTGCAAGTGGTGGCAGAAGCTCGGGAACCAGAGAATGCTACAGAGGTGAGGAGTTTCTTGGGACTCGTTGGGTACAGTAGCAGATTCATCCCGCAGTTTGCAACGCTATCAAAGCCACTGCGACGCCTGACGAGAAAAGTCACACTATTTAAATTTGGATCACAACAGACAGTCATTCAGTGCACTCAAGGAAGAGTTGGCCAGAGCCGGCACTTTAGCATATTTTGATAAGGATGCACCAACCAAGGTGATAGCAGATGCCAGTCCTGTAGGTTTAGGCGCAGTACTAGTCCAGGACCAACAGGGACAAGAGCTGCCAATATGCTATGTAAGTCGTAGTTTAACAGGCTGAGAGGGGAAATACTCTCAAACAGAGAGAGAGGCCTTAGCTCTTGTATGGGCTTGTGAGAGGCTGCATCCATATGTGTATGGTTGAAAATTTAACTTGGTAACTGACCATAAACCATTACAGGTGATATACGGCCCACACTCTAAACCCTGTGCCCGTATAGAGAGATGGGTACTTAGATTACAGCCGTATGATTTTAAGGTGATACACATTCCAGGCAAGCAAAACATTGCAGACCCACTGTCACGATTGCTGGGGGAGACAGCAAAACAGGAGAGATATTCTCATGGCTCAGATGAATAGATAAGATTTGTAGCTGTGAGTGGGACACCAAAAGCACTCACTACTAGAGAGGTGGAGGAAGCCTCTGCTACCGACCCAGAGCTGATTGAGGTACGGAAGGCAATCACAAACGGACATTTTGAGAACTGTAAAGCTTATGCAGCAATTGCAAACGAGCTGTGTGTAGTGGGGTGTATTGATTTGTATGTGGGTTCAATGACGACTCATTCATGAAAGAGAATGTCTTTTAATCTAAAGTCTGTTCAACTCTGTTAACAGCATTACAGGAGACACCATCTTAGAGATCCATCTAAAATGAAACTAAAACTAAACTCTCTCTCTCACATGCCCTCTGCTGGTCAGGCATAAATGATCAAACAGGCAAATATGCTGGTAAGGCATCATAATCAAACAGGCAAATACCATCACTATTTGCTGATATCATTACATCTCCCTTTCTTAAAACAAAAGTATTTTACTTTTATCTAACAACATGTTTTCTTTGTATTACTCTGCATTTTAACTGTAACCTTTAATGAACTTACATTATCATTATCATTATCAAGGTTTTTTAACCTTGTTTTGTGTGTTCACATGAAATATGTAAATACACGAGAACTTGAAGAGAGAATAAGATAACATTACTTCCTTCTATAACAAGAGTCCTTAAACTTGCTCAATGAGTCTCTCAGGAGGCTTCACGCGTCTTGAGGATTTTCTGATTGATTGTCCTTGAATCTGAGTTGTTGCCTCAGATGATGATTTCTCAGCTGTGTGATCAGGTTGTTCAACAGTATCAGTCTTTTGACCTGCTGTGTGATCAGGTTGTTCAACAGTATCAGTCTTTTGACCTGCTGTGGCTGGTCCCATGAGAAGATCTCGACGATTTCTTCGCAGAACAGCACCCTCATCTGTCTGAATGGTGTATGATCTTGGTTGAACTTCACTCAGGACAGTTCCCTTCTGAGTCCATATGTTTGTTTTGTCTTTGAACCTTACTTGGTCACCAGTGTGGAGTTCAGGTAGGTTTTGTGTTCCTCTGTCATAGTAGTACTTTTGCTTTTCTTTCTGTTGTTCTTTGAAATTTCTCACTTTCTCCCCCTCTCTTGTTTTCAGGGGGTTCTCCGGGATGGGTAGGTTTGACCTTAGCAGACGTCCCATAAGGAGTTGGGCTGGTGACATACCACACTCGAGCGGTGTTGTGCGGTATACAAGCATGCTCTGGTAGAAGTCAGTTCCACTGTCTTTTGCCTTGTACATCAGCCTTTTCACTGTCTGGGCCGATTTTTCCACTAGTCCATTGGACTGTGGAAAGTGAGGACTTGACGTTGTGTGGACAAAGTCCCACTCTTTGGCAAAGTGTCGGAAACTTGCATTGTAAAACTGGGGTCCGTTGTCTGTGAAGACCTCGCTTGCCACGCCATGTCTGGAGAATATGGCTTTCATACATGTTATCACAGCATCTGCAGTGGTGGTGTACAGTCTACAAACCTCTGGATACAGGGAGTAATAGTCTGTGACTACAAGATAGTCCTTCCCTTGACATACGAATAGGTCAGCGCCTACCTTCTGGTAAGGTCTGTCTGGCGCTGGGTGTGGCTTTAGTGGTTATACCGGATTGCTTGCTCGATATTTCAGGCATATTGTGCAGTTTGACACCTCATTTGTCACATCTTGGTTGATTCGTGGCCAGTACATCACCTCTCGTGCTCTTTTCTTACACTTTTCGATTCCCAGATGTCCTCCATGGATCCTTTTTAGCATCTCTTTTCTCAGACTCTTTGGGATAACTATTTTACTTCCTTTGTAGATGATGTCTTCGACCAGTGATAGTTCCGCCCTGCAGTTCCAGTACTCTGCCATGTCAGGTGAGCAGTCTTGCTTCATGTTGGGCCATCCATCCAAGATGCTTTTCCTCAGTTGTCTCAGTGTTTCACCTTTGTTTGTCTCAGTCTTTATGAGCTCCATTTTTGCATCTGCTATGGGCAGTGCACTTGTGATCATGTCCACGTAGGCATTCACTTTTTCATCCATTTTGGTGTTTGCGGGCTCTCCTGGGTCAACAGCTCTGGACAACGTGTCTGCTGTATACATCAGCTTACCCGGTGTGTATGCAACATTCAGTGTATAGCGTTGCAGCCTGATCATCGTTCTTTGTATTCTAAGCGGACAGCTATTTAGTGGCTTTTGGAACAATGCAATCAAGGGCTTATGGTCAGTCTCTACACTGATTGCTTGTCCTGACACAAACTGGTGAAATCTTTCACAGGCGTATGTGATGCTGAGCAGCTCCTTTTCTATTTGAGCATATCGCGTCTCCGCGTCTGTCATTGAGCGCGATGCATATGCAATAGGTTGCCAGTAGTCATATTTTTGCAGAAGAACGGCTCCGAGCCCACTCTGTGATGCATCTGATGATATCTTGATGGGTCTCGCTGGGTCATAAAACCTCAGAACTGGTTCCTCTGTGAGCAATTTCTTTAGATTGCTCCATGACTTCTCATGCTCATGATTCCATTCCCATTCTATGTTCTTTTCAGTTAGTCGTCTCAGTGGCGCCATCTTTTCTGAGAGGTTGGATATGAATTTACCCATGTAGTTGATCATTCCATTAAACCTCTGCACGTCCTTTTTGCATTGTGGCTTTGGCATATTCTCAATGGCGGACACCTTTCTGGGATCTGGTCTGATGCCCTCACTGCTAAGGATATCTCCCACGAATGTCAGTTCTGTCACCCCGAGCTGGCATTTCTCTCTATTCAGCTTCAGGTTTGTTTTCCTTGTTGCTTCCAGCACTTTTTTCAGTCTCTCGTCATGCTCAGTTCTCGTGGTTCCCCATACTATGATGTCATCCATTGAGGTATCAACTCCCTCCAGGTGCTCATAGATCATATGGATAGTTTTGTGATACACTTCAGGAGCTGAGGCAATGCCAAATGGTAACCTTAGGAATCTGTATCTGCCAAATGGACTGTTGAACGTGCACAGTCTTGAACTTGCCTCGTCCAGTTTCATCTGCCAAAATCCTGATGATGCATCTAACTTGCTGAAATACTTTGCAATTGCAAACTGTGACATGATTTCCTCACGTGTAGGAAGCTTGAAGTGCTCTCTCTTTATTGCTCTGTTTAGATCTCTTGGATCCAGGCAAATTCTGAGCTTTCCATTCTTTTTGTCCACAACGACGAGGGGACTCACCCACTCAGTTGGCTCATCTATCTTCTGAATCACATTCAGGCTTTCCATCCTGTCCAACTCTGCCTTCAGTTGCTTTTGAAGAGCAAACAGAACTTTTCTGCATGGATGTATGAC
Organism: Somniosus microcephalus; assembly: GCF_052327205.1. Taxonomy (NCBI): domain Eukaryota; kingdom Metazoa; phylum Chordata; class Chondrichthyes; order Squaliformes; family Somniosidae; genus Somniosus; species Somniosus microcephalus. The sequence continues at coordinate 9,167,826 of NC_141006.1, read as the reverse complement.
CGTTGGCATACTTTTATCTACTCTGATCGTGTGTTCTCCTGGAAGGCAGCCTAGACCCTGAAATAGGTCATTGTACTCTTTCATGAGTTCATCATAGACTGTCTCTCCTTCGCTTTCCACAACGAGGACTCTCTTTACCAGGTTCAGTCTCTCTCAGGCTTTTAAACCTAGTATGGCCTGCACATCCTTTGGCACCACGATTAATGCTAGCATGTGCTCTCTGTCCTTGTGTGTCACTTTGACAATGCATCTTCCTTTCACTGGTATATTAGTACCTGAGTATCCTGTCACTTTCACTTTTATTCCATGTATCTTTGGTCTGGGTCTAATTTTCTTAAAATCAGTCTCTGATATCACATTAACTTGTGCTCCAGTATCCAATTTAAATGGAATGTGTATGTCATTCACTTTTAGTGTCAACATCCAGTCTCTTTTTTCTTTTTTGTTTTCAGACACAACATCTACATAGAACTCCTCTATCTCGCTTTCATCTACTGCATGGACCTTGCTTTGTTGCGCTTGGTTCTTACAGCAACGGGCATAATTGTTTTTGTTGCAACTATTGCATGTTTTACCATATGCTGGACCCTTTTTTGGTGTATGCTGTGTACCGCATCAACTACATGACTTTTGATTGCCCCTTTCATTTTTGTTCACTGGCCACGCCTCTTTTTTCACATTGGCGCTCTTTTTGTTAAACGGTTTGTGTCCGTTCATTCTCACTGCATCCACGTTGCAGCTACTGTCACTGAACAGCTCCTTTGCCTGTGACTTCACAATCTCTGTAGCCCTACACAGTGCTATGGCTTTTCCCAGGTCTAGATTTTGCTCTCTTAGCAGTCTTTCCCTTAGACTATTATCTGGAATAACACACACCAGTCTATCTTTTATCAGCGAGTCTGTCAGTCCCCCAAATTCACATGTTTTGCTTCTGTTTCTCAGTTCAGTCACATACTGATCAATAGTCTCTCCCGTTTTCTGTACACATGTGAAAAATCTGTGCCTCTCAAACATCACGTTACGTTTAGGTATGCAGTAGGCCTCAAACTGTTCCATTATTTTATCCAACTTCATTTTGTCTCCATCAGCAGCGAATGTGAAGTTATTATACACCTCCAGCGCTTCATCACCCACGACATGTAAGAACACTGATGCTTTCATTTTATCACTTTTCTCGTCAGCTCCGATTGCCGCTAAATACAACTCCAAACGTTGTTTGAACCTCCTCCAATTTTCAGCCACATTACCTGTCAACTGAAGCTTCGCCGGTGGGTGTAATCCTACCATTTTTTCACTTCGTTAGCTATTCTCCAATGGTAAGTAACGATGTTCTCTTTTGGCTTGCTAATATGTGGAGAGCTGATTTAACTTCAGATTTTTCCTCTTCATCTCTTTCAACCACTTCTGACACCATGTATTGATTTGTATGTGGGTTCAATGACGACTCATTCATGAAAGAGAATGTCTTTTAATCTAAAGTCTGTTCAACTCTGTTAACAGCATTACAGGAGACACCATCTTAGAGATCCATCTAAAATGAAACTAAAACTAAACTCTCTCTCTCACATGCCCTCTGCTGGTCAGGCATAAATAATCAAACAGGCAAATATGCTGGTAAGGCATCATAATCAAACAGGCAAATACCATCACTATTTGCTGATATCATTACAGTGGGGTACCTAGTTCTTCGGGGAATACGCATCGTGCTACCCACAGTGTTACAAGCACGAGCCCTGGTGTTAGCACATGAAGGACACTTGGGAATAGTTGGAACATAGCAACATCTCAGAACCAAAGTTTGGTGGCCTGGCATGGACAAGGCAGCTGAAAAACACTGTAAAGTGTGCCATGGCTGTCAAATAGTAGCCAGGCCCGACCCACCTGAACCGTTGAGACCAACACCATTACCGGAGGGTCCCTGGCAGGATGTAGCTATAGACTTACTGGGACCCTTGCCATCCAACCACTCCATTCTTGTGGTAGTTGATTATTATAGTCGCTACTATGAATACGACATCATGACCTCCACAACAACAGAGAAGGTTATTGATAGTTTAGAGTCAATCTTCAGCCGTCATGGTTTGCCAATCACCTGCAAATCTGGTAATGGTCCCCAATTCCGATCTGAATTATTCAAAGAATACTGTGAAAACAACGGGATCAAACACCTGAAAACGACAGCAAAATGGGCTCAGGCTAACGGAGAAGTCGAGTGCCAGAATGCATCGCTGATGAATAGAATCAGAATTGCTCAGTCAGAAGGACTAGATTGGAAACGTGAACTTAGAAAATATGTGACTGTACAGGAGCATTGACCATGCCATGACCGGAAAGAGCCCGGCAGAGCTGCTCTTTAAACGGAAAACGAGAGGAAAGCTGCCAGACATCACAGTTGCGCGCAGACATGGAAGTACGTGACTGGGACGCAGAACAAAAAGGCAAGTCCAAACTGTACGCAGATGAACAGCGGAGAACACAATACTCAGAGGTGGAAGTTGGCGACACGGTGCTGGTACGGCAGGACAAAGTGGATAAGTTCACCATTCCTTTTAATGCCACACCACACGAAGTTTAGAGTAAAACAGGGAGTCAAGTAGTAGTAGAATCTCCAGACAGAGCACGCTACTTGAGAAACACTATGTTTGTGAAGAAATACAGAACCAATAGACCAAAGGAGACATTCCATAAGCAGGAGGAAACACAAGGGATTGAGGACAGTATAGTAGACCCTGACACACATACCACTGTGACACAGGCAATACCCACTGACACCAACATGTCAGACATACCCAATACAGCCAGACCTCAAAGGGTTAAAAGAAAACCCCAAAGACTGTCTGATTATGTCACAACATAAACTATGCGAGAACTGCAAGGGTGATGTTAAATGTTTAAACCTGGGAATTATTTAGTTGTGTGGTAAGACACAAGTTTGTAAAAAGTTTATAAATCAAATAAGTTATGCAGTGTTATTGTAAGCAACTGTTTGTAAACTACAAGTTTGTTTCCAAGGAAAAGGGGGATGTCATGTATTGATTGCGAGTTTGACACCAGTCAATACGGTAATGTAATGTGTGAGTTTAACACCAATAAATATGGTAATGTAATGTTGTGTTTTGCCAGTTTTTTACCTCTGTAGCCTAGAACAGCAAAGGGCTGAGTGTACAACACCAGCGAGACCCCTGTAGTGTATGTGCTTTAAGTCAGAACTACTTTTTACAGCTCCTGTATACTGTAGTACCGGCAGTAACCACACCGGTATATAAGCTGTGCGCATGCCTCTGTACTCCAGTCTAGAGATGACCCTCCTCCAGTAAAGACCTGTTGTTTGTTTATGTACAGCATCCGTGTAATTCTTTATCCACTGAACCACGGGTCTAACAGTGGCGACGAGTGTTGATGCGAATCTACCTGCAACATTAAACAAAAAAAAAATAGTCGAGTCCAGGAACACGGGCGCGACCGCGAGCAACCGCCCAGCAGACAGGCAGCGATCCAACTTCGCTGGGGAGGCTGTGGAGAGCCGGGCTTGGTTCCCCAGCCACAACGAGCAGTAAGAGACCGACGACAGGTCCAGAACAGACCCTTCCCGAGCAGCGGTGGCTGGAGCCGATCGACGGCAGAGAGAGAGAGCCGGGCAGCGTCAACGGGGTAAGAAAGAGGGTGAAGAGAGCAGGGCGCAGCCGGGGATTGATCACCGAGCGGCGTCGAGGAAAAATACTGCAAACCGGAGAGAGAGAGGGTAAGAAACAGCCGGGTTCTAGACTGAGCGGCGTCGACAAATATCAAGAGAAGAACGCGCAGAGCACAGCCAGGGATCACGGGCTGATCAGGGTCCGCGGGGCGAAGCAAGGGGAGACGCCATTGAGCCGCGGAGAAGCAGGGAGAGCGCGGGAGGCGCCATTGAGCCGCGGAGAAGCAGGGAGAGTGCGGGAGGCGCCATTGAGCCGCGGAGAAGAAGGAACAGCGTGGGAGACGCCATTTTGCAAAGCCGCAGCGGAGAAGACGGGCGAGCGCGGGAAGGAAGGAAAGCGCGGGAGACGCCATTTTGTGCCAGCGGAGAAGAAGGGGAAGCGCAGGAGGTGCCATTGGGGATAGTTAACGCACAACCAAGGATGCCGAAGAGTGGCAGTATCTCTACGTTCGACAATGAAGTCGAAGATTGAGCGACATATGTGGAACGTATTGAGGTGTACTGCAGGGCGAATGAAGTGCCAGATGCTAATAAAGCACTGGTTCTGTTAAATTCCATGGGTGCAAAAACTTATGGGTTACTGCGAAATCTAATAACCCCAGAGAAGCCGGTAAACAAGGATTTTGGAAGCATAGTAGAAATCCTACAGGACCACTTAAGCCCCACACCGCTGCTGATAGCAGAACGATTTAAGTTCCATAAAAGGAGCCAACACAAAGATGAAAGCAATGCTGAGTACCTAACGGAACTGTGCAAGCTATCGAAATACTGCCAGTTTGGAGTAGGACTAGCAGACACGTTAAGGGACAAGTTTGTGTGTGGGCTACAAAGTGAAGGAACCCAGAAACGGCTTCTATCAGAAAAGGACCTTATGCTGGACAAAGCTTTCAATATGGCAGTATCACACGAAGCAGCCGCAAGGGGCACTGCAGAGATACAACGGAGACCGCAAGAATATGCGGCACCAACGAAATGACCTATGGAACAGGGAAGTGCTATCGCTGCGGCAGAATAACACATGACCAGAAAGATTGTTGGTTCAAGGACCAAGTGTGCAGACAGTGTGGGAAAGCAGGAAACATAGCAAGAGTCTGCAGGTCTGGGAAGAAAACCAACAGTAAGAAATCTCCACAGAAGAAGTACAAAAAGGTACACCAGGTGATGGACAGTGGTTCAGACGAACAGAAAAGTGACACAGACTCCGGAAGCAAGGAGCTGGGTTGTCTGAAACTACATAATGTAACCGAAATAGAGGATCACCAGACTATCTGGGTTACACTCAAGATAGACGGAGTCCAAGTGGAAATGGAATTGGACACAGGGTCAGCTCTAACAGTCATAAATCAAAGAGACTACAAGCGGCTATTTTCACACATACCCTTGAAAGCTACAGAGATTGTCTTGAAGATGTATACGGGGCAAAAAGTCTACCCCAAAGGAAAAATAAGGGTGAAAGTGACATATAAATGTCAGGAAATACCTAAAATGGATATATATGTATTGCCAAATGGAGGACCACCACTGCTAGGACGTGAGTGGATCCGGAAGATACATTTAGATTGGCATTCCATACAGGCACTGAAGGTGGAGGCCAAAAAGGATGACGACGTCACACCTGGACGACTGTCAAAAATGCTAACTGATGCAAAAGAAGTGTTCCAGGAGGGACTAGGAACACTAAAAGGAATAACAGCAACAATTAAAATAGAGGATAATGCAAGCCCAAAGTTTCTGAAGGCCAGACCAGTGCCTTATGCGATCAGACCAGCGGTTGAAGCAGAGCTGGAAGGGTTGGAACGTTCAGGAGTACTGTCCAAAGTGGACTGGAGCGAGTGGGCTACACCCATCGTCCCTGTAATGAAGAGGTCGTTGAGTAATACGCCTGGGGAACCAAAGAAGGTCCGCATCTGTGGGGATTTTAAGGTGACAGTGAACCCAGCCCTTCACACGGTGCAATATCCGCTTCCACGAATTGAGGATATTTTCGCCTCGCTATCTGGTGGTAAACGCTTCACCAAAATTGATCTAGCCCAGGCGTACTTGCAAATGGAGGTAGAAGAAGCTTCGAAACATTACCTTACGATCAACACCCATAAAAGGTCTCTATCAATTCAACCGGCTGGTGTTTGGAGTAGCCTCGGCTCCGGCTATCTGGCAAAGGGCGATGGATCAGGACCCAGTGTTATTTGGATGACATCTTGGCCACGGGCGAAAATGACGGTGATCACTGTATTGATTTCTTTGTGGGTTCAATGACGAGACATTTATGAAAGAGAATGTCTTTTAATCTAAAGTCTGTTCAACTCTTTATACAGCTTTACAGGAGACACGATGTTAGTGATGCATCTAGAACGAAACTGAAACCAAACTCAACTGCCTTGCTTGTCTCTGTCACATGCCCTCTGCTGGTCAGGCACAAGCAATCAATACATGCAAACATGCTGTTAAGGCATCATAATCGAACAGGTAAATACCATCTCTATTTGCTGATATCATTACATCTCCTTTTCTTAAAACAAAAGTATTTTACTTTTAACTAACAACATGTTTTCTTCAACAGAAGCGTCGCCGGCGGGAGTAAACCTTCCATTTTTCACTTCGTTAGCTATTCTCTAATGGTAAGTAACGATGTTCTCTTTTGGCTTGCTAATCTGTGGAGAGCTGATTTAACTTCAGATTTTTTTCTCTTCATCTCTTTCAGCCACTTCTGACACCATGTATTGATTTCTTTGTGGGTTCAATGATGAGACATTTATGAAAGAGAATGTCTTTTAATCTAAAGTCTGTTCAACTCTTTATACAGCATTTACAGGAGACATCATGCTACTGATGCATCTAGAACGAAATTGAAACCAAACTCAACTGCCTTGCTTGTCTCTGTCACATGCCCTCTGCTGGTCAGGCACAAGCAATCAATACATGCAAACATGCTGTTAAGGCATCATAATCGAACAGGCAAATACCATCTCTATTTGCTGATATCATTACAATCACCTCGCTAACTTGGAGAAGGTGCTCGCCAGATTAAAGGAATATGGGCTACGAGCTAATCGCCACAAGTGCGAGTTTTTCCAAAAACAGATCTTGTATTGTGGCCACGTCATCGATGAAGAGGGGTTACATAAGTCCCCTGACAAGATTGAGGCAGTAGTCAAGGCTCCAGCACCGGAAAATGTGTCACAACTGAGGTCGTTCCTCGGGCTGGTAAACTATTACCACAAGTTCTTACCAAATTTGTCTACAGTACTACACCCGCTGAACACCCTACTGCAAACAGAGGTACCATGGGAGTGGGATGACGAACGTAGATGAGCTTTCCGGAAGTGTAAAGAATTGATCACATCAAAAGAGGTGTTGGCCCATTTCAACCCAGCACTACCAATTCGTTTGGCATGTGATGCATCACCCTACGGCATTGAAGCGGTGCTGTCGCACAAATTCCCAGACGGGTTGGAGAGGCCAGTGGCCTTTGCGTCTCAGTCACTAACCTCAGCCGAGTGCAACTACGCCCAGATTGACAGGGAGGCCCTCAGCCTAGTATGGGGAGTAAAAAAATTCAACCATTATCTGCATGGGCAGAAGTTCACCTTGCTGACTGACCACCAACCACTTGTCTCCATCTTTAATCCTAAGAAGGGCGTGCCAGTAATGACTGCACAGCGGTTACAAAGATGGTCCCTGTTTCTAGGGGCGAATCAATATGAAATAGAATATAAAGGCACGAAACAGTATGGGAACGCTGATGGGCTATCGCGCCTGCCACTGCCTACGGTGGAGGAAGCACCAGCAGTGGACCCTATCGAGATATTTTATTCGTCGATAATTGAACGATTGCCAGTAACAAACGTGGATATAGAGAAGGAGACCCGCAATGATCCAACGCTGTCACGGGTATATGAATTGACGGTGAGGGGATGGCCAACACATGGCGACTCACTGTTGCCAGCATTCTCATCCAGAAGAGAACAGCTGTCAGTATGCCAGGGGACAGTGATATGTGGATCCAGAGTGGTGATTCCACCCAAGTTAAGGGAGAGAGTGCTAAAGGAGCTACATGAAGGTCATCTGGGGGGGAGTGAAAATGAAAAGCCTTGCTAGGGCTTATGTGTGGTGGCCGGGAATCGATCAACAAATCGAAGACCTAACTAAGAGCTGCTTAGGATGCCAGAAGGTCCAAAATGCACCACCACATGCCCCTCTACACCCATGGGAGTGGCCCTCCTCTCCATGGCAACGGGTGCACATTGATTTCGCAGGTCCATTCGTGGACTCAATGTTCTTAATAGCAGTGGATGCTCATTCAAAGTGGCCTGAGGTGATAAAGATGTCTTCAACCACTACAGAGAAAACGATTGCAGTCCTACGGACCATATTTGCTAGAAACGGTTTGCCAGAGCAGATCTGCTCTGATAATGGACCACAGTTTGTGTCCGACGAGTTCCAAAAATTCATGAAAAGGAATGGGGTAAGGCATTACACATCCACCCCGTATCATCCAGCCACCAATGGGTTGGCTGAGAGGTTCGTACAAACCTTTAAGAAGGCGATAAAGGCCATGGGCGACGAGGAAATTCCACTACAGCATAAGATGGACAATTTCTTATTAGCCTACTGAAACGTGACACATGCAGTTACCAACCAGACCCCGGCCATGATGTTCTTTAACCGAAGGTTGAGAGCTCGTCTGGACTTGCTCAGACCAAATGTGCAAAGAAATGTTGAGGACAAACAATTCCAGCACATCAACGAGATGCCGACAAGGAGCTTCAATGTAGGGCAACCAGTCTTGGCCCGTGACTATCGAACAGAGAAGTGGCAACCCGGAACGATATGTACAAGGCAGGAGCCATTAATGTACACAGTGGATGTCGGGGAGAACATTGTGAGACGCCACGTCGATCAGATCTTAGCGTCACAGGAAGGCGTCAACCCCATGTCTCGAGTACCTGGGGATGAACCCGACATACCGGTAGCATCTACTTCAGACCCAGTAGCAGTGGAACCCAATGAACTACCCGATGAAAAGGGGTCAGAATTGCCTCTGCATCAAGAACAAGAACCTCCGGAAAGGCGCTATCCCGAAAGGGTCAGGAAGCCGCCCCAAAGACTGAATCTATAAATGGACTTTTGTTATTGAATGTACATGTAAAAATGTAATTGTTATTTGAATATTAAGGGGGTATTATTAATCTAAAAAAGGGAGGAATTGTAGTGTATGTGCTTTAAGTCAGATATAATTTTTACAGCTCCTGTATACTGTAGTACCGGCAGTAACCACACCGGTATATAAGCTGTGCGCATGCCTCTGTACTCCAGTCTAGAGATGACCCTCCTCCAGTAAAGACCTGTTGTTTGTTTATGTACAGCATCCGTGTAATTCTTTATCCACTGAACCACGGATCTAACAACCCCCAGCCACTGACGACCCCCCCCCCCCACCCAACCATACAGGAAACCACAGACACCCCTACATCGATAACCTGACACCTGCGGGCAGGGGAGGGGCACCCACCACAGGGTGTCAGGGACAAATTGGCCATGTTTTGTTACCTCAAAATCCTAAAGCAGTCCAGAACGGGTCTAGCAACTGAAGTAGGCCAAGAATCTGTTGTGAGGGCAAGTGTGCCCGTCTCTATGGGAACAGATTGAAAGTCCCCCCAAGGTACCTGAGGAGCTGACGTTGATCAAACGGTGTGATGTTATTGGTGGGGGCAGGGAAGAGACTATAATAAGGCAAAGTTCAAGCACAGCGAGTGTAACTCAAACCCAAGTTGGGATTGCCTTTCGGGGAGTGGGAGACCTCCGTGGTAAATCTATTCTCACTACGGTTCAGAAGTGGCTGTCGGAGTGAGGTTTGTGAATCGGAATTGTTGTTTTAGAAAGGTTCTCGGTTGTGTTGAAACTGAAAATTTTCCATTCTTGCGTTTCAATGACAGCAACTGGAAAATAACCTTTTAAAACTTGGGTATTGGATATATACTTGAAAAGGAGAAGTTTGCTGGCCTATGGGGAAAGAGCAAGGGAATGGGACTAATTGGAGAGCTCTGCACAGGCACGATGGGCCGAATGGCCTCCCTCTGTGCTGTATCATTCTATGATTCTAAACTGAGCAACATTCACAAGTGAAAGTCTAAATGTTCCTGACAGTTGGAAATGTTGTTTACCAGAAGCAAGGAGAATTAGATGTTCACACACAGACTGTGCTTTCACACAACTAACGACGATTCGCTAATGTACTTGTGATAAGATATCTGTTCATCTCTGTAGAAGGCTTTTTGATTCACAGTCTTAGCCTGGATTTGGCACCACAATTACTCAGGCCTTTCAACGGCCAACAGGCCCAAAACCTGCCAGAGAAGCAAACAGTGCAACAGCATTGCCCCGAGAACGAAAGAAGCAATGAGCGCGAGATGGGGCAGGGGGCAGAGAGCGAGATTGTGGGGGGAAGAAAGGGATACAGGGAATGAGAGGCAATGGGGGAGATTTTCCTGCGCGATCCTGCCTTGGATGGGGTGGGATCACTGGAGTAACAGCAGGAGAGTTGGGGGCCTGAGGCCTCCTGTTGCCTTACTGCCCCGATCAGGATCTCCCTAACCCAGCTCCTGCAGTGGGCGCTCCTCTACCTGGCGGGGGAGTGGGGGAGCAGGGCCTTCTCTCTGTCCGTGTTACTGTCGTTTCTCCAGGGCTCTGAAGCCACCATGGGAAGGGTGATGGGAGGCCCCAGGAAATGACTGTAACAGCCCTGAGGTCCATCCGCGGAAGGAGAAGGCCTTGTCATGCCCTCCATACCCACCCCGACAGTTACCCGCTGTATTGATCCCTGACCCAGGGAAATGGGTTGGGCTGCGATGGATATGGGGGAGGGGGGTAGAGGTACCTGCTCTAACTTTGCCCAGAAAAGGGGCATCACTATTCCAACTGTGAGCGAAGGAATATGAGAGATTGGAGTGTTAGCCATGGCACAGCAGGTAACACTCGCACCTCTGAGTCAGAAGGCTGTGGGTTCAAGTCCCACTCCAGGGACTTGAACACAAAAATCTAGGCTGACACTCCAGTGCAGTGCTGAGGTGCCGTCTTTTGGATGAGACGTTGAACTGAGGGCCCCGTCTGCTCTCTCAGGTGGATGTAAAAGATTCCATGGCATTATTTCAAAGAAGAGCATGGGAGTTATCCCCGGTGTCCTGGCCAAAATTTATCCCTCAATCAACATAAGAAAAATAGATGGTCTGGTCATTATCACATTGCTGTGTGTGGGATCTTGCTGTGCACAAATTGACTGCCGCGTTTCCTACATTACAGCAGTGACTACACTTCAAAAAGTACATCAGTGGCTGTGAAGCGCTCTGAGAACTCGTGAGGTTGTGAAAGGCGCTTTAGAAATGCAAGCCTCCTTTTTTAAAGGGGGAGTGAGAAAGATTGGAGGGAAAAGAGGACGAGGGAGAGATGAGAAGGAGGGAATGAGAGAGCAGCATGAGAGAGTAGAAATCACACTTCAGGTAGAACGTTAAGCTTATCAAAACTTACAGTGGGCAGGTTTCCACTATCAGTTACTGAGATACCAACCAGTGTGTATTGGTGCACGAAATGAAGCCTTTGCTGACAGCGTTTACCAAGTATCGGATCACTTCACACACCTGCTGATGAGACAACACCTGCACCGTGTGTGTCTGGTGTACTCAGACCTTCAACACTGACAGATGTTCGGCTGTGGGACTGGCCAGTTAGAAGCTGCCCTGGACTTGCAGGCCATCTACTGTTGAAGATTAAATCTACAGCTGGGCCCAAGGTACGGAGGGCAAATCCTAGCCAAACAGCTAAATTAACTCCACGTTTAAGAAACGCCGCACTTGAATCATAGAATCATAGAAAGTTACAGCACGGAAGGAGGCCATTTCGGCCCATCGTGTCCGCGCCGGCCAACAAAGAGCTATCCAGCCTAATCCCACTTCCCAGCTCTTGGTCCGTAGCCCTGCAGGTTACAGCATCCCAAGTGCACATCCAAGTACTTTTTAAATGTGGTTAGGGTTCCTGCCTCTACCACCCTTTCAGGCAGTGAGTTCCAGACCCCCACAACCCTCTGGGTGAAGAAATTTCCCCTCAAATCTCCTCTAAACCTTCCCCAATTACTTTAAATCTGTGCCCCCTGGTTTTTGACCCCCCTGCTAAGGGAAATAGGTCCTTTCTATCCACTTTATCTATGCCCCTCATAATTTTATACACCTCAATAAAGTCTCCTCTCAGCCTCCTCTGTTCCAAGGAAAACAGACCCAGCCTATCCAGTCTTTCCTCATAGCTAAGATTCTCTACTCCCGGCAACATCCTTGTAAATCTCCTCTGTACCCTCTCTAGTGCAATCACATCTTTCCTGTAATGTGGTGACCAGAACTGCACGCAGTACTCTAGCTGAGGCCTAACTAGTGTTTTATACAGTTGAAGCATAACCCCCCTGCTCTTGTATTCTATGCCATGGCTAATAAAGGCAAGCATTCCGTATGCCTTCTTAACCACCTTATCTACCTGGCCTGCTACCTTCAGGGATCTGTGGACATGCACTCCAAGGTCCCTTTGTTCCTCTACACTACTCAGTGTCCTACCATTTAATGTGTATTCCCTTTCCTTGTTAGCCCTCCCCAAATGCATTACTTCACACTTCTCCGGATTGAATTCCATTTGCCACTGTTCTGCCCACCTGACCAATTTATTGATATCTTCCTGCAGTCTACAGCTTCCTTCTTCAGTATCAACCACACAGCCGATTTTAGTATCATCTACAAACTTCTTAATCATACCCCCTATATTCAAGTCTAGATCATTGATATATACCACAAAAAGCAAGGGACCTAGTACTGAGCCCTGCGGAACCCCACTGGAAACAGCCTTCCAGTCACAAAAACACCCATCAACCATTACCCTCTGCTTCCTATCTCTGAGCCAGTTTTGAATCCAACTTGACACTTTGCCCTGGATCCCATGGGCTTTTAACCTCATGACCAGTTTGCCATGTGGAACCTTATCAAAAGCCTTGCTAAAGTCCATATACACTGCATCAAATGCACTACCCTCATCTACCCTCCTTGTTACCTACTCAAAAAATTCAATCAAGTTTGTCAGATATGGCCTTCCCTTAACAAATCCATGCTGGCTATCCTTGATTAATCTGTGTCTTTCTAAATGAAGATTTATCCTGTCCTTCAGAATTCTTTCCAATAATTTTCCCACCACCGAGGTTAGGCTGACTGGCCTGTGATTACTCGGTCTATCCTTTTCTCCCTTTTTAAACAAGGGTACCACATTAACAGTCCTCCTGTCCTCTGGCACCACACCTGAAGCCAGACAGGATTGAAAAATGATGGTCAGGGCCTCTGCTATTTCCTCTTTTGCTTCGCTTAACAGCCTGGGATACATTTCATCTGGGCCTGGGGATTTATCCACTTTTAAAGCTGCTAAACCCCTTAATACTTCCTCTCTCACTATATTTATTTCATCTAATATTTCACACTCCTCCCCCCGATAGCAATGTCTGCTTCGCCCCTCTCCTTTGTGAAAACAGACGCAAAGTATTCATTAAGAACTCTACCGACGTCTCCCGCCTCCACACACACATTACCCTCATGATCTCTAATAAGCCCTACCCTTTCTTTAGTTATCCTCTTACTCTTAATATATTTATAAAACATTTTTGGGTTTTCTTTGATTTTACTTGCCAAGAATTTTTCATGCTCTCTCTTTGCTTTCCTAACATCCTTTTTAATTGCACCCCTGCACTTTCTGCACTCCTCTAAAGATTCTGGAGTATTTAGCCCTCGGTATCTGTCATACGCCTCCCTTTTTTTCTTTATCCCACCCTGTATGTCTCTAGACATCCTGGGGGCTCTAGATTTGTTCGTCCCACTTTTTTCTTCAAGGGCACTTATTTGGTCTGAACCCTTTGGATCTCCTCCTTGAATGCCTCCCACTGCTCTGACACTGATTTACCTTCAAGTAGCTGTTTCCAGTCCACTGTGGCTAAATCCCCTCTGAGCTTAGCAAAATTTGCTTTTCCCCAATTTAGAATTTTTATTCCTGGTCTATCCTTGTCCTTTCCCAGAACTACCTTAAATCTAACAGAATTATGTTCACTAGCACCAAAATGCTCCCCCACTGATATGCCTTCTACCTGCCCAGCTTCATTCCCTAAAACTAAGTCCAGAACCGCCCCCTCCCTTGTTGGGCTTGCTACATACTGGCTAAAAAAGTTCTCCTGGATGCATTTTAGGAATTCTGCACCCTTTATACCCTTCACACTAAGTTTATCCCAGTTAATATTGGGGTAGTTGAATTCCCCTACTATTACTGCCCTATAGTTTTTGCACTTCTCAGAAATTTATCTACATATTTGTTCTTTTATCTCTCTCTGACTGTTTGGGGGTCTGTAGTACACTCCCAGCAGTGTGATCGCCCCTTTTTTGTTTTTCAATTCGACCCATTTGGCCTCATTTGATGATCGCTCCAACATATCATCCCTCCTCACAGCTGTAATAGTTTCTTTAATCCCCACCGTGACCCCCCCTCCCTCGCTATCCCGTCTGAAAATCTTGTAACCAGGAATGTTGAGCTGCCATACCTGCCCCTCTTTCAGCCACGTCTCTGTAACAGCAATAATATCATAGTCCCAAGTATCTACCTGTGCCCTCAGCTCACTGGAACTTCTAGTCAATGGCTCAAGTGTGTGTGTGTGTGTGTGGGCAAGAGGTCATATCTTAATACCAATTTAATCAGCTCACCCGGAGTATAAATCTGAGAACCAGTGCAAAATGGTCAAATCTCTTTCTAAAATCAGAGCCCTCCCCGCAGGGACTGAGTTGTGTAAAAGGGCCATTAGAACTCCCAGGTCAGGCCCCCTAGTCGAGTAGAGCAGCAGCGCAGGCATTTCACAGAGCCTGTCTTAGCATTGTGCGAATCATTGCTCGTTAGTTTATCAAACATTAAAAGAGCCACAATTCACTCTGAGCCTGTATAATCCCTATATAAAAGCTCTTGAGGTCCTGGTTGTGAGAGTGATCCAGTGATCACTAGGAGAGATACAGTGAGCTGTGAGTGTGTCTCCTCCACTCCCCTGTCTGCCACAGACTAAGAAAGGAAGCATTTCCATTAACTGCACAGCCCCACTCCAAACACCTGCTCAACCCACTATCTTAAATCTTGACCACTTACTAACCAGTGCAGCACATGAAGAGAGGCGGTATACATTACATTGATATTTAAAGTCTATATAGTAATCTGGGATGTAATGCTTAAGTTATCTACCAGATGGAGACAAATATTAAGGGATCATATTTACCAGTATTAAGGTAAGGTCCTGGCACACAACTTATTAAGGTAGTGGCATTGCATTCTGGGTATGACTCAGAGGTTGATCCTCCATCTTTGTGATCGCACAGTAAGAAATAGAGTGTGTTTGCTGCAGCTGTAAGAGCTATGTTCTCTGCTAAATCGGTTAATTAAAAAGTTGGGTTTGGGTTCCTGAAGTCTGGCTTATCTCAGTTCTTGACCTTACCACTCGGATATCACATTTGGCGATGAGGCTGCACAGATCTCATCTTGAAGAAGGAAAAAGAAAAGAAAAGCACTGAATCAAGGAATAATGGCTGCTATGGTAGGACAGCTCTCTGCTTTTGATGTTCAGACGCAGACCTGGAACGAATGCTGTGAGTTGCTACTGCATTTCTTTGAAGCAAATGATATAATTGATGTTGGAAAAAGGAGAGCTATTTTGCTCACTTCCGTGGGAAGTCAGACGTATAGTTTAATGAGAAACTTATGCAGTCCTGAGAAGCCTGGAGACGTTACATTTGCTAACTTAGTGGACTTGCTAAAGGAACATTTCAATCCCAGACCGAGTGAGATTGAACAGCGTTTCAAATTTAATTCACGGAACAGGAAACCAGGAGAGACTGTATTGGATTATGTAGCAGTGTTGAGAAAACTGGCACATGATTGCAATTACGGGAACAGTTTGAAAGACATGCTGAGAGATAGGCTTGTTTGCGGGATAATGGATGCTCGAATGCAGAGGAGATTATTGTCCGCGACTGGGCTTATGTATGAAAAAGCGTTGGAACTGGCTCAAGCCATAGAGACAGCTAACCGAGATGTAAAAGAAATACAAGGTTCAGACTGGGCTACTACGAGACAAGTTGCAGATCCGCTGGTGCACAAGTTAAATATGAGTCGGAAACCACAACATGAGCATGTAAAGGCATGTTATAGATGCAATGGAGATCACCTGGCGAGGGAATGCAGGTTTCTGGAGGAAAAGTGCCACAAGTGTGGGGAAAAAGGATATATAAAACGTGCATGCCGAGCAAATGCTACCCTGGAGGTATACAAACCTAAAGCGGGAGGAAAGCAAAACCTAGGAAGAGAATTGAAAAAACAGGGAGCACATCACATCAGTGGAGAAGCTGAGAAAGAAGACGACATGTTCATATTGCATAGTATGGTAGAGGACATTCCAAAAGTGGATCCTATCACTTTGCAACTGATAGTAAATGACTCTAAGGTGAACTTTGAGGTGGATACCGGATGTAGTGTAACCATATTGAACAGGGAGGAGTACTCAAAATTGTGGAACCGTGCGAAAGTTCCACAGTTAAAGTCTTGCCCTATGCAGCTTAAAACATATACCGGTGAACGAGTGGCGACATTGGGTACAGCTACTGTAACTGTGAAACACAGGGACACCGTGGAACAGCTACCTGTAGTTGTAGTATCGGGTTCTGGACCAAACTTGTTAGGTCGGGGCTGGATACGAGAACTTAAATTAGATTGGGGAGCAATAAATCAACTAGAGGGAGGCAAACAATTGTCTTTGCAAGATGTGTTGATTGAACATGAGATCGTGTTCAAGGAAGAACTTCGAACATTTAATGGCCCCCCAGCTAAGATTTATGTAGACAAGGAGGCACTGCCAAGGTTTTTTAAACAACGACCTGTGCCGTATGCCATGAAACCAAAGGTAGAGGCTGAGCTTGACCGTCTTTTGAGAGAGAACATTCTGGAACCCGTAAAATGTTCAGAATGGGCAGCTCCCATTGTATCTGTTTTAAAACCAAACAATTCGGTAAGAATCTGTGGAGATTATAAATTGACAGTAAATAGGGTGTCTAAACTTGAACAGTATCCTATTCCTAAAACTGAGGATCTTTTTGCAACCCTGGCTGGAGGGAAGAAATTCACGAAGCTGGATATGAGTCATGCATACTTGCAGATTACACTAGATGAGGAATCCAAGAAGTATGTAACCATAAATACACACAAGGGTTTGTTTACCTATAACCGCTTGCCATTCGGTGTCTCATCTAGTCCAGCTATTTTCTAGAGGACTATCGAGGGTGTACTGCAAGGGATTCCACATGTTTCAATCTATCTGGATGATATTCTGGTGACAGGAGGAACCGACCAGGAGCATCTGAGCACTCTGAGAGAGGTACTACAAAGATCGGATAAGGCTGGGTTACGGCTCAAGAGGAGTAAGTGCACTTTCCTGAGGAATGAGGCTGTGTTCCTGGGACATAGAGTGGATGCCACAGGGCTCCATCCAATCAAGGAGAAGGTACAAGCACTGCAGGAGGCCCCAGCTCCTACAAATGTGACTGAGTTGAAAGCTTACCTGGGACTGCTAAACTATTATAACAGGTTTTTACCAAACTTGGCAACAGTGTTAGCACCTCTTCACAAACTTCTGCGCAAGGAGACACAGTGGCAGTGGGAAGAGGAACAGAGGGTTTCATTTGAACAGTCCAAGAAACTGATACTGTCCTCGGATGTGTTGGTTCACTACAATGCAGAGAAAGACATAATTCTCTTTTGTGACGCTTCACCTTATGGGGTGGGGGCAGTTCTTTCACACAGCTTGGAAGATGGAACCAAAAGACCGATAGGGTTTATGTCTCGAACTCTGACCCCAGTGGAAAAAACTATTCCCAGTTAGATAAAGAGGGATTAGCAGTAATGTTTGGGTTACAAAGGTTTCACAAGTACATATATGGCAGGAACTTCACCATATGCACCAATCATAAACCTCTTCTATCTCTTTTTAATGAGATGAAGGCAGTACCACAGATGGTGTCACCCCGGATCCAGAGGTGGGCAGTGGCGTTAAGGGCATATGAGTATGTCATCGTTTACAAGGCGGGCAAGTACCATGGGAACGCAGATGCCTTGAGCCGTCTTCCACTACCAGGTACACCTATCCATGCAGCTCCAGAGGACAGAGTTTTGATGTTGGGGGACACAGATACGGCAATTGTGACCGCAGAACAAGTAAGGACTTGGACTGGTAAAGATCCAGTACTGTCTAGTGTCCGAGAATATGTGATGAGGGGTTGGCCACAACATCCGGAAGGGACTAATTTCA
This sequence comes from Somniosus microcephalus, assembly GCF_052327205.1. Lineage (NCBI taxonomy): Eukaryota > Metazoa > Chordata > Chondrichthyes > Squaliformes > Somniosidae > Somniosus > Somniosus microcephalus. The sequence continues at coordinate 9,149,734 of NC_141006.1, read as the reverse complement.
TACCTTACAGTGTCAGGAAGACAGAGCTGAGTGTGCAGGATGGTTGCGTGTTGTGGGGAGCTCAAGTGATTATTCCACAGCCAGCACGACAGTTTATCCTAGTGCAACTACATCAGTGTCATCCTGGAGTTTCGCATATGAAAGCATTGGCAAGGAGTTAATTGTGGTGGCCAAAGCTAGATGAGGAGATAGAAAATCTTGTCAAGACATGCAGCACTTGTCAAGTACACAGGAAGGCACCAGCAGCGGCTCCACTCCACCCCTGGGAGTGGCCGGATAAACCATGGAGAAGATTACATGTAGATTATGCGGGTCCATTTATGGGAAAAATGTTCCTCATAATCATTGATGCACATTCCAAATGGATGGATGTGTATCCTGTAAATTCTGCTTCATCTACTGTTACTATAGACTGCCTGTGTAGGAGTTTTAGTAATCAAGGGATACCGGAGATCGTAGTAAGTGACAATGCCACGTGTTTTGCGAGTACAGAAACAAAAGTGTTCATGAGAAACAATGGCATAGTGCACGTGACTTCAGCTCCATATCATCCATCTTCAAATGGACTTGCGGAGAGAGTCGTACAAACATTTAAGGAGATGATGAAAAAAAGTGCGGAAGGGAGTTTGGCAGCAAAAGTGTCACGAATTCTGTTCAGCTACAGAATAACACCTCAATCTACCACAGGACTCTCTCCTGCTGAGTTGTTGTTAGGACGTCAACTACACTCCACTCTTGACCTGGTTCACCCAGATCTAAAAAGGAAGGTGGAAAACCGACCAATCAAACAAAAGGAGAACCATGACAGAAGGACAAAGAGCTGCAGTTTTGGGGAAGGTGATGCAGTCCTTACCAGGAATTTCAGTTATGGTCCAAAATGGATTCCTGGCGTCATAGACTCTATGACCGGTCCAGTTTCATATACGGTCATGGTGGGAACTGGTCAGGTAGTACGCAGACATGTGGATCAGATACTGACCAGACAAAGGGAAATCGAACTGGAGGTTCCAGAGGGAATGTTGGAGGACAAGTTGGTCCCCAGTTATCCAAATGCATCGGTGGTACCACCACCACGAACAGAGACAGTTAGACCTGGACCCCTTCGTAAAAAGGAAACCATCGTAGCAGAGTCAGATACTCTGAGTACTGCTCAGGAGCAGCAGGTGGCTCTACCACAACCAATCAGGGACTTGATTGTAAAACGTTCACCAAGGTATCACAAGCCGCCAGGGAGATTGATCACGACCTGCTAGATTCGTTCTGTATGGACTATCGTTAAAGGAGTTTCCTTATGGACTTTTTAAGAATGTTGTTAAGAAATTATTGTAAACATAAGGGGGGGGGATATAGTAATCTGGGATGTAATGCTTAAGTTATCCACTAGATGGAGACAAATATTAAGGGATCATATTTACCAGTATCAAGGTAATGTCCTGGCACACAACTTATTAAGGTAGTGGCATTGCATTCTGGGTATGACTCAGAGGTTGATCCTCCATCTTTGTGATCGCACAGTAAGAAATAGAGTGTGTTTGCTGCAGCTGTAAGAGCTATGTTCTCTGCTAAATCGGTTAATTAAAAAGTTGGGTTTGGGTTCCTGAAGTCTGGCTTATCTCAGTTGTTGACCTTACCACTTGGATATCACAGTCTATTTACTGGTTTCCATTGCTCTCCTCAATCACGATCCCAGCCTCATTCCTTCTCCCATACATTCGGAAGAGAAAGAGAGTGGAGGACATTGGGCTGTGTTTCAGAATGAGGCTATTTTCCAACCCAGAGTGTTTGGAATTGCACTGAAGCATGCCACAGGCGGGAGATCTCCAGCCAGGTCCTCTAAGATTAGGATGTGTGTCTCAGTCAAAGGGCAAGGCCCAGCTCATCGCTCTGATACCCTCCTTCATTAATCCCTACTAACAGTTACTCAGGCCACTTCCCCATTCTCTGCCTCTTGTTTCTGACTGACCTCACAACTCAGTACTGACGGAGCGCCGCACTGTCGGAGGGGCAGAACTGAGGGAGTGCTGCACTGTCGGAGGGGCAGTACTGAGGGAGAGCCGTACTGTCAGGGGGCAGTACTGAGGGAGCGCTGCACTGTCGGAGGGGCAGTACAGAGGGAGCGCAGAACTGTCGGAGGGTCAGTAATGAGGGAGTGCCGCACTGTCAGAGGGGCAGTACTGAGGGAGTGCCGCACTGTCGGAGGGGCAATACTGAGGGAGTGCCGCACTGTCAGGGGGCAGTACTGAGGGAGCGCTGCACTGTTGGAGGGGCAGTACTGAGGGAGTGCCGCACTCTCAGAGGGGCAGTACTGAGGGAGTGCTGCATTGTCGGAGGGGCAGTACTGAGGGAGCGCCGCACTGTTGGAGGGGCAGTCCTCAGGGAGCACCGCACTGTCAGAGGGGCAGTAGTGAGGGAGCGCTGCACTGTCGGAGAGGCAGTACTGAGGGAGCGCCGCACTGTTGGAGGATCAGTACTGAGGGAGTGCCGCACTGCCAGAGGGGCAGTAATGAGGGAGCGCTGCACTGTCAGAGGGGCAGTACTGAGGGAGTGACGCACTGTCGGAGGGTCAGTACTGAGGGAGTGCCGCACTGTCGGAGGGGCAGTACTGAGGGAGCGCTGCACTGTCGGAGGGGCAGTACTGAGGGAGCGCTGCACTGTCAGAGGAGCAGGACTGAGGGAGCACTGCACTGTCGGAGGGTCAGTACTGAGGGAGTGCCGCACTGTCGGAGGGGCAGTACTGAGGGAGCGCTGCACTGTCGGAGGGGCAGTACTGAGGGAGCGCTGCACTGTCAGAGGAGCAGGACTGAGGGAGCACTGCACTGTTGGAGGGGCAGTACTGAGGGAGCGCCGCACTGTCGGAGGGGCAGTACTCAGGGAGCGCTGCACTGTCGGAGTTGCACTACTGAGGGAGCGCTGCGCTGTTGGAGGGGCAGAACTGAAGGAGTGCCGCACTGGCGGAGGGGCAGTACTGAGGGAGCGCTGCACTGTCGGAGGGGCATTACTGATGGAATGCTGCACTGTCAGAGGATCAGTACTGAGGGAGCACTGCACTGTCGAAGGGGCAATACCAAGGGAGCGCTGTGCTGTCGGAGGGGCAGTACCATGGGAGCACTGCACTGTCGGAGGGGCAGTACTGAGGGAGTGCCGCACTGTCGGAGGGGCAGTACTCAGGGAGCACCGCTCTGTCGGATGGGCAGTACTGAGGGACTGCTGCACTGTCGGAGGGGCAGTCCTGAGGGAGTGCCGCACTGTCGGAGAGGCAGTACCGAGGGAATGCCGCACTGTCGGAGGGTCAGTACGGATGGAGCACAGCACTGTCGGATGCGCTGCACTGAGGGAGCGCTGCACTGTTGGAGTGGCAGTACCGAGGGTGCGCTGTGCTGTCGGAGGATCAGTACTGAGGGAGTGCCGCACTGGCAGAGGGGCAGTTCTGAGTGATCGCTGCACTGTCAGATGGGCAGTACGGATGGAGCGCAGTACTGTCGGAGGGGCAGTACAGAGGGAGCGCAGCACTGTCGGAGGGTTAGTAATGAGGGAGTGCCGCACTGTCAGAGGGGCAGTACTGAGGGAGCGCCGAACTGTCGGAGGGGCAGTACTGAGGGAGTGCCGCACTGTCGGGGCAGTACTGAGGGAGGGCTGCATTGTCGGAGTGGCAGTACTGAGGGAGCGCCGCACTGTTGGAGGGGCAGTACTGAGGGAGCGCTGCACTGTCGGAGGGCAGTACTCAGGTTGCGCCGCACTGTTGGAGGATCAGTACTGAGGGAGTGCTGCACTGCCAGAGGGGCAGTAATGAGGGAGCGCTGCACTGTGAGAGGGGCAGTACTGAGGGAGTGACGCACTGTCGGAGGGTCAGTACTGAGGGAGCGCCGCACTGTTGGAGGGGCAGTACTGAGGGAGTGCCGCACTGTGAGAGGGGCAGTACTGAGGGAGCGCTGCACTGTCAGATGGGCAGTACTGAGGGAGCGCCGCACTGTCGGAGGGGCAGTCCTCAGGGAACGCCGCACTGTCAGAGGGTCAGTACTGAGGGAGTTCCGCACTGTCGGAGGGTCAGTTCTGAAGGAGCGCCGCACTGTCGGAGGGGCAGTACTGAGGGAGTGCCGCACTGTCAGTGGGGCAGTACTGAGGGAGCGCTGCCCTGTCAGAGGGGCAGTACTCAGGGAGCGCCGCAGTGTTGGAGCGTCAGTACTGAGGGAGCGCAGCACTGTTGGAGGATCAGTAATGAGGGAGCGTTGCACTGTCAGAGGGGCAGTGCTGAGGGAGCGCTGCACTGTCGGAGGGGCAGTACTCAGGGAGCGCTGCACTGTCGGAGTTGCACTACTGAGGGAGCGCTGCGCTGTCGGAGGGGCAGAACTGAAGGAGTGCCGCACTGGCGGAGGGGCAATACTGAGGGACGCTGCCCTGTTGGAGGGGCAGTACCGAGGGAGCGCTGCACTGTCGGAGGGGCAGTACTGAGGGAGCGCCGCACTGTCGGAAGGGCAGTACTCAGGGAGCACCGCACTGTCGGATGGGCAGAACTGAGGGAGTGCTACACTGTCGGAGGGGCAGTCCTGAGGGAGTGCCGCACTGTCGGAGCGGCATTACCGAGCGAGTGCCGCACTGTCGGAGGGGCAGTACTGATGGAGTGCAGCACTGTCGGATGTGCTGCACTGAGGGAGCGCTGCACTGTTGGAGTGGCAGTACCGAGGGTGCGCTGTGCTGTCGGAGGATCAGTACTGAGGGAGTGCCGCACTGGCAGAGGGGCAGTTCTGAGTGATCGCCGCACTGTCAGATGGGCAGTACGGATGGAGCGCAGTACTGTCGGAGGGGCAGTACAGAGGGAGCGCAGCACTGTCGGAGGGTTAGTAATGAGGGAGTGCCGCACTGTCAGAGGGGCAGTACTGAGGGAGCGCCGAACTGTCGGAGGGGCAGTACTGAGGGAGTGCCGCACTGTCAGGGGGCAGTACTGAGGGAGGGCTACATTGTTGGAGTGGCAGTACTGAGGGAGCGCCGCACTGTTGGAGTGGCAGTACTGAGGGAGCGCTGCACTGTCGGAGGGGCAGTACTCAGGTTGCGCCGCACTGTTGGAGGATCAGTACTGAGGGAGTGCTGCACTGCCAGAGGGGCAGTAATGAGGGAGCGCTGCATTGTCGGAGGGGCAGTACTGAGGGAGCGCAGCACTGTCGGAGGGTCAGTAATGAGCGAGTGCCGCACTGTCAGAGGGGCAGTACTGAGGGAGCGCCGCACTGTCGGAGGGGCAGTACTGAGGGAATGCCGCACTGTCAGGGGGCAGTACTGAGGGAGCGCTGCACTGTTGGAGGGGCAGTACTGAGGGAGTACCGCACTGTCAGAGGGGCAGTACTGAGGGTGCGCTGCATTGTCGGAGGGGCAGTACTGAGGGAGCGCCGCACTGTTGGAGGGGCAGTCCTCAGGGAGCGCCGCACTGTCAGAGGGGCAGTACTGAGGGAGCGCTGCACTGTTGGAGGAACAGTACTGAGGGAGTGCCGCACTGCCAGAGGGGCAGTAATGAGGGAGCGCTGCACTGTCAGAGGGGCAGTAATGACGGAGTGCTGCACTGTCAGAGGGGCAGTACTGAGGAAGCGCTGCACTGTCAGAGGGGCAGTCCTCAGGGAACGCCGCACTGTCGGAGGGTCAGTACTGAGGGAGTTCCACACTGTCGGAGGATCAGTACTGAGCGAGCGCCGCACTGTCGGAGGGGCAGTAATGAGTGAGCGTTGCAATGTCGGAGGGGCAGTACTAAGGGATGCTGCACTGTCGTGGGGAAAGTATTGACGGAGTGCCGCACTGTCGGAGGGGCAGTGCTGAGGGACAGCTGCACTGTCAGAGGGGCAGTACACAGGGAGCACTGCAGTGTCGGAGGGTCAGTACTGAGTGAATGCCGCACTGTCAGAGGGTCAGTACTGAAGGAGCGCAGCACTGGCGGAGGGGCAGTGCTGAGGGAGCGCTGCATTGTTGGAGAGGCAGAACTGAGGGAGTGCTGCACTATCGGAGGGTCAGTACTCAGGGAGCGCTGCATTGTCGGAGGGGCAGTACTGAGGGAGCGCCGCACTGTCGGAGTGGCATTACTGAGGGAGCACTGCACTGTCGGAAGGGCAGTACTGAGGGAGCGCTGCACTGTCGGAGGGGCAGTACTGAGGGAGCGCTGCACTGGCAGAGGAGCAGGACTGAGGGAGCACCGCACTGTCGGAGGGGCAGTACTGAGGGAGCGCCGCACTGTCGGAGAGGCAGTACTCAGGGAGCGCTGCACTGTCGGAGTTGCACTACTGAGGGAGCGCTGCGCTGTCGGAGGGGCAGTACTGAAGGAGTGCCGCACAGGCGGAGGGGCTGTACTGAGGGAGCGCTGCACTGTCGGAGGGGCATTACTGATGGAATACTGCACTGTCGGAGGATCAGTACTGAGGGAGCGCTGCACTGTCGAAGGGGCAATACTGAGGGAGCGCTGCACTGTCGGAGGGGCAGTACCGAGGGAGCGCTGCACTGTCGGAGGGGCAGTAATGAGTGAGCGTTGCAATGTCGGAGGGGCAGTACTAAGGGATGCTGCACTGTCGTGGGGAAAGTATTGACGGAGTGCCGCACTGTCGGAGGGGCAGTGCTGAGGGACAGCTGCACTGTCAGAGGGGCAGTACACAGGGAGCACTGCAGTGTCGGAGGGTCAGTACTGAGTGAATGCCGCACTGTCAGAGGGTCAGTACTGAAGGAGCGCAGCACTGGCGGAGGGGCAGTGCTGAGGGAGCGCTGCATTGTTGGAGAGGCAGAACTGAGGGAGTGCTGCACTATCGGAGGATCAGTACTGAGGGAGCGCTGCACTGTCGAAGGGGCAATACTGAGGGAGCGCTGCACTGTCGGAGGGGCAGTACCGAGGGAGCGCTGCACTGTCGGAGGGGCAGTACCGAGGGAGCGCTGCACTGTCGGATGGGCAGTACTGAGGGAGTGCTGCACTGTCGGAGAGGCAGTCCTGGGGGATAGCCGCACTGTCGGAGAGGCAGTTCTGAGTGATCGCCGCATTGTCGGAGGGGCAGTACGGATGGAGCGCAGCACTGTTGGATGCGCTGCACTGAGAGAGTGCTGCACTGTCGGAGGGGCAGTACCGAGGGTGCGCTGTGCTGTCGGAGGATCAGTACTGATGGAGCGCTGCCCTGTCGGAGGGGCAGTACTGAGGGAGTGCTGCCCTGTCGGAGGGGTAGATCTGAGGGAGCGCCGCACTGTCGGAGGAGCAGTACTGAGGGAGTGCTGCACTGTCAGAGGGGCAGTACTGAGACAGTGCTGCACTGTCGGAGGGGCAGAAATCAGGGCGTGCCGCACTGTCGGAGGGTCACTCCTGAAGGAGCACTGCTCTGTCGGAGAGGCAGAACTGAGGGGGTGCCGCACTGTCAGAGGGTCAGTACTGAAGGAGCGCAGCACTGGCGGAGGGGCAGTGCTGAGGGAGCGCTGCATTGTTGGAGAGGCAGAACTGAGGGAGTGCTGCACTATCGGAGGGTCAGTACTCAGGGAGCGCTGCATTGTCGGAGGGGCAGTACTGAGGGAGCGCCGCACTGTCGGAGTGGCATTACTGAGGGAGCACTGCACTGTCGGAAGGGCAGTACTGAGGGAGCGCTGCACTGTCGGAGGGGCAGTACTGAGGGAGCGCTGCACTGGCAGAGGAGCAGGACTGAGGGAGCACCGCACTGTCGGAGGGGCAGTACTGAGGGAGCGCCGCACTGTCGGAGAGGCAGTACTCAGGGAGCGCTGCACTGTCGGAGTTGCACTACTGAGGGAGCGCTGCGCTGTCGGAGGGGCAGTACTGAAGGAGTGCCGCACAGGCGGAGGGGCTGTACTGAGGGAGCGCTGCACTGTCGGAGGGGCATTACTGATGGAATACTGCACTGTCGGAGGATCAGTACTGAGGGAGCGCTGCACTGTCGAAGGGGCAATACTGAGGGAGCGCTGCACTGTCGGAGGGGCAGTACCGAGGGAGCGCTGCACTGTCGGAGGGGCAGTAATGAGTGAGCGTTGCAATGTCGGAGGGGCAGTACTAAGGGATGCTGCACTGTCGTGGGGAAAGTATTGACGGAGTGCCGCACTGTCGGAGGGGCAGTGCTGAGGGACAGCTGCACTGTCAGAGGGGCAGTACACAGGGAGCACTGCAGTGTCGGAGGGTCAGTACTGAGTGAATGCCGCACTGTCAGAGGGTCAGTACTGAAGGAGCGCAGCACTGGCGGAGGGGCAGTGCTGAGGGAGCGCTGCATTGTTGGAGAGGCAGAACTGAGGGAGTGCTGCACTATCGGAGGATCAGTACTGAGGGAGCGCTGCACTGTCGAAGGGGCAATACTGAGGGAGCGCTGCACTGTCGGAGGGGCAGTACCGAGGGAGCGCTGCACTGTCGGAGGGGCAGTACCGAGGGAGCGCTGCACTGTCGGATGGGCAGTACTGAGGGAGTGCTGCACTGTCGGAGAGGCAGTCCTGGGGGATAGCCGCACTGTCGGAGAGGCAGTTCTGAGTGATCGCCGCATTGTCGGAGGGGCAGTACGGATGGAGCGCAGCACTGTTGGATGCGCTGCACTGAGAGAGTGCTGCACTGTCGGAGGGGCAGTACCGAGGGTGCGCTGTGCTGTCGGAGGATCAGTACTGATGGAGCGCTGCCCTGTCGGAGGGGCAGTACTGAGGGAGTGCTGCCCTGTCGGAGGGGTAGATCTGAGGGAGCGCCGCACTGTCGGAGGAGCAGTACTGAGGGAGTGCTGCACTGTCAGAGGGGCAGTACTGAGACAGTGCTGCACTGTCGGAGGGGCAGAAATCAGGGCGTGCCGCACTGTCGGAGGGTCACTCCTGAAGGAGCACTGCTCTGTCGGAGAGGCAGAACTGAGGGGGTGCCGCACTGTCAGAGGGGCAGTACTGAGGGAACGCTGGACTGTCTGTGGGGCAGTACTGAGGTAGCGCCGCGCTGTCGGAGGGGCAGTAATGAGGGAGCGCCGCACTATCGGAGGAGCAGTGCTGAGGGAACATTGAGGGAGTGCTGCACTGTCGGAGGGGTAGTACTGAGGGACTGCCGCACCTTCGGAGGGGCAGTACTGAGGGAGCGCTGCACTATCGGAGGGGCAATACTGAGGGAGCGCCGCACTGTCGGAGGGGCAGTCCTGAGGGAGCGCTGCACTGTCGGAGGGGCAGTCCTGAGGGAGCGCCGCACTGTCGGAGGGGCAGTCCTGAGGGAGCGCTGCACTGTCGGAGGGGCAATACTGAGGAAGCGCCGCAATGTCGGAGGGGCAGTACTGAAGGAGCGCCGCAATGTCGGAGGGTCAGTACTGAAGGAGCGCCGCGCTGTCAGAGGGGCAGTACTGAGGGAGTGCGGCATTGTCGGAGGGGCAGTACTGAGGGAGCGTTGCACTGTCGCAGCACAGTACTGAGGATGCGCTGCACTGTCGGAGGGTCAGTACTGAGGGAGCGCTGCACCACTGGAGGGGCAGAAATGAGAGAGCCTTGCACTGTTGGAGGGGCAGTACTGAGGGAGCACTGCCCTGTCGGAGGGGCAGTACTGAGGGAGCACTGCACTGTCGGAGTGGCAGTTCTGAGGGAGCGCCGCACTGTTGGAGAGGCAGTACTGAGGGAGTACCGCACTACCGGAGGGGCAGTACTGAGGGAATGCTGAGGGAGAGCTGCACTGTCGGAGGGTCAGTACTGAGGGAGTGCCGCATTGTTGGAGGGGCGGTACTGAGGGAGCGCTGCACTGTCGGAGGTTCAGTACTGAGGGAGCGCAGCACTGTCGGAGGGGCTGTACTGAGGGAGCGCTGCGCTGTCGGAGGATAAGTACTAAAGGGAGTGCTGCTCTGTCAGAGGGGCAGTACTGAGGGAGCGCTGCCCTGTCGGAGGGGCGGTTCTGCAGGAGCGCTGGCCTTTCGGAGGGTCAGTAATGAGGGAGTGCTGCACTGTCGGAGGGGCAGTACTGAGGGAGCGCCGCACTGTCGGATGGGCAGTCCTGAGGGAGCGCCGCACTGTCGGAGGGGCAGTACTCAGGGAGCGCCACACTGTCGGAGGGTCATTACTGAGGGAGTGCCGCATTGTCGGAGGGTCAGTACTGAAGGAGCGCCGCACTGTCGGAGGGGCAGTACTGGGGGAGTGCCGCACTGTCGGAGGGGCAGGACTGAGGGAGCGCCACACTGTCGGAGGGGCAGTGCTGAGTGAGCGCTGTCCCGTCGGAGGGGCAGTACTGAGGGAGCACCACGCTGTCAGAGGCACAGTACTGAGGGTGCACTGCACAGTCGGAGGATCAGTTCTGAGGGAGCGCTGCACTGTTGGAGGGGCAGTACTGAGGGAGTACCGCAGTGCCGGAGGGGGAGTACTGAGGGAATGCTGAGTGAGTGCTGCACTGTCGGAGGGGCAGTACTGAGGGAGCGCTGCACTGTCGGAGGGGCAGTATTGAGGCAGTGCCGCACTGTCGGAGGGGCTGTACTCAGGGAGCGCTGCACTGCTGGAGGGCAGTACTGAGGGAGCGCCGCACTGGCGGAGGGTCAGTACTGAAGGAGCGCTGCACTGTCGGAGGGGCAGTGCTGAGGGAGCGCTGCACTGTCCGAGGATCAGTACTGAGGGAGCGCTGCCCTGTTGAAGGGGCAGTACTGAGGGAGCGTTGCACTGTCGGAGGGGTAGTACTGAGGGAGCGCTGCACTGTCAGAGGGGCAGTACTGAGGGAGCGCTGCAATGTCGGAGGGGCAGTACTCATGGAGCACCGCACTGTCGGATGGGCAGTAATGAGGGAGTGATGCACTGTCGGAGGGCCAGTCCTGAGCGAGTTCCGCACTGTTGGAGAGGCAGTACTGAGGGAGTACTGCACTACCGGAGGGGCAGTACTGAGGGAATGTTGAGGGAATGCTGCACTGTCGGAAGATCAGTACTGAGGGAGTGCCGCACTGTCGGTGGGGCGGGCCTGAGGGAGCGCTGCACTGTCGGAGGGTCAGTACTGAGGGAGCGCTGCACTGTCGGAGGGACAGTACTGAGGGAGTGCCGCACTGTCAGATGGGCAGTGCTGAGGGACTGCTGCATTTTCGGAGGAGCAGCACTGAGGGAGTGCTGCACTGTCGGAGGGGCAGTACTGAGGGAGCACTGCCCTGTCGGAGGGGCAGTACTGAGGGAGCGCTGCACTTTCGGAGTTGCAGTTCTGAGGGAGCGCCGCACTGTTGGAGAGGCAGTACTGAGGAAGTACCACACTACCGGAGGGGCAGTACTGAGGGAATGCTGAGGGAGAGCTGCATTGTCAGTGGGTCAGTACTGAGGGAGTGCCGCACTGTTGGAGGGGCGGTCCTGAGGGAGCGCTGCACTGTCGGAGGGTCAGTACTGACGGAGCGCAGCACTGTCGGAGGGGCTGTACTGAGGGAGCGCTGCGCTGTCGGAGGATAAGTACTGAGGGTGCGCTGCCCTGTCGGAGGGGCGGTTCTGCGGGAGCGCTGCCCTTTCAGAGGGTCAGTACTGAGGGAGCGCTGCACTGTCGGTGAAGCAGTACTGAGGGAGCGCCGCGCTGTCGGAGGGGCAGTCCTGAGGGAGCGCCGCACTGTCGGAGGGGCAGTACTCGGGGAGCGCTACACTGTCGGAGGGTCATTACTGAAGGAGTGCCACACTGTCGGAGGGTCAGTACTGAAGGAGCGCTGCACTATCGGAGGGGCAGTACTGGGGGAGTGCCGCACTGTCGGAGGGCCAGTACTGAGGGAGCGCCGCATTGTTGGAGGGGCAGTACTGAGTGAGCGCTGCCCCGTCGGAGGGGCAGTACTGAGGGAGCACCACGCTGTCGGAGGGACAGTACTGAGGGTGCGCTGCACTGTTGGAGGATCAGTACTGAGGGAGCGCTGCTCTGTTGGAGGGGCAGTACTGAGGGAGTACTGCACTGCCGGAGGGGCATTACTGAGGGAAGGCTGAGTGAGTGCTGCACTGTCGGAGGGGCAGTACTGAGGGAGTGCCGCACTGTCGGAGAGGCAATACTGAGGGAGTGCCGCACTTTCAGAGGGGCAGTACTGAGGGAGCGCTGCCCTGTTGGAGGGGCAGTTCTGCGGGAGTGCTCCACTGTCAGAGGGGCAGTACTGAGGGAGCGCGGCAATGTCGGAGGGGCAGTACTCAGGGAGCACCAGACTGTCGGATGAGCAGTAAGGATGGAGTGATGCACTGCCAGAGGGTCAATACTGAGGGAGCGCAACACAGTCGGAGGGGCAGCACTGAGGGAGCGCTGCACTGTCGAAGGGGCAGTACTGAGGGAGCGCTGCACTGTTGGAGGGGCAGTACTGAGGGAGCACCGCACTGGCGGAGGGTCAGTACTGAGGGAGCGCTGCTCTGTCGGATGGACAGTATTGAGGGAGTGCTGCACTGTCAGAGGGACAGTATTGAGGGAGTGCTGCACTGTCAGAGGGGCAGTGCTGAGGGACTGCTGCACTGTCGGAGGGGCAGTGCTGAGAGAGCGCTGCAATGTAGGAGGGGCTGTACTGAGGGAGCGCTGCCCTGTTGGAGGGGACATACTGAGGGTGCGCTGCACTGTCGGAGGGGCCATACTGAGGGAGCGCTGCACTGTCGGAGGGGCAGTATTGAGGGAGTGCCGCACTGTTGGAGGGGCTGTACTCAGGGAGCGCTGCACTGTCGGAGGGGCAGTACTGAGGGAGCGCTGCACTGTTGGAGGGGTAGTACTGAGGGGGCGCCGCACTGGCGGAGGGTCCGTACTGAGGGAGCACTGCAATGTCGGAGGGGCAGTACTCAGGGAGCACCGGACTGTCGGATGGGCAGTAATGAGGGAGTGATGCACTGTTGGAGGACAATACTGAGGGAGCGTCACACAGTCGGAGGGGCAGCACTCAGGGTGCGCTGCACTGTCGGAGGGGCCGTACTGGGGGAGCGCTGCACTGTCGGAGGGGCAGAACTGAGGGAGTGCCGCACTGTCGGAAGGGCTGTACTCAGGGACCACCGCACTGGCAGAAGGTCAGTACTGAGGTTGCATTGCACTGTCGGAGGGGCAGTATTGAGGGAGCGCTGCACTGTCAGAGGGGCAGTACTCAGGTAGCACCGCACTGTCGGATGGGCAGTAATGAGGGAGTGATGCACTGTCGGAGGGCCAGTCCTGAGAGAGTGCCGCACTGTCGGTGAGGCAGATTTGAGGGAGTACCGCACTCCCGGTGGGGCAGTACTGAGGGAACGCTGAGGGAGTGCTACACTGTCATAGGGGCAGTATTGAGGGAGCGCCGCACTGGCGGAGGGTCAGTACTGAAGGAGCGCTGCCCTGTCGGAGGGCCAGTGCTGAGGGAGCGCTGCACTCTCCGAGGATCAGCACTGAGGGAGCGCTGCCCTGTTGAAGGAGCAGTACTGAGGGAGCATTGCACTGTCGGAGGGGTAGTACTGAGGGAGCGCTGCACTGTCAGAGGGGCAGTACTGAGGGAGCGCTGCACTGTCGGAGGGGCAGTACTCAGGGAGCGCCACACTGTCGGAGGGTCATTACTGAAGGAGTGCCACACTGTCGGAGGGTCAGTACTGAAGGAGCGCTGCACTATCGGAGGGGCAGTACTGGGGGAGTGCCGCACTGTCGGAGGGCCAGTACGGAGGGAGCGCCGCATTGTTGGAGGGGCAGTACTGAGAGAGCACCACGCTGTCGGAGGGACAGTACTGAGGGTGCGCTGCACTGTTGGAGGATCAGTACTGAGGGAGCGCTGCTCTGTTGGAGGGGCAGTACTGAGGGAGTACTGCACTGCCGGAGGGGCATTACTGAGGGAAGGCTGAGTGAGTGCTGCACTGTCGGAGGGGCAGTACTGAGGGAGTGCCGCACTGTTGGAGGGGCAGTACTGAGGGAGCGCTGCCCTGTTGGAGGGGCAGTTCTGCGGGAGTGCTCCACTGTCAGAGGGGCAGTACTGAGGGAGCGCGGCAATGTCGGAGGGGCAGTACTCAGGGAGCACCGGACTGTCGGATGAGCAGTAAGGATGGAGTGATGCACTGCCAGAGGGTCAATACTGAGGGAGCGCAACACAGTCGGAGGGGCAGCACTCAGAGTGCGCTGCACTGTCGGAGGGGCAATTTTGAGGGAGTGCCACACTGTCGGAGGGGCTGTACTCAGGGAGCGCTGCACTGTCGAAGGGGCAGTACTGAGGGAGCACCGCACTGGCGGAGGGTCAGTACTGAGGGAGCGCTGCTCTGTCGGAGGGACAGTATTGAGGGAGTGCTGCACTGTCGGAGGGACAGTATTGAGGGAGTGCTGCACTGTCAGAGGGGCAGTGCTGAGGGACTGCTGCACTGTCGGAGGGGCAGTGCTGAGAGAGCGCTGCAATGTAGGAGGGGCTGTACTGAGGGAGCGCTGCCCTGTTGGAGGGGCAGTATTGAGGGAGTGCTGCACTGTCGGAGGGGCTGTACTCAGGGAGCGCTGCACTGTCGGAGGGGCAGTATTGAGGGAGTGCTGCACTGTCGGAGGGGCTGTACTCAGGGAGCGCTGCTCTGTTGGAGGGGCAGTACTGAGGGGGCGCCGCACTGGCGGAGGGTCCGTACTGAGGGAGCGCTGCATTGTCGGAGGGGCAGTACTCAGGGAGCACCGGACTGTCGGATGGGCAGTAATGAGGGAGTGATGCACTGTTGGAGGACAATACTGAGGGAGTGCCACACAGTCGGAGGGGCAGCACTCAGGGTGCGCTGCACTGTCGGAGGGGCCGTACTGAGGGAGCGCTGCACTGTCGGAGGGGCAGTACTGAGGGAGTGCCGCACTGTCGGAAGGGCTGTACTCAGGGACCACCGCACTGGCAGAATGTCAGTACTGAGGTTGCACTGCACTGTCGGAGGGGCAGTATTGAGGGAGCGCTGCACTGTCAGAGGGGCAGTACTCAGGTAGCACCGCACTGTCGGATGGGCAGTAATGAGGGAGTGATGCACTGTCGGAGGGCCAGTCCTGAGAGAGTGCCGCACTGTCGGTGAGGCAGATCTGAGGGAGTACCGCACTCCCGGTGGGGCAGTACTGAGGGAACGCTGAGGGAGTGCTACACTGTCATAGGGGCAGTATTGAGGGAGCGCCGCACTGGCGGAGGGTCAGTACTGAAGGAGCGCTGCACTGTCGGAGGGCCAGTGCTGAGGGAGCGCTGCACTGTCCGAGGATCAGCACTGAGGGAGCGCTGCCCTGTTGAAGGAGCAGTACTGAGGGAGCATTGCACTGTCGGAGGGGTAGTACTGAGCGAGCGCTGCCCTGTTGAAGGAGCAGTACTGAGGGAGCATTGCACTGTCGGAGGGGTAGTACTGAGGGAGCGCTGCACTGTCAGAGGGGCAGTACTGAGGGAGCGCTGCAACGTCAGAGGGGCAGTACTCATGGAGCACCACACTGTCGGATGGGCAGTAATGAGGGAGTGATGCACTGTCGGAGGGCCAGTCCTGAGCGAGTGCCGCACTGTTGGAGAGGCAGTACTGAGGGAGTACCGCACTACCGGAGGGGCAGTACTGAGGGAATGTTGAGGGAATGCTGCACTGTCGGAAGATCAGTACTGAGGGAGTGCCGCACTGTCGGTGGGGCAGACCTGAGGGAGTGCTGCACTGTCGGAGGGTCAGTACTGAGGGAGCGTAGCACTGTCGGAGGGGCTGTACTGAGGGAGCGCTGCGCTGTCGGAGGATAAGTACTAAAGGGAGTGCTGCTCTGTCAGAGGGGCAGTACTGAGGGAGCGCTGCCCTGTCGGAGGGGCGGTTCTGCGGGAGCGCTGCCCTTTCGGAGGGTCAGTAATGAGGGAGCGCTGCACTGTCGGAGGGGCAGTACTGAGGGAGCGCCGCGCTGTCGGATGGGCAGACCTGAGGGAGCACTGCACTGTCGGAGGGGCAGTACTCAGGGAGCGCCACACTGTCGTAGGGTCATTACTGAGGGAGTGCCGCACTGTCGGAGGGTCAGTACTGAAGGAGCGCCGCACTGTCGGAGGGGCAGTACTGGGGGAGTGCCGCATTATCGGAGGGGCAGGACTGAGGGAGCGCCGCATTGTCGGAGGGGCAGTACTGAGTGAGCGCTGCCCCGTCGGAGGGGCAGTACTGAGGGAGCACCACGCTGTCGGAGGCACAGTACAGAGGGTGCACTGCACTGTCGGAGGATCACTTCTGAGGGAGCGCTGCACTGTTGGAGGGGCAGTACTGAGGGAGTACCGCACTGCCGGAGAGGCAGTACTGAGGGAATGCTGAGTGAGTGCTGCACTGTCGGAGGGGCAGTATTGAGGCAGTGCCGCGCTGTCGGAGGGGCTGTACTCAGGGAGCGCTGCACTGCTGGAGGGCAGTACTGAAGGAGCGCTGCACTGTCGGAGGGGCAGTGCTGAGGGAGCGCTGCACTGTCCGAGGATCAGTACTGAGGGAGCGCTGCCCTGTTGAAGGGGCAGTACTGAGGGAGCGTTGCACTGTCGGAGGGGCAGTACTGAGGGAGCGCTGCACTGTCAGAGGGGCAGTACTGAGGGAGCGCTGCAATGTCGGAGGGGCAGTACTCATGGAGCACCGCACAAGTCAGATGGGCAGTAATGAGGGAGTGATGCACTGTCGGAGGGCCAGTCCAGGGCGAGTGCCGCACTGTTGGAGAGGCAGTACTGAGGGAGTACCGCACTACCGGAGGGGCAGTACTGAGGGAATGCTGAGGGAATGCTGCACTGTCGGAATATCAGTACTGAGGGAGTGCCGCACTGTCGGTGGGGCAGACCTGAGGGAGCGCTGCACTGTCGGAGGGTCAGTACTGAGGGAGCGCTGCATTGTCGGAGGGACAGTATTGAGGGAGTGCCGCACTGTCAGATGGGCAGTGCTGAGGGACTGCTGCATTTTCGGAGGAGCAGCACTGAGGGAGTGCTGCACTGTCGGAGGGGCAGTACTGAGGGAGTGCTGCACTGTCGGAGTGGCAGTTCTGAGGGAACGCCGCACTGTTGGAGAGGCAGTACTGAGGGAATACCGCACTACCGGAGGGGCAGTACTGAGGGAATGCTGAGGGAGAGCTGCACTGTCGGAGGGTCAGTACTGAGGGAGTGCCGCACTGTTGGAGGGGCGGTCCTGAGGGAGCGCTGCACTGTTGGAGGGTCAGTACTGAGGGTGTGCAGCACTGTCGGAGGGGCTGTACTGAGGGAGCGCTGCGCGGTCGGAGGGTAAGTACTGAGGGCGTGCTGCTCTGTCAGAGGGGCAGTACTGAGGGAGCGCTGCCCTGTCGGAGGGGCGGTTCTGCGGGAGCGCTGCCCTTTCGGAGGGTCAGTACTGAGGGAGCGCTGCACTGTCGGAGGGGCAGTACTGAGGGAGCGCCGCGCTGTCGGAGGGGCAGTCCTGAGGGAGCGCCGCACTGTCGGAGGGGCAGTCCTGAGGGAGCGCTGCACTGTCGGAGGGGCAGTACTGAGGGAGCGCCGCGCTGTCGGAGGGTCATTACTGAGGCAGTGCCACACTGTCGGAGGGTCAGTACTGAAGGAGCGCTGCACTGTCGAAGGGGCAGTACTGGAGGAGTGCCGCACTGTCGGAGGGCCAGTACTGAGGGAGCGCCGCATTGTCGGAGGGGCAGTACTGAGTGAGCACTGCCCCGTCGGAGGGGCAGTACTGAGGGAGCACCGCGCTGTCGGAGGGACAGTACTGAGGGTGCGCTGCACTGTCAGAGGATCAGTACTGAGGGAGCGCTGCACTGTTGGAGGGGCAGTACTGAGGGAGTACTGCACTGCCGGAGGGGCAGTACTGAGGGAATGCTGAGTGAGTGCTGAGCTGTCAGAGGGGCAGTACTGAGGGAGTGCCGCACTGTCGGAGAGGCAATACTGAGGGAGTGCCGCACTGTCGGAGTGGCAGTACTGAGGGAGTGCCGCACTGTCAGAGGGGCAGTACTGAGGGAGTGCCACACTGTCGGAGAGGCAATACTGAGGGAGTGCCGCACTGTCGGAGTGGCAGTACTGAGGGAGTGCCGCACTGTCAGAGGGGCAGTACTGAGGGAGCGCTGCCCTGTTGGAGGGGCAGTTCTGCGGGAGCACTCCACTGTCAGAGGGGCAGTACTGAGGGAGCGCGGCAATGTCGGAGGGGCAGTACTCGGAGAGCACTGGACTGTCGGATGGGCAGTAATGATGGAGTGATGCACTGCCAGAGGGTCAATACTGAGGGAGTGCAACACAGTCGGAGGGGCAGCACTCAGAGTGCGCTGCACTGTGGGAGGGGCCATACTGAGGGAGCGCTGCACTGTGGGAGGGGCCATACTGAGGGAGCGCCGCACTGGCGGAGGGTCAGTACTGAGGGAGCGCTGCACTGTCGGAGGGACAGTATTGAGGCTGCGCTGCACTGACAGAGGGGCATTACTGAGGGAGCGCTGCAATGTCGGAGGGGCAGTGCTCAGGGAGCACTGGACTGTCGGATGGGCAGTAATGAGTGAGTGATGCACTGTCGGAGGACAATACTGAGGGAGCGCCACACAGTCGGAGGGGCAGCACTCAAGGTGCGCTGCACTGTCGGAGGGGCCGTACTGAGGGAGCGCTGCACTGTCGGAGGGGCAGTACTGAGGGAGTGCCACACTGTCGGAAGGGCTGTACTCAGGGACCACCGCACTGGCAGAACGTCAGTACTGAGGGAGTGCTGCATTGTCATAGGGGCAGTACTCAGGTAGCACCGCACGATTGGATGGGCAGTAATGAGGGAGTGATGCACTGTCGGAGGGCCAGTCCTGAGAGAGTGCCGCACTGTCGGAGAGACATTTCTGAGGGAGTTCCGCACTACCGGTGGGGCAGTACAGAGGGAACGCTGAGGGAGTGCTACACTGTCGTAGGGGCAGTATTGAGGGTGCGCTGCACTGTCGGAAGGTCAGTACTGAGGCAGCGCTGCACTGTCGGAGGGACAGTATTGATGGAGTGCCACACTGTCAGAGGGGCAGTGCTGAGGAACTGCTGCATTGTTGGAGTGGCAGCACTGAGGGAGCGCTGCACTGTCGGAGGGGCAGTACTGAGGGACCACTGCCCTGTCGGAGGAGCAGTACTGAGGGAACGCTGCACTGTCGTAGTGGCAGTTCTGAGAGAGTGCCGCACTGCCGGAGGGGCAGTACGGATGGAGCGCGGCCCTGTCAGAGGGACAGTTCTGAGGTTGCGCTGCACTGTCGGAGGATCAGTACTGAGCGAGCGCTGCACTGTTGGAGGGGCAGTACTGAGGGAGCGTTGCACTGTTGGAGGGGCAGTACTGAGGGAGCGCTGCACTGTAGGAGTGACAGCACTGAGGGAGTGCCGCACAGTCGGAGGGGCAGCACTCACAGAGTGCTGCACTGTCGGAGGGGCCGTACTGAGGGAGCGCTGCACTCTCGGAGGATCAGTACTGAGGGAGCGCTGCCCTGTTGGATGGGCAGTACTGAGGGAGCGTTGCACTGTCGGAGGGGCAGTACTGAGGGAGCGCTGCACTGTCGGAGGCGCAGTACTGAGGGAGCGCTGCACTGTCTGAGGATCAGTACTGAGGGAGCGCTGCTCTGTTGGAGGGGCAGTACTGAGGGAGCATTGCACTGTCGGATGGGCATTAATGAGGGAGTGCTGCACTATCGGAGGGGCAGTCCTGAGGGAGTACCGCACTGTCGGAGAGGCAGTACTGAGGGAGAACTGCACTACCGGAGCGGCAGTACTGAGGGAATGCTGAGGGAGTGCTGCACTGTTGGAGGGGCAGTACTGTGGGAGTGCCGCTCTGTCGGAGAGGCTCTACTGAGGTAGTGCCGCACTGTCGGAGGGGCAGTACGTTGGGAGCGCTGCACTGTCGGAGCGTCAGTACTGAGGGAGCGCTGCACTGTCGGAGGGACAGTATTGAGGGAGTGCCGCACTGTCAGAGGGGCAGTGCTGAGGTACTGCTGCATTGTCAGAGGGGCAGCACTGAGGGAGCGCTGCACTGTCGGAGGAGCAGTACTGAGGGAGCATTGCACTGTCGGAGGGGTAGTACTGAGGGAGCGCTGCCCTGTTGAAGGAGCAGTACTGAGGGAGCATTGCACTGTCGGAGGGGTAGTACTGAGGGAGCGCTGCACTGTCAGAGGGGCAGTACTGAGGGAGCGCTGCAATGTCAGAGGGGCAGTACTCATGGAGCACCACACTGTCGGATGGGCAGTAATGAGGGAGTGATGCACTGTCGGAGGGCCAGTCCTGAGCGAGTGCCGCACTGTTGGAGAGGCAGTACTGAGGGAGTACCGCACTACCGGAGGGGCAGTACTGAGGGAATGTTGAGGGAATGCTGCACTGTCGGAAGATCAGTACTGAGGGAGTGCCGCACTGTCGGTGGGGCAGACCTGAGGGAGCGCTGCACTGTCGGAGCGTCAGTACTGAGGGAGCGCTGCACTGTCGGAGGGACAGTATTGAGGGAGTGCCGCACTGTCAGAGGGGCAGTGCTGAGGTACTGCTGCATTGTCAGAGAGGCAGCACTGAGGGAGCGCTGCACTGTCGGAGGGGCAGTACTGAGGGAGAGCTGCCCTGTCGGAGGGGCAGTACTGAGGGAGCACTGCCCTGTCGGAGTGGCAGTTCTGAGGGAGTACCGCACTACCGGAGGGGCAGTACTGAGGGAACGCTGAGTGAGTGCTGCACTGTCGGAGGGGCAGTACTGAGGGAGTGCCGCTCTGTCGGAGGGTCAGTACTGAGGGAGCGCTGCACTGTCGGAGGGGCAATATTGAGGAAGCGCTGCACTGTCGGAGGAGCAGTACTTAGGGAACGCCGCACTGTCGGAGGGTCATTACTGAGGGAGTGCCGCACTGTCAGAGGGGCAGTACTGAGGGAGCACCGCACTGTCGGAGGGGCAGTGCTGAGGGAGCGCTGCACTGTCCGAGGATCTGTACTGAGCGCACGCTGCCCTGTTGGAGGGGCAGTACTGAGGGAGCATTGCACTGTCGGAGGGGCAGTGTTGAATCCGTGAATCTTAAGGTATGGTGTTCTTCAATAAATAGACGGAGACTGTAGATCAACAATCAACAGGTGGTTACTGGATGAGGGTAGCCTTAAAACTAACAGTACAGATGCCTGCTCAAGGCTTATATACAGGTGTGGTCACTGCCGGTACTACAGTATACAGGAGCTGTAAAAGTAGTTCTCTCTTAAAGGTACATACACTACAATTCCTCCCCTTTTCGATTAACAGTACCCATAACATTCAAATAACAGTTAACACTTTAACATGCACATTTAACTGAAATAGTCCATTTATAGATTCAGGCCTAGAAATTGAGTTGACGCCGCGCCAGGGCTTTAGCGCCGGAAATTTAGCGCCGGCGCTAATTCCCTTGCGCGCGCCAAAAGTTCAGTAGCGCCGCGCCCAGACGGCTGCCGGCGCTACTGGCGGGCGTGAGTGCCTCCCAATGGGCGCTGAGTGCCGAATTGCGGTGCTAATCCGGCGCTGCGGCACCCGATGCGGTGCGGCAGGCTGGGGAAGTGCAGGCCTCCTCCTCCCGTTAAGGAGGCGCTGCCTTCACCCGATCGCTGGCCGTTTGATTTTTTCAAAAATGAGCCCGGCACCTCGGACAAGTGCCGGGCTTGCAGGCCAGACGCATCTGTTCCACGGGGGGGGGGGTGGAGGAGTCCGGGGAGGGAGGTGCGGGCAGGCGGCCGGTGGGAAAGCGGCCGGCCGCCGCGCGACCTTAATGCGCCGGCGCTAACTTGTGTAAGACTCGGTTGCCAGAGTCTTAGTTGCGGCTGCCACGGGCGAGGCGGCCGCAACTGAATTTCGGCGCTGGGGCCCGTCGGCATGGCAACCGGGACACTGCGCACACCGATGACGTCATCGGTGCCGGCGCAGCGCTACTGGTGCAACGCCGCTTTAGGGCCCCAGGGAATTTTTCAACTGGCCATAACTCTGGCGCTAGTCCCTCTAGCGCCTCAAAAGCGGCGCTAAGGCTAGTGAATTTCTAGGCCTCAGTCTTTGGGGCGGCTTCCTGATCCTTTCTGGATAGCGCCTTTCCTGAGTGTCTTGTTCTTGGTGTGGAGGCGATTCTGGCTCCCTGTCGTTGGTTAGTTCATCAGTTTCCGCTGCTACTGTTTCAGGGGTAGATGCTACCGGTATGTCGGGTTCATCCCCAGGTACGCGAGACATGGGGTTGACTTGTTCCTGTGACGCTAGGATCTGGTCGACATGGCGTCTCACAATGTTCTCCCCGACATCCACTGTGTACATTAGTGGCCCCTGCCGTGTGCATATCGTTCCGGGTTGCCATTTCTCTGTTCGGTAGTCGCGGGCCAAGACAGGTTGTCCTACATTGAAGCTCCTTGTCGGCTTCTCATTGATGTGCTGGAATTGCTTATCCTCAACATTTCTTCGCACATTTGGTCTGAGCAAATCCAGACGAGATCTCAACCTTCAGTTAAAGAACATCATGGCCGGGGTCTGGTTGGTAACTGCATGTGTCGCATTTCTGCAGGCTAACAGGAAATTGTCCACCTTATGCTGTAGTGGAATGTCATCATCGCACATGGCTCTTACTGCCTTTTAAAGGTTTGTACGAACCTCTCAGCCAATCCATTTGTGGCTGGATGATACGGGGCGGATGTGTAATGCCTTACCCCATTCCTTCTCATAAATTTCCGAAACTCTTCGGACACAAACTGTGGTCCGTTATCAGAGCAAATCTGCTCTGGCAAGCCGTTCCTGGCAAATATGGTCCGTAGGACTGCAATCGTATTCTCCGTAGTGGTGGAGGACATTTTGATTACCTCAGGCCATTTCGAGTGTGCATCCACTGCTATTAAGAACATTGAGTCCATGAATGGACCAGCAAAATCAATGTGCACCCGTTGCCATGGAGAGGAGGGCCACTCCCATGGGTGTAGAGGGGCATGTGGTGGTGCATTTTGGACCTTCTGGCATCCTGAGCAGCTTTTTGTTAGGTCCTCGATTTGTTGATCGATCCCCGGCCACCACACATAATCCCTTGCATTTTCCTCTATTTTAATCGTCGCTGTTATGCCTTTTAGTGTTCCGAGTCCCTCCTGGAACACTTCTTGTGCGTTAGTTAGCATTTTTGACAGTCGTCCAGGTGTGACGTCGTCATCCTTTTTGGCCTCAACCTTCAGTGCCTGTATGGAATGCCAATCTAATTGTATCTTCTGGATCCATTCACGTCCTAGTAGTGGTGGTCCTCCATCTGGCAATACATATAGGTCCATTTTTGGTATTTCCTGGCCGTTGTATATCACGTTCACCCTTATTTTTCCTTTGGGGTAGACTTTTTGCCCCGTGTACATCTTCAAGACAATCTCTGTAGCTTTCAAGGGTATATGTGAGAATAGCCGCTTGTAGTCCCTTTGGTTTATGACTGTTAGGGCTGATCCTGTGTCCAATTCCATTTTCACTTGGACTCCGTCTATCTTGAGCGTGACCCAGATAGTCCGGTGATCCTTCATTTTGATTACATTATGTAGTTTCAGACAACCCAGCTCCTTGCTTCCGGAGTCTGTATCACTTTTCTGTTCGTCTGAACTACTCTCCGTCACCTTATGTACCTTTTTGTATTTCTCCTGTGGAGGTTTCTTGCTGCTGGTTTTCTTCCCTGACCTGCAGACTCTTGCTATGTGTCCTGCTTTTCCACACTGTCTGCACACTTGGTCCTTGAACCAACAATCCTTCTGGTCGTGTGTTGTTCTGCCGCAGCGATAACACTTCCCTGCTCCATATGACATTTCATTGGTGCCATATTCTTGCGGTCTCCATTGTAGATGTGCGGGTTAGGATGATTGGCTATGATAAATTGACCCTTAGTGTTAGGGGGATTAAATACGTGGGGTTACGGGGATCGGGTGGGATATGTGTTGGTGCAGGCTCGATGGGCCGAAATGGCCTCTATCTGCACTGTGGGGTTTCTGTGGTTTCTGTGGTTTCTGTGGTATCTCTGCAGTGCCCCGTGCGGCTGCTTCGTGTGATACTGCCATGCTGAAAGCCTTGTCCAGCGTAAGATCCTTTTCTGATAGAAGCCGTTTCTGGGTTCCTTCACTTTGAAGCCCACACACAAACTTGTCCCTTAACGTATCTGCTAGTCCCATTCCAAACTGGCAGTGTTTCGATAGCTTGTGCAGTTCCGTTAAATACTCAGCATTACTTTCATCTTTATGCTGGTTCCTTTTGTGGAACTTAAATCTTTCTGCTATCAGCAGCAGTGTGGGGTTTAAGTGGTCCTGTAGGATTTCCAGTATGCTTTTGAAATCCTTATCCACTGGCTTCTCTGGGGTTATTAGGTTTCGCAGTAAGCCATACATTTTTGCACCCATGGAATTCAACAAAACCAGTGCTTTCCTGGCATCTGGCACTTCATTCGCCCTGCAGTACACCTCAATGCGTTCCACATATGTCGCCCAATCTTTGACTTCATTGTCGAATCCTGTGACACTGCCACTCTTCGGCATCCCTGGGTGTGGTTAGACTGGCTAAAATGGCATCTCCCGCGCTCTCCCTTCTTCCCCGCTGGCTCAAAATGGCGTCTCCCGCGCTTTCCTTTCTTCCCGCGCTCGCCCTTCTTCTCCGCTGCGGCTTCAAAAATGGCATCTCCCATGCTCTTCCTTCTTCTCCGCGGCTCAAATGGCATCTCCCATGCTTCCTTTCTTTCCCCACGGACGCTGCTCAGCCCTTGAGCCCTGGCTGTGCTCTGCGTGTTCTCCTGTGCACCTCTCTCGTTGCCGCCGCTCGGTCCTGAACCCCGGCTGTGCTTTACCCTCTCTCTCATTTTGTTTTCCGTCAACGCCGCTCGGTCTTCAACCCCCGGCTGCGCCCTGTGCGCTTTACCCTCTCTCTTACCCCGTCGATGCTGCTCGGCCTTTTCTGTGCCGTCGGTCGGCTCCAGCCGCCGCTGTCCAGGAAGGGTCTGCGCTGTACCTGTTGCCAGCCTGTTGCTGGATCGTCGTGGCTGGAGAACCAAGCCCAGCTCTCAACAGCCTCCCCTGCAATGTTCACTCTCTGCTGGATGACTGGACGGTTGCTCATGGTCGACGCCCATGCTTCTGGCCTCGACTTTCTTCCACTGTCCTCCCGGAGCGAGTCCTTGGGAGGAAATGCAGAGTTGCAGGTAGATTCGAACTGACCTCTTCGCCACTGTTGAATCTGTGAATCTTAAGGTATGGTGTTCTTCAATAAATAGACGGAGACTGTAGATCAACAATCAACAGGTGTTTACTGGATGAGGGTAGTCTAAAAACTAACAGTACAGATGCCTGCTCAAGGCTTATATACAGGTGTGGTCACTGCCGGTACTACAGTATACAGGAGCTGTAAAAGTAGTTCTCTCTTAAAGGTACATACACTGCAGGCAGTACTGAGGGAGCGCTGCACTGTCGGAGGGGCAGTACTGAGGGAGCGCTGAGGGAGTGCTGCGCTGTCGGAGGGGCAGTACTGAGGGTGTGCCGCACTGTTGGAGAGGCAGTACTGAGGGAGTGCTGCACTGTTGGAGGGGTAGTACTGAGGGAACGCTGCACTGTCGGAGGGTCAGTACTGAGGGAGCGCTGCAATGTCGGAGGGACAGTATTGAGGGAGTGCTGCACTGTCGGAGGGACAGTATTGAGGGAGTGCTGCACTGTTGGAGGGGCAGTACTGAGGGAGCGCTACACTGTCGGAGGGGCAGTACCGATGGAGCGCAGCACTGTCGGAGGGGCTGTACAGAGGGAGCGCTGCACTGTTGGAGGATCAGTACTGAGGGAGTGCTGCACTGTCGGAGGGACAGTATTGAGGGAGTGCTGCACTGTTGGAGGGGCAGTACTGAGGGAGCGCTACACTGTCGGAGGGGCAGTACCGATGGAGCGCAGCACCGTCAGAGGGGCTGTACAGAGGGAGCGCTGCACTGTTGGAGGATCAGTACTGAGGGAGTGCTGCACTGTTGGAGGTTCAGTACTGAGGGAGTGCTGTCCTTTCGAAGGGGCAGTACTGAGGGAGCGCTGCCCTCTCCGAAGGGCAGTTCTGAGCGAGCGCTGCCCTTTCGGAGGGGCAGTTCTGAGGGAGCACCGCACTGTCGGAGGGGCAATAATGAGGGAGTTATAAAGGACCATAAAGGACCAGAATCAACACAGCACAGCACAAGACAGAAAGCAGAGAGTGGGAGCAGGTGGGTAGTGGTGTTCCACAAGAATCAGTGCTGGGACAACTGCTGTTCACAAGTTACATTCACAATTCAGACTTTGGAATCAAAAACACAATTTCTAAATTGTCCGTCCTCACAGTGTTCTGCCTTTCCAGGCCAATTGGAAAGCGAATAGACTCTTTGTTACCTGATTGGATGATTCTTGACTGTCAGTCAAACAGCCTTTCCCCATCTCCCAATAGTCTTATAACTAATAAACAGACGTGTTTAAAGAAAGAAACACATTTACTTTAATGTCCCTATGAAATTTCTCCCAGGTTACTCGTAGCAGGTATCCTGGAGATTAATCTGTAATTCATGGAGTCTCCAGGGCAATCCTGGTGTGTTGGCAACAATGAGATTCAGATTCCAGGCTTGTGAGGAGCAAGGCCTCATTTACACAAATGTTTTTTTGGCACTGAGCACTCGAGAAGTATCTGAGGAAAACCTAACCGTGCATTACATCTTAAAAATTGTCAGACACTTGACTCAGAAAGCAGACAGCCTTGTTCAGACCCAACTGGCAGGCTCTCGCTCAATCACTTGGGGCTAGTGTAAATAGACAGATGTTTCCAGGAGAAGCGTTGGGATCAACACTTAGTAGAATTGGGGTTCAGGGGCCATGAGTTATCAGCACAGACACGGCTGTGGAACAGAATTGCGTTGTTTTGAAAAGTGTCTCTTGAGACAGCTCTGTGCGCAATGGTTAATCAGTAAAATAATCACAGGTCTCTGACCCTGCTCACAACCTGCCCATTCCATTATGTCCTAATTTTCTCAGAGAACAGCCAGATGGGACAGTAATGAGCTGCGAGGAACCTGGACTTTAGAATCAATGGAAATCTCATTCCGCTGCCTCTTGTTGATTGTGTTCTGGAGATCAGCGAATGAGCTGCTCCTCAACCAGCAATTACAGCACAACCACTTTGGGCGACGGAGGACCTGATCAGATGTGGGCCGTCTCGGAATATTTGACATAAATGGAAGTAAATGGCCATGTGAGATGGTCTCCTGCTGTCCAGGCCTGTTGTTAACTATACATTGATTTCCCTACAACATGCAAGGCATCGAATGCCAATGTAATCAGCCGGAAACTCTCCCATCACCCAGCAGGACAGTCAGAGACTTGTCGCAGCATATCATCTGGGGACAAGTCCATTATTTGCACATTTCACACGACATTCTCTCCCTTTCACCTCTCACCAGCACTTGGATCTTATCCAGCAGCATATGTTAACTTGCCAGTGACCAACCTTTCTCAGTGACCTTAATAGTGAGCGCAGTCGCCAGTTCCTAACTGTCATCACTGAGTGTGAAAATTAGTGAGGAGAGTGGGGCCGAGTGTGAGAATCAGTGAGGAGAGAGGGGCCGAGTGTGAGAATCAGTGAGGAGAGAGGGGCCGAGTGTGAGAATCAGTGAGGAGAGTGGGGCCGAGTGTGAGAATCAGTGAGGAGAGAGGGGCCAAGTGTGAGAATCAGTGAGGAGAGCGGGGCCGAGTGTGAGAATCAGTGAGGAGAGCAGGGCCGAGTGTGAGAATCAGTGAGGAGAGTAGTGCCAAGTGTGAGAATCAGTGAGGAGAGCGGGGCCGAGTGTGAGAATCAGTGAGGAGAGAGGGGCCAAGTGTGAGAATCAGTGAGGAGAGCGGGGCCGAGTGTGAGAATCGGTGAGGAGAGTGGGGCCGACTGTGAGAATCAGTGAGGAGAGTGGGGCCGAGTGTGAGAATCAGTGAGGAGAGTGGGGGCGACTGTGAGAATCAGTGAGGAGAGTGGGGCCGAGTGTGAGAATCAGTGAGGAGAGTGGGGCCGAATGTGAGAATCTGTGAGGAGAGTGGGGCCGAATCTGAGAATCAGTGAGGAGAGTGGGGCCGACTGTGAGAATTAGTGAGGAGAGTGGGGCCGAGTGTGAGAATCTGTGAGGAGAGTGGGGCCGAGTGTGAGAATCAGTGAGGAGAGTGGGGCCGAGTGTGAGAATCAGTGAGGAGAGTGGGGCCGAGTGTGAGAATCAGTGAGGAGAGTGGGGCCGAGTGTGAGAATCAGTGAGGAGAGTGGGGCCGAGTGTGAGAATCAGTGAGGAGAGTGGGGCCGAGTGTGAGAATCAGTGAGGAGAGTGGGGCCCAGTGTGAGAATCAGTGAGCAGAGTGGGGCCGAGTGTGAGAATCAGTGAGGAGAGTGGGGCCGAGTGTGAGAATCGGTGAGGAGAGTGAGGCCGAGTGTGAGAATCAGTGAGGAGAGTGGGGCCGAGTGTGAGAATTTGTGAGGAGAGTGGGGCCGAGTGTGAGAATCAGTGAGGAGAGTAGGGCCGAGTGTGAGAATCTGTGAGGAGAGTGGGGCCGAGTGTGAGAATCAGTGTGGAGAGTGGGGCCGAGTGTGAGAATCGGTGATGAGAGTGGGGCCGAGTGTGAGAATCTGTGAGGAGAGTGGGGCCGAGTGTGAGAATCGGTGAGGAGAGTGGGGCCGAGTGTGAGAATCGGTGAGGAGAGTGGGGCCGAGTGTGAGAATCGGTGAGGAGAGTGGGGCCGAGAGTGAGAATCGGTGAGGAGAACGAGGCCGAGTGTGAGAATCGGTGAGGAGAGCGGGGCCGAGTGTGAGAATCGTTGAGGAGAGTGGGGCCGAGTGTGAGAATCAGTGAGGAGAGTGGGGCCGAGAGTGAGAATCGGTGAGGAGAACGAGGCCGAGTGTGAGAATCGGTGAGGAGAGCGGGGCCGAGTGTGAGAATCGTTGAGGAGAGTGGGGCCGAGTGTGAGAATCAGTGAGGAGAGTGGGGCCGAGTGTGAGAATCGGTGAGGAGAGTGGGGCCGAGTGTGAGAATCGGTGAGGAGAGTGGGGCCGAGTGTGGGAATCCGTGAGGAGAGTGGGACCGAGTGTGAGAATCAGTGAGGAGAGTAGGGTCGAGTGTGAGAATCTGTGAGGAGAGTGGGGCCGAGTGTGAGAATCAGTGTGGAGAGTGGGGCCGAGAGTGAGAATCGGTGAGGAGAGTGGGGCCGAGTGTGAGAATCTGTGAGGAGAGTGGGGCCGAGTGTGAGAATCGGTGAGGAGAGTGGGGCCGAGTGTGAGAATCAGTGAGGAGAGCGGGCTGAGTGTGAGAATCGGTGAGGAGAGAGGGGCCGAGTGTGAGAATCGGTGAGGAGAGTGGGGCCGAGTGTGAGAATCAGTGAGGAGAGCGAGCTGAGTGTGAGAATCAGTGAGGAGAGTGGGGCCGAGTGTGAGAATCAGTGAGGAGAGTGGGGCCAAGTGTGAGAATCAGTGAGCAGAGTGGGGCCGAGTGTGAGAATCCGTGAGGAGAGTGGGGCCGAGTGTGAGAATCGGTGAGGAGTGTGAGGCCGAGTGTGAGAATCAGTGAGGAGAGTGGGGCCCAGTGTGAGAATCAGTGAGGAGAGTGGGGCCGAGTGTGAGAATCGGTGAGGAGAGTGGGGCCGAGTGTGAGAATCGGTGAGGAGAGTGGGGCCGAGTGTGAGAATCGGTGAGGAGAGAGGGGCCGACTGTGAGAATCGGTGAGGAGAGTGGGGCCGAGTGTGAGAATCAGTGAGGAGAGTGGGGCCGAGTGTGAGAATCAGTGAGGAGAGTGGGGCCTAGTGTGAGAATCAGTGAGGAGAGTGGAGCCGAGTGTGAGAATTAGTGAGGAGAGTGGGGCCGAATGTGAGAATCAGTGAGGAGAGTGGGGCCGATTGTGAGAATCAGTGAGGAGAGTGGGGCCGAGTGTGAGAATCAGTGAGGAGAGTGGGGCCGAGTGTGAGAATCAGTGAGGAGAGGGGGGCCGAGTGTGAGAATCAGTGAGGAGAGTGGGGCCGAGTGTGAGAATCAGTGAGGAGAGTGGGGCCGAGTGTGAGCATCAGTGTGGAGACTGGGGCCGAGTGTGAGAATCGGTGAGGAGAGTGGGGCCGAGTGTGAGAATCTGTGAGGAGAGTGGGGCCGAGTGTGAGAATCGGTGAGGAGAGTGGGGCCGAGTGTGAGAATCGGTGAGGAGAGTTGGGCCGAGTGTGAGAATCGGTGAGGAGAGTGGGGCCGAGAGTGAGAATCGGTGAGGAGAACGAGGCCGAGTGTGAGAATCGTTGAGGAGAGTGGGGCCGAGTGTGAGAATCAGTGAGGAGAGTGGGGCCGAGTGTGAGAATCGGTGAGGAGAGTGGGGCCGAGTGTGAGAATCGGTGAGGAGAGTGGGGCCGAGTGTGGGAATCAGTGAGGAGAGTGGGACCGAGTGTGAGAATCAGTGAGGAGAGTAGGGTCGAGTGTGAGAATCTGTGAGGAGAGTGGGGCCGAGTGTGAGAATCAGTGAGGAGAGCAGGCTGAGTGTGAGAATCAGTGAGGAGAGTGGGGCCGAGTGTGAGAATCAGTGAGGAGAGTGGGGCCAAGTGTGAGAATCAGTGAGCAGAGTGGGGCCGAGTGTGAGAATCAGTGAGGAGAGTGGGGCCGAGTGTGAGAATCGGTGAGGAGTGTGAGGCCGAGTGTGAGAATCAGTGAGGAGAGTGGGGCCCAGTGTGAGAATCAGTGAGGAGAGTGGGGCCGAGTGTGAGAATCGGTGAGGAGAGTGGGGCCGAGTGTGAGAATCGGTGAGGAGAGTGGGGCCGAGTGTGAGAATCGGTGAGGAGAGAGGGGCCGACTGTGAGAATCGGTGAGGAGAGTGGGGCCGAGTGTGAGAATCAGTGAGGAGAGTGGGGCCGAGTGTGAGAATCAGTGAGGAGAGTGGGGCCTAGTGTGAGAATCAGTGAGGAGAGTGGAGCCGAGTGTGAGAATTAGTGAGGAGAGTGGGGCCGAATGTGAGAATCAGTGAGGAGAGTGGGGCCGATTGTGAGAATCAGTGAGGAGAGTGGGGCCGAGTGTGAGAATCAGTGAGGAGAGTGGGGCCGAGTGTGAGAATCAGTGAGGAGAGGGGGGCCGAGTGTGAGAATCAGTGAGGAGAGTGGGGCCGAGTGTGAGAATCAGTGAGGAGAGTGGGGCCGAGTGTGAGCATCAGTGTGGAGAGTGGGGCCGAGTGTGAGAATCGGTGAGGAGAGTGGGGCCGAGTGTGAGAATCTGTGAGGAGAGTGGGGCCGAGTGTGAGAATCGGTGAGGAGAGTGGGGCCGAGTGTGAGAATCGGTGAGGAGAGTTGGGCCGAGTGTGAGAATCGGTGAGCAGAGTGGGGCCGAGAGTGAGAATCGGTGAGGAGAACGAGGCCGAGTGTGAGAATCGTTGAGGAGAGTGGGGCCGAGTGTGAGAATCGGTGAGGAGAGTGGGGCCGAGTGTGAGAATCGGTGAGGAGAGTGGGGCCGAGTGTGAGAATCGGTGAGGAGAGTGGGGCCGAGTGTGGGAATCAGTGAGGAGAGTGGGACCGAGTGTGAGAATCAGTGAGGAGAGTAGGGTCGAGTGTGAGAATCTGTGAGGAGAGTGGGGCCGAGTGTGAGAATCAGTGTGGAGAGTGGGGCCGAGAGTGAGAATCGGTGAGGAGAGTGGGGCCGAGTGTGAGAATCTGTGAGGAGAGTGGGGCCGAGTGTGAGAATCGGTGAGGAGAGTGGGGCCGAGTGTGAGAATCGGTGAGGAGAGTGGGGCCGAGTGTGAGAATCGGTGAGGAGAGTGGGGCCGGGTGTGAGAATCGGTGAGGAGAGTGGGGCCGAGTGTGAGAATCGGTGAGGAGAACGGGGCCGAGTGTGAGAATCGGTGAGGAATGTGGGGCCGAGTGTGAGAATCAGTGAGGAGAGTGGGGCCGAGTTTGAGAATCGGTGAGGAGTGTGAGGCCGAGTGTGAGAATCAGTGAGGAGAGTGGGGCCCAGTGTGAGAATCAGTGAGGAGAGTGGGGCCGAGTGTGAGAATCGGTGAGGAGAGTGGGGCCGAGTGTGAGAATCGGTGAGGAGAGTGGGGCCGAGTGTGAGAATCGGTGAGGAGAGAGGGGCCGACTGTGAGAATCGGTGAGGAGAGTGGGGCCGAGTGTGAGAATCAGTGAGGAGAGTGGGGCCGAGTGTGAGAATCAGTGAGGAGAGTGGGGCCTAGTGTGAGAATCAGTGAGGAGAGTGGAGCCGAGTGTGAGAATTAGTGAGGAGAGTGGGGCCGAATGTGAGAATCAGTGAGGAGAGTGGGGCCGATTGTGAGAATCAGTGAGGAGAGTGGGGCCGAGTGTGAGAATCAGTGAGGAGAGTGGGGCCGAGTGTGAGAATCAGTGAGGAGAGGGGGGCCGAGTGTGAGAATCAGTGAGGAGAGTGGGGCCGAGTGTGAGAATCAGTGAGGAGAGTCGGGCCGAGTGTGAGAATCGGTGAGGAGAGTGGGGATGAGTGTGAGAATCGGTGAGGAGAGTGGGGCCGAGTGTGAGAATCGGTGAGGAGAGTGGGGCCGAGTGCGAGAATCAGTGAGGAGAGTGGGGCCGAGTGTGAGAATCGGTGAGGAGAGTAGGGCCGAGTGTGAGAATCGGTGAGGAGAGCGAGGCCGAGTGTGAGAATCAGTGAGGAGAGTGGGGCCGAGTGTGAGAATCGGTGAGGAGAGCAGGGCGGAGTGTGACAATCAGTGAGGAGAGTGGGGCCGTGTGTGAGAATCGGTGAGGAGAGTGGGGCCGAGTGTGAGAATCAGTGAGGAGAGCGGGGCGGAGTGTGAGAATCAGTGAGGAGAGTGGGGCCGAGTGTGAGAATCAGTGAGGAGAGCGGGGCGGAGTGTGAGAATCAGTGAGGAGAGTGGGGCCGAGTGTTAGAATCGGAGAGGAGAGTGGGGCCGAGTGTGAGAATCGGTGAGGAGAGTGGGGCCAATGTGAGAATCAGTGAGGAGAGCGGTGCCGAGTGTGAGAATCGGTGAGGCGAGTGGGGCCTAGTGTGAGAATCGGTGAGGAGAGTGGGGCCGAGTGTGAGAATCAGTGAGGAGAGTGGGGCCGAATGTGAGAATCGGTGAGGAGAGTGGGGCCGAGTGTGAGAATCGGTGAGGAGAGCGGGGCCGAGTGTGAGAATCGGTGAGGAGATCGGGGCCGAGTGTGAGAATCGGAGAGGAGAGCGGGGCCGAGTGTGAGAATCGGTGAGGAGAGAGGGGCTGAGTGTGAGAATCGGTGAGGAGAGCGGGGCCGGGTGTGAGAATCGGTTAGGAGAGAGGGGCCGAGTGTGAGAATCGGTGAGGAGAGCGGGGCCGAGTGTGAGGATCAGTGAGGAGAGTGGGGCCGAGTGTGAGAATCGGTAAGGAGAGTGGGGCCGAGTATGAGTATCAGTGAGGAGAGTGCGGCCGAGTTTGAGAATCAGTGAGGAGAGTGGGGCCGAGTGTGAGAATCAGTGAGGAGAGCGGGGCCGAGTGTGAGAATCAGTGAGGAGAGTGGGGCCGAGAGTGAGAATCAGTGAGGAGAGTGGGGCCGAGTGTGAGAATCCGTGAGGAGAGCAGGGCTGAGTGTGAGAATCGGTGAGGAGAGTGTGGCCGAGTGTGAGAATCGTTGAGGAGAGTGGGGCCGAGTGTGAGAATCGGTGAGGAGAGTGGGGCCGAGTGCGAGAATCGGTGAGCAGAGTGGGGCCGAGTGTGAGTATCAGTGAGGTGAGTGAGGCCGAGTGTGAGAATCGGTGAGGAGATTGGGGCCGAGTGTGATAATCGGTGAGGAGCGTGGGGCCGAGTGTGCGAATCAGTGAGGTGAGTGTGGCCGAGTGTGAGAATCAGTGTGCAGAGTGGGGCTGACTGTGAGAATCAGTGAGGAGAGTGGGGCTGAGTGTGCGAATCAGTTAGGAGAGTGGGTCGAGTGTGTGAATCAGTGAGGAGAGTGGGGGCGAGTGTGAGAATCGGTGACAAGATTGGGGCCGAGTCTGAGAATCAGTGACGTGAGCGGGGCCGAGTGTGAGAACCAGTG
The DNA here is from genome assembly GCF_052327205.1 of Somniosus microcephalus. Lineage (NCBI taxonomy): Eukaryota > Metazoa > Chordata > Chondrichthyes > Squaliformes > Somniosidae > Somniosus > Somniosus microcephalus. The sequence continues at coordinate 9,116,009 of NC_141006.1, read as the reverse complement.
AGGAGAGTGGGGCCGAGTGTGAGAATCGGTGAGGAGTGCGGGGCCGAATGTGAGAATCCGTGAGGAGAGCGGGGCCGAGTGTGAGAATCAGTGAGGAGAGTGGGGCCGAGTGTGAGAATCAGTGAGGAGAGTGCGGCCGTGTGTGAGAATCAGTGAGGAGAGTGGGGCCGAGTGTGAGAATCAGTGGGGAGAGCGGGACCGAGTGTGAGAATCAGTGAGGAGAGCGGGGCCGAGTGTGAGAATCAGTGAGGAGTGTGGGGCCGAGTGTGAGAATCAGTGAGGAGTGTGGGGCCGAGTGTGAGAATCGGTGAGGAGAGTGGGGCCGAGTGTGAGAATCGGTGAGGACAGTGGGGCCGAGTGTGAGAATCGGTGAGGAGAGTGGGGCCGAGTGTGAGAATCGGTGAGGGGATTGGGGCCGAGTGTGAGAATCGGTGAGGAGAGCGGGGCCGAGTGTGAGAATCAGTGAGGAGAGCGGGGCCGAGTGTGAGAATCAGTGAGGAGAGTGGGGCCGAGTGTGAGAATCAGTGAGGAGAGCGAGGCCGAGTGTGAGAATCAGTGAGGAGACCGGGGCCGAGTGTGAGAATCAGTGAGGAGAGCGGGGCCGAGTGTGAGAATCAGTGGGGAGAGTGGGACCAAGTGTGAGAATCAGTGAGGAGAGCGGGGCCGAGTGTGAGAATCAGTGAGGAGAGTGGGGCCGAGTGTGAGAATCGCTGAGGAGAGTGGGGCCGAGTGTGAGAATCGGTGAGGAGAGTGGGGCCGAGTGTGAGAATCGGTGAGGAGAGTGGGGCCGAGTGTGAGAATCGGTGAGCGGATTGGGGCCGAGTGTGAGAATCGGTGAGGAGAGCGGGGCCGAGTGTGAGAATCGGTGAGGAGAGAGGGGCCGAGTGTGAGAATCGGTGAGGAGAGCGGGGCCGGGTGTGAGAATCGGTGAGGAGAGTGGGGCCGAGTGTGAGAATCGGTGAGGAGAGTGGGGCCGAGTGTGAGAATCGGTGAGGAGAGTGGGGCCGAGTGTGAGAATCGGTGAGGAGAGAAAGGCCGAGTGTGAGAATCAGTGAGGAGAGCGGGGCCGAGTGTGAGAATCAGTGAGGAGAGCGGGGCCGAGTGTGAGAATCCGTGGGGAGAGCGGGGCCGAGTGTGAGAATCAGTGAGGAGAGGGGGGCCGAGTGTGAGAATCAGTGAGGAGAGTGGGGCCGAGTGTGAGAATTAGTGAGGAGAGTGGGGCCGAGAGTGACAATCGGTGAGGAGAGTGGGGCCGAGTGTGAGAATCGGTGAGGAGAGTGGGGCCGAGTGTGAGAATCATTGAGGAGAGTGGGGCTGAGTGTGACAATCAGTGAGGAGAGTGGGGCCGATTGTGAGAATCAGTGAGGAGAGTGGGGCCGAGTGTGAGAATTGGTGAGGAGACTGGGGCCGAGTGTGAGAATCTGTGAGGAGAGTGGGGCCGAGTGTGAGAATCCGTGAGGAGAGTGGGGCCGAGTGAGAGAATCCGTGAGGAGAGTGGGGCCGAGTGTGAGAATCGGTGAGGAGAGTGGGGCCGAGTGTGAGAATTGGTGAGGAGAACGGGGCCGAGTGTGAGAATCGGTGAGGAGAGTGGGGCCGAGTGTGAGAATCAGTGAGGAGTGTGGGGCAGAGTGTGAGAATCAGTGAGGAGAGTGGGGCCAAGTGTCAGAATCAGTGAGGAGAGCAGGCCGAGTGTGAGAATCGGTGAGGAGAGCGGGGCCGAGTGTGAGGATCGGTGAGGAGAGTGGGGCCGAGTGTGAGAATCAGTGAGGAGTGTGGGGCCGAGTGTGAGAATCGGTGAGGAGAGTGGGGCCGAGTGTGAGAATCTGTGAGGAGAGTGGGGCTGAGTGTGAGAATCAGTGAGGAGAGTGGGGCCGAGTGTGAGAATCGGTGAGGAGAGTGGGGCCGAGTGTGAGAATCACTGAAGAGATTGGGGCCGGGTGCGAGCATCGGTGAGCAGAGTGGGGCCGAGTGTGAGTATCATTGAGGTGAGTGAGGCCGAGTGTGAGAATCGGTGAGGAGATTGAGGCCGAGTGTGAGAATCGGTGAGGAGCGTGGGGCCGAGTGTGAGAATCGGTGAGGTGAGTGTGGCCGAGTGTGAGAATCGGTGAGGAGAGTGGGGCCGAGTGTGAGAATCAGTGAGGAGAGAGGGGTCGAGTGTGAGAATCAGTGAGGAGAGTGGGGCCGAGTGTGAGAATCAGTGAGGAGAGTGGGGCCGAGTGTGAGAATCTGTGAGGAGAGTGGGGCCGAGTGTGAGAATCAGTGAGGAGAGTGGGGCCGAGTGTGAGAATCAGTGAGGAGAGTGGGGCCGAGTGTGAGAATCAGTGAGGAGAGTGGGGCCGAGTGTGAGAATCAGTGAGGAGAGTGGGGCCGAGTGTGAGATTCAGTGAGGAGAGTGCGGCCGAGTGTGAGAATCAATGAGGAGAGTGGGGCCGAGTGTGAGAATCAGTGTGCAGAGTGGGGCTGACTGTGAGAGTCAGTGAGTAGAGTGGGGCCGAGTGTGAGAATCAGTAAGGAGAGTGGGTCGAGTGTGAGAATCGGTGAGGGGATTGGGGCCGAGTGTGAGAATCGGTGAGGAGAGCGGGGCCGAGTGCGAGAATCGGTGAGGAGAGAGGGGCCGAGTGTGAGAATCGGTGAGGAGAGCGGGGCCGGGTGTGAGAATCGGTGAGGAGAGTGGGGCCGAGTGTGAGAATCGGTGAGGAGAGTGGGGCCGAGTGTGAGAATCGGTGAGGAGAGAAAGGCCGAGTGTGAGAATCAGTGAGGAGAGCGGGGCCGAGTGTGAGAATCAGTGAGGAGAGCGGGGCCGAGTGTGAGAATCCGTGGGGAGAGCGGGGCCGAGTGTGAGAATCAGTGAGGAGAGCGGGGCCGAGTGTGAGAATCAGTGAGGAGAGTGGGGCCGAGTGTGAGAATCAGTGAGGAGAGTGGGGCCGAGTGTGACAATCGGTGAGGAGAGTGGGGCCGAGTGTGAGAATCGGTGAGGAGAGTGGGGCCGAGTGTGAGAATCATTGAGGAGAGTGGGGCCGAGTGTGACAATCAGTGAGGAGAGTGGGGCCGATTGTGAGAATCAGTGAGGAGAGTGGGGCCGAGTGTGAGAATTGGTGAGGAGACTGGGGCCGAGTGTGAGAATCTGTGAGGAGAGTGGGGCCGAGTGTGAGAATCCGTGAGGAGAGTGGGGCCGAGTGAGAGAATCCGTGAGGAGAGTGGGGCCGAGTGTGAGAATCGGTGAGGAGAGTGGGGCCGAGTGTGAGAATTGGTGAGGAGAACGGGGCCGAGTGTGAGAATCAGTGAGGAGAGTGGGGCCGAGTGTGAGAATCAGTGAGGAGTGTGGGGCGGAGTGAGGGAATCAGTGAGGAGAGTGGGGCCAAGTGTCAGAATCAGTGAGGAGAGCAGGCCGAGTGTGAGAATCGGTGAGGAGAGAGGGGCCGAGTGTGAGAATCGGTGAGCAGAGTGGGGCCGAGTGTGAGAATCAGTGAGGAGAGCGGGGCCGAGTGTGAGGATCGGTGAGGAGAGTGGGGCCGAGTGTGAGAATCAGTGAGGAGAGTGGGGCCGAGTGTGAGAATCGGTGAGGAGAGTGGGGCCGAGTGTGAGAATCAGTGAGGAGAGTGGGGCCGAGTGTGAGAATCGGTGAGGAGAGTGGGGCCGAGTGTGAGAATCAGTGAGGAGAGTGGGGCCGAGTGCGAGCATCGGTGAGCAGAGTGGGGCCGAGTGTGAGTATCAGTGAGGTGAGTGAGGCCGAGTGTGAGAATCGGTGAGGAGATTGAGGCCGAGTGTGAGAATCGGTGAGGAGCGTGGGGCCGAGTGTGAGAATCGGTGAGGTGAGTGTGGCCGAGTGTGAGAATCGGTGAGGAGAGTGGGGCCGAGTGTGAGAATCAGTGAGGAGAGAGGGGTCGAGTGTGAGAATCAGTGAGGAGAGTGGGGCCGAGTGTGAGAATCAGTGAGGAGAGTGGGGCCGAGTGTGAGAATCTGTGAGGAGAGTGGGGCCGAGTGTGAGAATCAGTGAGGAGAGTGGGGCCGAGTGTGAGAATCAGTGAGGAGAGTGGGGCCGAGTGTGAGAATCAGTGAGGAGAGTGGGGCCGAGTGTGAGAATCAGTGAAGAGAGTGGGCCGAGTGTGAGAATCGATGAGGAGAGTGGGGCCGAGTGTGAGAATCGGTGAGGAGAGTGGGGCCGAGTGTGAGAATCGGTGACAAGATTGGGGCCGAGTCTGAGAATCAGTGAGGTGAGCGGGGCCGAGTGTGAGAATCAGTGAGGAGTGTGGGGCCGAGTGTGAGAATCAGTGAGGAGAGCGGGGCCGAGTGTGAGAATCAGTGAGGAGAGTGGGGCCGAGTGTGAGAATCGGTGAGGAGAGTGGGGCCGAGTGTGAGAATCAGTGAGGAGAGTGCGGCAGTGTGTGAGAATCAGTGAGGAGAGTGGGGCCGAGTGTAAGAATCAGTGATGAGAGTGGGCCGAGTGTGAGAATCGATGAGGAGAGTGGGGCCGAGTGTGAGAATCGGTGAGGAGAGTGGGGCCTAGTGTGAGAATCAGTGAGGAGAGTGGGGCCGAGTGTGAGAATCGGTGACTAGATTGGGGCCGAGTCTGAGAATCAGTGAGGTGAGCGGGGCCGAGTGTGAGAATCAGTGAGGAGAGTGGGGCCGAGTGTGAGAATCGGTGAGGAGTGTGGGGCCGAGTGTGAGAATCAGTGAGGAGAGCGGGGCCGAGTGTGAGAATCAGTGAGGAGAGTGGGGCCGAGTGTGAGAATCGGTGAGGAGAGTGGGGCCGAGTGTGGGAATCAGTGAGGAGAGTGCGGCAGTGTGTGAGAATCAGTGAGGAGAGTGGGGCCGAGTGTGAGAATCAGTGAAGAGAGTGGGCCGAGTGTGAGAATCGGTGAGGAGAGTGGGGCCGGGTGTGAGAATCGGTGAGGTGAGTGGGGCCGAGTGTGAGAATCAGTGAGGAGAGTGGGGCCGAGTGTGAGAATCAGTGAGGAGAGTGGGGCCGAGTGTGAGAATCGGTGACTAGATTGGGGCCGAGTCTGAGAATCAGTGAGGTGAGCGGGGCCGAGTGTGAGAATCAGTGAGGAGAGTGGGGCCGAGTGTGAGAATCGGTGAGGAGTGTGGGGCCGAGTGTGAGAATCAGTGAGGAGAGCGGGGCCGAGTGTGAGAATCAGTGAGGAGAGTGGGGCCGAGTGTGAGAATCGGTGAGGAGAGTGGGGCCGAGTGTGGGAATCAGTGAGGAGAGTGCGGCAGTGTGTGAGAATCAGTGAGGAGAGTGGGGCCGAGTGTGAGAATCAGTGAAGAGAGTGGGCCGAGTGTGAGAATCGGTGAGGAGAGTGGGGCCGGGTGTGAGAATCGGTGAGGTGAGTGGGGCCGAGTGTGAGAATCAGTGAGGAGAGTGGGGCCGAGTGTGAGAATCAGTGAGGAGAGTGGGGCAGAGTGTGAGAATCAGTGAGGAGAGCGGGGCCGAGTGTGAGAATCAGTGAGGAGATTGAGGCCGAGTGTGAGAATCGGTGAGGAGCGTGGGGCCGAGTGTGAGAATCGGTGAGGTGAGTGTGGCCGAGTGTGAGAATCGGTGAGGAGAGTGGGGCCGAGTGTGAGAATCAGTGAGGATAGAGGGGTCGAGTGTGAGAATCAGTGAGGAGAGTGGTGCCGAGTGTGAGAATCAGTGAGGAGAGTGGGGCCGAGTGTGAGAATCTGTGAGGAGAGTGGGGCCGAGTGTGAGAATCAGTGAGGAGAGTGGGGCCGAGTGTGAGAATCAGTGAGGAGAGTGGGGCCGAGTGTGAGAATCAGTGAGGAGAGTGGGGCCGAGTGTGAGATTCAGTGAGGAGAGTGCGGCCGAGTGTGAGAATCAATGAGGAGAGTGGGGCCGAGTGTGAGAATCAGTGTGCAGAGTGGGGCTGACTGTGAGAGTCAGTGAGGAGAGTGGGGCCGAGTGTGAGAATCAGTAAGGAGAGTGGGTCGAGTGTGAGAATCAGTGAGGAGAGTGGGGCCGAGTGTGAGAATCAGTGAGGAGAGTGGGGCCGAGTGTGAGAATCGGTGACAAGATTGGGGCCGAGTCTGAGAATCAGTGAGGTGAGCGGGGCCGAGTGTGAGAATCAGTGAGGAGAGTGGGGCCGAGAGTGAGAATCGGTGAGGAGTGTGGGGCCGAGTGTGAGAATCAGTGAGGAGAGCGGGGCCGAGTGTGAGAATCAGTGAGGAGAGTGGGGCCGAGTGTGAGAATCGGTGAGGAGAGTGGGGCCGAGTGTGAGAATCAGTGAGGAGAGTGCGGCAGTGTGTGAGAATCAGTGAGGAGAGTGGGGCCGAGTGTGAGAATCAGTGAAGAGAGTGGGCCGAGTGTGAGAATCGATGAGGAGAGTGGGGCCGAGTGTGAGAATCGGTGAGGAGAGTGGGGCCTAGTGTGAGAATCAGTGAGGAGAGTGGGGCCGAGTGTGAGAATCGGTGACAAGATTGGGGCCGAGTCTGAGAATCAGTGAGGTGAGCGGGGCCGAGTGTGAGAATCAGTGAGGAGTGTGGGGCCGAGTGTGAGAATCAGAGAGGAGAGCGGGGCCGAGTGTGAGAATCAGTGAGGAGAGTGGGGCCGAGTGTGAGAATCGGTGAGGAGAGTGGGGCCGAGTGTGAGAATCAGTGAGGAGAGTGCGGCAGTGTGTGAGAATCAGTGAGGAGAGTGGGGCCGAGTGTGAGAATCAGTGATGAGAGTGGGCCGAGTGTGAGAATCGATGAGGAGAGTGGGGCCGAGTGTGAGAATCGGTGAGGAGAGTGGGGCCTAGTGTGAGAATCAGTGAGGAGAGTGGGGCCGAGTGTGAGAATCGGTGACAAGATTGGGGCCGAGTCTGAGAATCAGTGAGGTGAGCGGGGCCGAGTGTGAGAATCAGTGAGGAGAGTGGGGCCGAGTGTGAGAATCGGTGAGGAGTGTGGGGCCGAGTGTGAGAATCAGTGAGGAGAGCGGGGCCGAGTGTGAGAATCAGTGAGGAGAATGGGGCCGAGTGGGAGAATCGGTGAGGAGAGTGGGGCCGAGTGTGAGAATCAGTGAGGAGAGTGCGGCAGTGTGTGAGAATCAGTGAGGAGAGTGGGGCCGAGTGTGAGAATCAGTGAAGAGAGTGGGCCGAGTGTGAGAATCGGTGAGGAGAGTGGGGCCGGGTGTGAGAATCGGTGAGGAGAGTGGGGCCGAGTGTGAGAATCAGTGAGGAGAGTGGGGCCGAGTGTGAGAATCAGTGAGGAGAGTGGGGCCGAGTGTGAGTATCAGTGAGGAGAGGGGGGCCGAGTGTGAGAATCAGTGAGGAGAGCGGGGCCGAGTGTGAGAATCAGTGAGGAGAGCGGGGCCGAGTGTGAGAATCAGTGAGGAGAGCGGGGCCGAGTGTGAGAATCAGTGAGGAGAGCGGGGCCGAGTGTGAGAATCAGTGAGGAGAGTGGGGCCGAGTGTGAGAATCCGTGGGGAGAGCGGGGCCGAGTGTGAGAATCAGTGAGGAGAGCGGGGCCGAGTGTGAGAATCGGTGAGGAGAGTGGGGCCGAGTGTGAGAATCGGTGAGGAGAGCAGGGCCGAGAGTGAGAATCGGTGAGGAGAGTGGGGCCGAGTGTGAGAATCGGTGAGGAGAGTAGGGCCGAGTATGAAAATCTGTGAGGAGAGTGGGGCTGAGAGTGAGAATCAGTGAGGAGACTGGGGCCGAGTGTGAGAATCGGTGAGGCGAGTGGGGCCGAGTGTGAGAATCTGTGAGGAGAGTGGGGCCGAGTGTGAGAATCCGTGAGGAGAGTGGGGCCGAGTGTGAGAATCAGTGAGGAGAGTTGGGCCGAGTGTGAGAATCAGTGAGGAGAGTGGGGCCGAGTGTGAGTATCTGTGAGGAGAGTGGGGCCGAGTGTGAGAATCAGTGAGGAGAGTGGGGCCGAGTGTGAGAATCAGTGAGGAGAGTGGGGCCGAGTGTGAGAATCAGTGAGGAGAGTGGGGCCGAGTGTGAGACTCAGTGAGGAGAGTGCGGCCGAGTGTGAGAATCAGTGAGGAGAGCGGGGCCGAGTGTGAGAATCAGTGTGCAGAGTGGGGCTGACTGTGAGAATCAGTGAGGAGAGTGGGGCGGAGTGTGCGAATCAGTAAGGAGAGTGGGTCGAGTGTGAGAATCAGTGAGGAGAGTGGGGCCGAGTGTGAAAATCAGTGAGGAGAGTGGGGCCGAGTGTGAGAATCAGTAAGGAGAGTGGGTCGAGTGTGAGAATCAGTGAGGAGAGTGGGGCCGAGTGTGAGAATCAGTGAGGAGAGTGGGGCCGAGTGTGAGAATCGGTGAGGAGAGTGGGGCCGAGTGTGAGAATCAGTGAGGAGAGTGCGGCAGTGTGTGAGAATCAGTGAGGAGAGTGGGGCCGAGTGTGAGAATCAGTGAAGAGAGTGGGCCGAGTGTGAGAATCGATGAGGAGAGTGGGGCCGAGTGTGAGAATCGGTGAGGAGAGTGGGGCCGAGTGTGAGAATCGGTGACAAGATTGGGGCCGAGTCTGAGAATCAGTGAGGTGAGCGGGGCCGAGTGTGAGAATCAGTGAGGAGTGTGGGGCCGAGTGTGAGAATCAGTGAGGAGAGCGGGGCCGAGTGTGAGAATCAGTGAGGAGAGTGGGGCCGAGTGTGAGAATCGGTGAGGAGAGTGGGGCCGAGTGTGAGAATCAGTGAGGAGAGTGCGGCAGTGTGTGAGAATCAGTGAGGAGAGTGGGGCCGAGTGTGAGAATCAGTGATGAGAGTGGGCCGAGTGTGAGAATCGATGAGGAGAGTGGGGCCGAGTGTGAGAATCGGTGAGGAGAGTGGGGCCTAGTGTGAGAATCAGTGAGGAGAGTGGGGCCGAGTGTGAGAATCGGTGACTAGATTGGGGCCGAGTCTGAGAATCAGTGAGGTGAGCGGGGCCGAGTGTGAGAATCAGTGAGGAGAGTGGGGCCGAGTGTGAGAATCGGTGAGGAGTGTGGGGCCGAGTGTGAGAATCAGTGAGGAGAGCGGGGCCGAGTGTGAGAATCAGTGAGGAGAGTGGGGCCGAGTGTGAGAATCGGTGAGGAGAGTGGGGCCGAGTGTGGGAATCAGTGAGGAGAGTGCGGCAGTGTGTGAGAATCAGTGAGGAGAGTGGGGCCGAGTGTGAGAATCAGTGAAGAGAGTGGGCCGAGTGTGAGAATCGGTGAGGAGAGTGGGGCCGGGTGTGAGAATCGGTGAGGTGAGTGGGGCCGAGTGTGAGAATCAGTGAGGAGAGTGGGGCCGAGTGTGAGAATCAGTGAGGAGAGTGGGGCAGAGTGTGAGTATCAGTGAGGAGAGGGGGGCCGAGTGTGAGAATCAGTGAGGAGAGCGGGGCCGAGTGTGAGAATCAGTGAGGAGAGCGGGGCCGAGTGTGAGAATCAGTGAGGAGATTGAGGCCGAGTGTGAGAATCGGTGAGGAGCGTGGGGCCGAGTGTGAGAATCGGTGAGGTGAGTGTGGCCGAGTGTGAGAATCGGTGAGGAGAGTGGGGCCGAGTGTGAGAATCAGTGAGGATAGAGGAGTCGAGTGTGAGAATCAGTGAGGAGAGTGGGGCCGAGTGTGAGAATCAGTGAGGAGAGTGGGGCCGAGTGTGAGAATCTGTGAGGAGAGTGGGGCCGAGTGTGAGAATCAGTGAGGAGAGTGGGGCCGAGTGTGAGAATCAGTGAGGAGAGTGGGGCCGAGTGTGAGAATCAGTGAGGAGAGTGGGGCCGAGTGTGAGATTCAGTGAGGAGAGTGCGGCCGAGTGTGAGAATCAATGAGGAGAGTGGGGCCGAGTGTGAGAATCAGTGTGCAGAGTGGGGCTGACTGTGAGAGTCAGTGAGGAGAGTGGGGCCGAGTGTGAGAATCAGTAAGGAGAGTGGGTCGAGTGTGAGAATCAGTGAGGAGAGTGGGGCCGAGTGTGAGAATCAGTGAGGAGAGTGGGGCCGAGTGTGAGAATCGGTGACAAGATTGGGGCCGAGTCTGAGAATCAGTGAGGTGAGCGGGGCCGAGTGTGAGAATCAGTGAGGAGAGTGGGGCCGAGAGTGAGAATCGGTGAGGAGTGTGGGGCCGAGTGTGAGAATCAGTGAGGAGAGCGGGGCCGAGTGTGAGAATCAGTGAGGAGAGTGGGGCCGAGTGTGAGAATCGGTGAGGAGAGTGGGGCCGAGTGTGAGAATCAGTGAGGAGAGTGCGGCAGTGTGTGAGAATCAGTGAGGAGAGTGGGGCCGAGTGTGAGAATCAGTGAAGAGAGTGGGCCGAGTGTGAGAATCGATGAGGAGAGTGGGGCCGAGTGTGAGAATCGGTGAGGAGAGTGGGGCCTAGTGTGAGAATCAGTGAGGAGAGTGGGGCCGAGTGTGAGAATCGGTGACAAGATTGGGGCCGAGTCTGAGAATCAGTGAGGTGAGCGGGGCCGAGTGTGAGAATCAGTGAGGAGTGTGGGGCCGAGTGTGAGAATCAGAGAGGAGAGCGGGGCCGAGTGTGAGAATCAGTGAGGAGAGTGGGGCCGAGTGTGAGAATCGGTGAGGAGAGTGGGGCCGAGTGTGAGAATCAGTGAGGAGAGTGCGGCAGTGTGTGAGAATCAGTGAGGAGAGTGGGGCCGAGTGTGAGAATCAGTGATGAGAGTGGGCCGAGTGTGAGAATCGATGAGGAGAGTGGGGCCGAGTGTGAGAATCGGTGAGGAGAGTGGGGCCTAGTGTGAGAATCAGTGAGGAGAGTGGGGCCGAGTGTGAGAATCGGTGACAAGATTGGGGCCGAGTCTGAGAATCAGTGAGGTGAGCGGGGCCGAGTGTGAGAATCAGTGAGGAGAGTGGGGCCGAGTGTGAGAATCGGTGAGGAGTGTGGGGCCGAGTGTGAGAATCAGTGAGGAGAGCGGGGCCGAGTGTGAGAATCAGTGAGGAGAATGGGGCCGAGTGGGAGAATCGGTGAGGAGAGTGGGGCCGAGTGTGAGAATCAGTGAGGAGAGTGCGGCAGTGTGTGAGAATCAGTGAGGAGAGTGGGGCCGAGTGTGAGAATCAGTGAAGAGAGTGGGCCGAGTGTGAGAATCGGTGAGGAGAGTGGGGCCGGGTGTGAGAATCGGTGAGGAGAGTGGGGCCGAGTGTGAGAATCAGTGAGGAGAGTGGGGCCGAGTGTGAGAATCAGTGAGGAGAGTGGGGCCGAGTGTGAGTATCAGTGAGGAGAGGGGGGCCGAGTGTGAGAATCAGTGAGGAGAGCGGGGCCGAGTGTGAGAATCAGTGAGGAGAGCGGGGCCGAGTGTGAGAATCAGTGAGGAGAGCGGGGCCGAGTGTGAGAATCAGTGAGGAGAGCGGGGCCGAGTGTGAGAATCAGTGAGGAGAGTGGGGCCGAGTGTGAGAATCCGTGGGGAGAGCGGGGCCGAGTGTGAGAATCAGTGAGGAGAGTGGGGCCGAGTGTGAGAATCGGTGAGGAGAGTGGGGCCGAGTGTGAGAATCGGTGAGGAGAGCAGGGCCGAGAGTGAGAATCGGTGAGGAGAGTGGGGCCGAGTGTGAGAATCGGTGAGGAGAGTAGGGCCGAGTATGAAAATCTGTGAGGAGAGTGGGGCTGAGAGTGAGAATCAGTGAGGAGACTGGGGCCGAGTGTGAGAATCGGTGAGGCGAGTGGGGCCGAGTGTGAGAATCTGTGAGGAGAGTGGGGCCGAGTGTGAGAATCCGTGAGGAGAGTGGGGCCGAGTGTGAGAATCAGTGAGGAGAGTTGGGCCGAGTGTGAGAATCAGTGAGGAGAGTGGGGCCGAGTGTGAGTATCTGTGAGGAGAGTGGGGCCGAGTGTGAGAATCAGTGAGGAGAGTGGGGCCGAGTGTGAGAATCAGTGAGGAGAGTGGGGCCGAGTGTGAGAATCAGTGAGGAGAGTGGGGCCGAGTGTGAGACTCAGTGAGGAGAGTGCGGCCGAGTGTGAGAATCAGTGAGGAGAGCGGGGCCGAGTGTGAGAATCAGTGTGCAGAGTGGGGCTGACTGTGAGAATCAGTGAGGAGAGTGGGGCGGAGTGTGCGAATCAGTAAGGAGAGTGGGTCGAGTGTGAGAATCAGTGAGGAGAGTGGGGCCGAGTGTGAAAATCAGTGAGGAGAGTGGGGCCGAGTGTGAGAATCGGTGACAAGATTGGGGCCGAGTCTGAGAATCAGTGAGGTGAGCGGGGCCGAGTGTGAGAATCAGTGAGGAGAGTTGGGCCGAGTGTGAGAATCGGTGAGGAGTGTGGGGCCGAATGTAATAATCAGTGAGGAGAGCGGGGCCGAGTGTGAGAATCATTGAAGAGAGTGGGGCCGAGTGTGAGAATCGGTGAGGAGAGTGGGGCCGAGTGTGAGAATCAGTGAGGAGAGTGCGGCCGTGTGTGAGAATCAGTGAGGAGAGTGGGGCCGAGTTTGAGAGTCAGTGAAGAGAGTGGGCCGAGTGTGAGAATCGGTGAGGAGAGTGGGGCCGAGTGTGAGAATCGGTGAGGAGAGTGGGGCCTAGTGTGAGAATCTGTGAGGAGAGCGGGGCCGAGTGCGAGAATCAGTGAGGAGAGTGGGGCCGAGTGTGAGAATCAGTGAGGAGAGCGGGGCCGAGTGTGAGATTCAGTGAGGAGAGTGGGGCCGAGTGTGAGAATCAGTGAGGCGAGCGGGGCCGAGTGTGAGAATCAGTGAGCAGAGTGGGGCCGAGTGTGAGAATCAGTGAGGAGAGTGGAGCCGAGTGTGAGAATCAGTGAGGAGAGTGGGGCCGAGTGTGAGAATCAGTGAGGAGAGTGGGGCCGAGTGTGAGAATCAGTGAGGAGAGTGGGGCCAAGTGTGAGAATCTGTGAGGAGAGTGGGGCCGAGTGTGAGAATCAGTGAGGAGAGTGGGACCGAGTGTGAGAATCAGTGAGGAGAGTGCGGCCGAGTGTGAGAATCAGTGAGGAGAGCGGGGCCGAGTGTGAGAATCAGTGTGCAGAGTGGGGCTGACTGTGAGAATCAGTGAGGAGAGTGGGGCGGAGTGTGAGAATCAGTGAGTAGAGTGGGGCCGAGTGTGAGAATCAGTGAGGAGAGTGGGGCCGAGTGTGAGAATCGGTGACAAGATTGGCGCCGAGTCTGAGAATCAGTGAGGTGAGCGGGGCCGAGTGTGAGAATCAGTGAGGAGAGTGGGGCCGAGTGTGAGAATCGGTGAGGAGAGTGGGGCCGAGTGTGAGAATCGGTGAGGAGAGTGGAGCCGAGAGTGAGAATCGGTGAGGAGAGTGGGGCCGAGCGTGAGAATCGGTGAGGAGAGTAGGGCCGAGAGTGAGAATCGGTGAGGAGAGTGGGGCCGAGTGTGAGAATCGGTGAGGAGAGTGGGGCCGAGTGTGAGAATCTGTGAGGAGAGTGGGGCCGAGTGTGAGAATCCGTGAGGAGAGTGGGGCCGAGTGTGAGAATCAGTGAGGAGAGTTGGGCCGAGTGTGAGAATCAGTGAGGAGAGTGGGGCCGAGTGTGAGTATCTGTGAGGAGAGTGGGGCCGAGTGTGAGAATCAGTGAGGAGAGTGGGGCCGAGTGTGAGAGTCAGTGAAGAGAGAGGGCCGAGTGTGAGAATCGGTGAGGAGAGTGGGGCCGAGTGTGAGAATCGGTGAGGAGAGTGGGGCCTAGTGTGAGAATCTGTGAAGAGAGCAGGGCCGAGTGTGAGAATCAGTGAGGAGAGTGGGGCCGAGTGTGAGAATCAGTGAGGAGAGCGGGGCCGAGTGTGAGATTCAGTGAGGAGAGTGGGGCCGAGTGTGAGAATCAGTGAGGCGAGCGGGGCCGAGTGTGAGAATCAGTGAGCAGAGTGGGGCCGAGTGTGAGAATCAGTGAGGAGAGGGGAGCCGAGTGTGAGAATCAGTGAGGAGAGTGGGGCCGAGTGTGAGAATCAGTGAGGAGAGTGGGGCCGCGTGTGAGAATCAGTGAGGAGAGTGGGGCCGAGTGTGAGAATCTGTGAGGAGAGTGGGGCCGAGTGTGAGAATCAGTGAGGAGAGTGGGGCCGAGTGTGAGATTCAGTGAGGAGAGTGGGACCGAGTGTGAGAATCAGTGAGGAGAGTGGGGCCGAGTGTGAGATTCAGTGAGGAGAGTGCGGCCGAGTGTGCGAATCAGTGAGGAGAGCGGGGCCGAGTGTGAGAATCAGTGTGCAGAGTGGGGCTGACTGTGAGAATCAGTGAGGAGAGTGGGGCGGAGTGTGCGAATCAGTAAGGAGAGTGGGTCGAGTGTGAGAATCAGTGAGTAGAGTGGGGCCGAGTGTGAGAATCAGTGAGGAGAGTGGGGCCGAGTGTGAGAATCGGTGACAAGATTGGGGCCGAGTCTGAGAATCAGTGAGGTGAGCGGGGCCGAATGTGAGAATCAGTGAGGAGAGTGGGGCCGAGTGTGAGAATCGGTGAGGAGTGCGGGGCCGAATGTGAGAATCAGTGAGGAGAGTGGGGCCGAGTGTGAGAATCGGTGAGGAGAGTGGGGCCTAGTGTGAGAATCTGTGAGGAGAGCGGGGCCGAGTGTGAGAATCAGTGAGGAGAGTGGGGCCGAGTGTGAGAATCAGTGAGGAGAGCGGGGCCGAGTGTGAGAATCAGTGGGGAGAGTGGGACCGAGTGTGAGAATCAGTGAGGAGAGCGGGGCCGAGTGTGAGAATCAGTGAGGAGAGTGGGGCCGAGTGTGAGAATCAGTGAGGAGAGTGGGGCCGAGTGTGATAATCGGTGAGGAGAGTGGGGCCGAGTGTGAGAATCGGTGAGGAGAGCGGGGCCGAGTGTGAGAATCGGTGAGGAGATTGGGGCCGAGTGTGAGAATCGGTGAGGAGAGCGGGCCCGAGTGTGAGAATCGGTGAGGAGAGAGAGGCCGAGTGTGAGAATCCGTGAGGAGAGCGGGGCCGGGTGTGAGAATCGGTGAGGAGAGTGGGGCCGAGTCTGAGAATCGGTGAGGAGAGTGGGGCCGAGTGTGTGAATCGGTGAGGAGAGTGGGGCCGAGTGTGAGAATCAGTGAGGAGAGCGGGGCCGAGTGTGAGAACCATTGAGGAGAGTGGGGCCGAGTGTGAGAATCGGTGAGGAGTGCGGGGCCGAATGTGAGAATCAGTGAGGAGAGCGGGGCCGAGTGTGAGAATCTGTGAGGAGAGTGCGGCCGTGTGTGAGAATCAGTGAGGAGAGTGGGGCCGAGTGTGAGAGTCAGTGAGGAGAGTGCGGCCGTGTGTGAGAATCAGTGAGGAGAGTGGGGCCGAGTGTGAGAGTCAGTGAAGAGAGTGGGCCGAGTGTGAGAATCGGTGAGGAGAGTGGGGCCGAGTGTGAGAATCGGTGAGGAGAGTGGGGCCTAGTGTGAGAATCTGTGAGGAGAGCGGGGCCGAGTGTGAGAATCAGTGAGGAGAGTGGGGCCGAGTGTGAGAATCGTTGACAAGATTGGGGCCGAGTCTGAGAATCAGTGAGGTGAGCGGGGCCGAGTGTGAGAATCAGTGAGGAGAGTGGGGCCGAGTGTGAGAATCGGTGAGGAGTGCGGGGCCGAATGTGAGAATCAGTGAGGAGAGCGGGGCCGAGTGTGAGAATCAGTGAGGAGAGTGGGGCCGAGTGTGAGAATCGGTGAGGAGAGTGGGGCCTAGTGTGAGAATCTGTGAGGAGAGCGGGGCCGAGTGTGAGAATCAGTGAGGAGAGTGGGGCCGAGTGTGAGAATCAGTGAGGAGAGCGGGGCCGAGTGTGAGAATCAGTGGGGAGAGTGGGACCGAGTGTGAGAATCAGTGAGGAGAGCGGGGCCGAGTGTGAGAATCAGTGAGGAGAGTGTGGCCGAGTGTGAGAATCAGTGAGGAGAGTGGGGCCGAGTGTGAGAATCGGTGAGGAGAGTGGGGCCGAGTGTGAGAATCGGTGAGGAGAGCGGGGCCGAGTGTGAGAATCGGTGAGGAGATTGGGGCCGAGTGTGAGAATCGGTGAGGAGAGCGGGCCCGAGTGTGAGAATCGGTGAGGAGAGAGAGGCCGAGTGTGAGAATCCGTGAGGAGAGCGGGGCCGGGTGTGAGAATCGGTGAGGAGAGTGGGGCCGAGTCTGAGAATCGGTGAGGAGAGTGGGGCCGAGTGTGAGAATCGGTGAGGAGAGTGGGGCCGAGTGTGAGAATCAGTGAGGAGAGCGGGGCCGAGTGTGAGAATCAGTGAGGAGAGTGGGGCCGAGTGTGAGAATCGGTGAGGAGAGTGGGGCCTAGTGTGAGAATCTGTGAGGAGAGCGGGGCCGAGTGTGAGAATCAGTGAGGAGAGTGGGGCCGAGTGTGAGAATCAGTGAGGAGAGCGGGGCCGAGTGTGAGAATCAGTGGGGAGAGTGGGACCGAGTGTGAGAATCAGTGAGGAGAGCGGGGCCGAGTGTGAGAATCGGTGAGGAGATTGGGGCCGAGTGTGAGAATCTGTGAGGAGAGCGGGCCCGAGTGTGAGAATCGGTGAGGAGAGAGAGGCCGAGTGTGAGAATCCGTGAGGAGAGCGGGGCCGGGTGTGAGAATCGGTGAGGAGAGTGGGGCCGAGTCTGAGAATCGGTGAGGAGAGTGGGGCCGAGTGTGAGAATCGGTGAGGAGAGTGGGGCCGAGTGTGAGAATCAGTGAGGAGAGCGGGGCCGAGTGTGAGAATCATTGAGGAGAGTGGGGCCGAGTGTGAAAATCGGTGAGGAGAGTGGGGCCGAGTGTGAGAGTCGGTGAAGAGAGTGGGCCGAGTGTGAGAATCGGTGAGGAGAGCGGGGCCGAGTGTGAGAATCAGTGAGGAGAGTGGGGCCGAGTGTAAGAATCAGTGATGAGAGTGGGGCCGAGTGTGAGAATCTGTGAGGAGAGTGGGGCCGAGTGTGAGAATCAGTGAGGAGAGTGGGACCGAGTGTGAGAATCAGTGAGGAGAGTGCGGCCGAGTGTGAGAATCAGTGAGGAGAGCGGGGCCGAGTGTGAGAATCAGTGTGCAGAGTGGGGCTGACTGTGAGAATCAGTGAGGAGAGTGGGGCGGAGTGTGAGAATCAGTGACTAGAGTGGGGCCGAGTGTGAGAATCAGTGAGGAGAGTGGGGCCGAGTGTGAGAATCGGTGACAAGATTGGGGCCGAGTCTGAGAATCAGTGAGGTGAGCGGGGCCGAGTGTGAGAATCAGTGAGGAGAGTGGGGCCGAGTGTGAGAATCGGTGAGGAGAGTGGGGCCGAGTGAGAGTATCGGTGAGGAGAGTGGGGCCGAGAGTGAGAATCGGTGAGGAGAGTGGGGCCGAGCGTGAGAATCGGTGAGGAGAGTAGGGCCGAGAGTGAGAATCGGTGAGGAGAGTGGGGCCGAGTGTGAGAATCAGTGAGGAGAGTTGGGCCGAGTGTGAGAATCAGTGAGGAGAGTGGGGCCGAGTGTGAGAATCAGTGAGGAGAGTGGGGCCGAGTGTGAGAGTCAGTGAAGAGAGAGGGCCGAGTGTGAGAATCGGTGAGGAGAGTGGGGCCGAGTGTGAGAATCGGTGAGGAGAGTGGGGCCGAATGTGAGAATCAGTGAGGAGAGTGGGGCCGAGTGTGAGAATCGGTGAGGAGTGCGGGGCCGAATGTGAGAATCAGTGAGGTGAGCGGGGCCGAATGTGAGAATCAGTGAGGAGAGTGGGGCCGAGTGTGAGAATCGGTGAGGAGTGCGGGGCCGAATGTGAGAATCAGTGAGGAGAGCGGGGCCGAGTGTGAGAATCAGTGAGGAGAGTGGGGCCGAGTGTGAGAATCGGTGAGGAGAGTGGGGCCTAGTGTGAGAATCTGTGAGGAGAGCGGGGCCGAGTGTGAGAATCAGTGAGGAGAGTGGGGCCGAGTGTGAGAATCAGTGAGGCGAGCGGGGCCGAGTGTGAGATTCAGTGAGGAGAGTGGGGCCGAGTGTGAGAATCAGTGAGGCGAGCGGGGCCGAGTGTGAGTATCAGTGAGCAGAGTGGGGCCGAGTGTGAGAATCAGTGAGGAGAGGGGAGCCGAGTGTGAGAATCAGTGAGGAGAGTGGGGCCGAGTGTGAGAATCAGTGAGGAGAGTGGGGCCGAGTGTGAGAATCAGTGAGGAGAGTGGGGCCGAGTGTGAGAATCTGTGAGGAGAGTGGGGCCGAGTGTGAGAATCAGTGAGGAGAGTGGGGCCGAGTGTGAGATTCAGTGAGGAGAGTGGGACCGAGTGTGAGAATCAGTGAGGAGAGTGGGGCCGAGTGTGAGATTCAGTGAGGAGAGTGCGGCCGAGTGTGAGAATCAGTGAGGAGAGCGGGGCCGAGTGTGAGAATCAGTGTGAAGAGTGGGGCTGACTGTGAGAATCAGTGAGGAGAGTGGGGCGGAGTGTGCGAATCAGTAAGGAGAGTGGGTCGAGTGTGAGAATCAGTGAGTAGAGTGGGGCCGAGTGTGAGAATCAGTGAGGAGAGTGGGGCCGAGTGTGAGAATCGGTGACAAGATTGGGGCCGAGTCTGAGAATCAGTGAGGTGAGCGGGGCCGAATGTGAGAATCAGTGAGGAGAGTGGGGCCGAGTGTGAGAATCGGTGAGGAGTGCGGGGCCGAATGTGAGAATCAGTGAGGAGAGCGGGGCCGAGTGTGAGAATCATTGAGGAGAGTGGGGCCGAGTGTGAGAATCGGTGAGGAGAGTGGGGCCGAGTGTGAGAATCTGTGAGGAGAGCGGGGCCGAGTGTGAGAATCAGTGAGGAGAGTGGGGCCGAGTGTGAGAATCAGTGAGGAGAGCGGGGCCGAGTGTGAGAATCAGTGGGGAGAGTGGGACCGAGTGTGAGAATCAGTGAGGAGAGCGGGGCCGAGTGTGAGAATCAGTGAGGAGAGTGGGGCCGAGTGTGAGAATCAGTGAGGAGAGTGGGGCCGAGTGTGAGAATCGGTGAGGAGAGTGGGGCCGAGTGTGAGAATCGGTGAGGAGAGCGGGGCCGAGTGTGAGAATCGGTGAGGAGATTGGGGCCGAGTGTGAGAATCGGTGAGGAGAGCGGGCCCGAGTGTGAGAATCGGTGAGGAGAGAGAGGCCGAGTGTGAGAATCCGTGAGGAGAGCGGGGCCGGGTGTGAGAATCGGTGAGGAGAGTGGGGCCGAGTCTGAGAATCGGTGAGGAGAGTGGGGCCGAGTGTGAGAATCGGTGAGGAGAGTGGGGCCGAGTGTGAGAATCAGTGAGGAGAGCGGGGCCGAGTGTGAGAACCATTGAGGAGAGTGGGGCCGAGTGTGAGAATCGGTGAGGAGAGTGGGGCCGAGTGTGAGAGTCGGTGAAGAGAGTGGGCCGAGTGTGAGAATCGGTGAGGAGAGTGGGGCCGAGTGTGAGAATCGGTGAGGAGAGTGGGGCCTAGTGTGAGAATCTGTGAGGAGAGCGGGGCCGAGTGTGAGAATTAGTGAGGAGAGTGGGGCCGAGTGTGAGAATCAGTGAGGAGAGGGGGCCGAGTCTGAGAATCAGTGAGGTGAGCGGGGCCGAGTGTGAGAATCAGTGAGGAGAGTGGGGCCGAGTGTGAGAATCGGTGAGGAGTGCGGGGCCGAATGTGAGAATCAGTGAGGAGAGCGGGGCCGAGTGTGAGAATCATTCAGGAGAGTGGGGCCGAGTGTGAGAATCGGTGAGGAGAGTGGGGCCGAGTGTGAGAATCAGAGAGGAGAGCGGGGCCGAGTGTGAGAATCTGTGAGGAGAGTGCGGCCGTGTGTGAGAATCAGTGAGGAGAGTGGGGCCGAGTGTGAGAGTCAGTGAGGAGAGGGCGGCCGTGTGTGAGAATCAGTGAGGAGAGTGGGGCCGAGTGTGAGAGTCAGTGAAGAGAGTGGGCCGAGTGTGAGAATCGGTGAGGAGAGTGGGGCCGAGTGTGAGAATCGGTGAGGAGAGTGGGGCCTAGTGTGAGAATCTGTGAGGAGAGCGGGGCCGAGTGTGAGAATCAGTGAGGAGAGTGGGGCCGAGTGTGAGAATCGGTGACAAGATTGGGGCCGAGTCTGAGAATCAGTGAGGTGAGCGGGGCCGAGTGTGAGAATCAGTGAGGAGAGTGGGGCCGAGTGTGAGAATCGGTGAGGAGTGCGGGGCCGAATGTGAGAATCAGTGAGGAGAGCGGGGCCGAGTGTGAGAATCAGTGAGGAGAGTGGGGCCGAGTGTGAGAATCGGTGAGGAGAGTGGGGCCTAGTGTGAGAATCTGTGAGGAGAGCGGGACCGAGTGTGAGAATCAGTGAGGAGAGTGGGGCCGAGTGTGAGAATCAGTGAGGAGAGCGGGGCCGAGTGTGAGAATCAGTGGGGAGAGTGGGACCGAGTGTGAGAATCAGTGAGGAGAGCGGGGCCGAGTGTGAGAATCAGTGAGGAGAGTGTGGCCGAGTGTGAGAATCAGTGAGGAGAGTGGGGCCGAGTGTGAGAATCGGTGAGGAGAGTGGGGCCGAGTGTGAGAATCGGTGAGGAGAGCGGGGCCGAGTGTGAGAATCGGTGAGGAGATTGGGGCCGAGTGTGAGAATCGGTGAGGAGAGCGGGCCCGAGTGTGAGAATCGGTGAGGAGAGAGAGGCCGAGTGTGAGAATCCGTGAGGAGAGCGGGGCCGGGTGTGAGAATCGGTGAGGAGAGTGGGGCCGAGTCTGAGAATCAGTGAGGAGAGTGGGGCCGAGTGTGAGAATCGGTGAGGAGAGTGGGGCCGAGTGTGAGAATCAGTGAGGAGAGCGGGGCCGAGTGTGAGAATCAGTGAGGAGAGTGGGGCCGAGTGTGAGAATCGGTGAGGAGAGTGGGGCCTAGTGTGAGAATCTGTGAGGAGAGCGGGGCCGAGTGTGAGAATCAGTGAGGAGAGTGGGGCCGAGTGTGAGAATCAGTGAGGAGAGCGGGGCCGAGTGTGAGAATCAGTGGGGAGAGTGGGACCGAGTGTGAGAATCAGTGAGGAGAGCGGGGCCGAGTGTGAGAATCGGTGAGGAGATTGGGGCCGAGTGTGAGAATCTGTGAGGAGAGCGGGCCCGAGTGTGAGAATCGGTGAGGAGAGAGAGGCCGAGTGTGAGAATCCGTGAGGAGAGCGGGGCCGGGTGTGAGAATCGGTGAGGAGAGTGGGGCCGAGTCTGAGAATCGGTGAGGAGAGTGGGGCCGAGTGTGAGAATCGGTGAGGAGAGTGGGGCCGAGTGTGAGAATCAGTGAGGAGAGCGGGGCCGAGTGTGAGAATCATTGAGGAGAGTGGGGCCGAGTGTGAAAATCGGTGAGGAGAGTGGGGCCGAGTGTGAGAGTCGGAGAAGAGAGTGGGCCGAGTGTGAGAATCGGTGAGGAGAGCGGGGCCGAGTGTGAGAATCAGTGAGGAGAGTGGGGCCGAGTGTGAGAATAGGTGAGGAGTGCGGGGCCGAATGTGAGAATCAGTGAGGAGAGCGGGGCCGAGTGTGAGAATCATTGAGGAGAATGGGGCCGAGTGTGAGAATCGGTGAGGAGAGTGGGGCCGAGTGTGAGAATCTGAGAGGAGAGCGGGGCCGAGTGTGGGAATCTGTGAGGAGAGTGCGGCCGTGTGTGAGAATCAGTGAGGAGAGTGGGGCCGAGTGTGAGAGTCAGTGAGGAGAGTGCGGCCGTGTGTGAGAATCAGTGAGGAGAGAGGGGCCGAGTGTGAGAGTCAGTGAAGAGAGTGAGCCGAGTGTGAGAATCGGTGAGGAGAGTGGGGCCGAGTGTGAGAATCGGTGAGGAGAGTGGGGCCTAGTGTGAGAATCTGTGAGGAGAGCGGGGCCGAGTGTGAGAATCAGTGAGGAGAGTGGGGCCGAGTGTGAGAATCGGTGACAAGATTGGGGCCGAGTCTGAGAATCAGTGAGGTGAGCGGGGCCGAATGTGAGAATCAGTGAGGAGAGTGGGGCCGAGTGTGAGAATCGGTGAGGAGTGCGGGGCCGAATGTGAGAATCAGTGAGGAGAGCGGGGCCGAGTGTGAGAATCAGTGAGGAGAGTGGGGCCGAGTCTGAGAATCGGTGAGGAGAGTGGGGCCTAGTGTGAAAATCTGTGAGGAGAGCGGGGCCGAGTGTGAGAATCAGTGAGGAGAGTGGGGCCGAGTGTGAGAATCAGTGAGGAGAGCGGGGCCGAGTGTGAGAATCAGTGAGGAGAGTGGGGCCGATTGTGAGAATCAGTGAGGAGAGTGGGGCCGAGTGTGAGAATCGGTGAGGAGAGTGGGGCCGAGTGTGAGAATCGGTGAGGAGAGCGGGGCCGAGTGTGAGAATCGGTGAGGAGATTGGGGCCGAGTGTGAGAATCGGTGAGGAGAGCGGGCCCGAGTGTGAGAATCGGTGAGGAGAGAGAGGCCGAGTGTGAGAATCCGTGAGGAGAGCGGGGCCGGGTGTGAGAATCGGTGAGGAGAGTGGGGCCGAGTCGGAGAATCGGTGAGGAGAGTGGGGCCGAGTGTGAGAATCGGTGAGGAGAGTGGGGCCGAGTGTGAGAATCTGAGGAGAGCGGGGCCGAGTGTGAGAATCATTGAGGAGAGTGGGGCCGAGTGTGAGAATCAGTGAGGAGAGCGGGGCCGAGTCTGAGAATCAGTGAGGTGAGCGGGGCCGAGTGTGAGAATCAGTGAGGAGAGTGGGGCCGAGTGTGAGAATCGGTGAGGAGTGCGGGGCCGAATGTGAGAATCAGTGAGGAGAGCGGGGCCGAGTGTGAGAATCATTGAGGAGAGTGGGGCCGAGTGTGAGAATCGGTGAGGAGAGTGGGGCCGAGTGTGAGAATCAGAGAGGAGAGCGGGGCCGAGTGTGAGAATCTGTGAGGAGAGTGCGGCCGTGTGTGAGAATCAGTGAGGAGAGTGGGGCCGAGTGTGAGAGTCAGTGAGGAGAGGGCGGCCGTGTGTGAGAATCAGTGAGGAGAGTGGGGCCGAGTGTGAGAGTCAGTGAAGAGAGTGGGCCGAGTGTGAGAATCGGTGAGGAGAGTGGGGCCGAGTGTGAGAATCGGCGAGGAGAGTGGGGCCTAGTGTGAGAATCTGTGAGGAGAGCGGGGCCGAGTGTGAGAATCAGTGAGGAGAGTGGGGCCGAGTGTGAGAATCAGTGAGGAGAGCGGGGCCGAGTGTGAGATTCAGTGAGGAGAGTGGGGCCGAGTGTGAGAATCAGTGAGGCGAGCGGGGCCGAGTGTGAGAATCAGTGAGCAGAGTGGGGCCGAGTGTGAGAATCAGTGCGGAGAGTGGAGCCGAGTGTGAGAATCAGTGAGGAGAGTGGGGCCGAGTGTGAGAATCAGTGAGGAGAGTGGGGCCGAGTGTGAGAATCAGTGAGGAGAGTGGGGCCGAGTGTGAGAATCTGTGAGGAGAGTGGGGCCGAGTGTGAGAATCAGTGAGGAGAGTGGGGCAGAGTGTGAGATTCAGTGAGGAGAGTGGGACCGAGTGTGAGAATCAGTGAGGAGAGTGGGGCCGAGTGAGAGATTCAGTGAGGAGAGTGCGGCCGAGTGTGAGAATCAGTGAGGAGAGCGGGGCCGAGTGTGAGAATCAGTGTGCAGAGTGGGGCTGACTGTGAGAATCAGTGAGGAGAGTGGGGCGGAGTGTGCGAATCAGTAAGGAGAGTGGGTCGAGTGTGAGAATCAGTGAGTAGAGTGGGGCCGAGTGTGAGAATCAGTGAGGAGAGTGGGGCCGAGTGTGAGAATCGGTGACAAGATTGGGGCCGAGTCTGAGAATCAGTGAGGTGAGCGGGGCCGAGTGTGAGAATCAGTGAGGAGAGTGGGGCCGAGTGTGAGAATCGGTGAGGATTGCGGGGCCGAATGTGAGAATCAGTGAGGAGAGCGGGGCCGAGTGTGAGAATCAGTGAGGAGAGTGGGGCCGAGTGTGAGAATCGGTGAGGAGAGTGGGGCCTAGTGTGAGAATCTGTGAGGAGAGCGGGGCCGAGTGTAAGAATCAGTGAGGAGAGTGGGGCCGAGTGTGAGAATCAGTGAGGAGAGCGGGACCGAGTGTGAGAATCAGTGGGGCGAGTGGGACCGAGTGTGAGAATCAGTGAGGAGAGCGGGGCCGAGTGTGAGAATCAGTGAGGAGAGTGGGGCCGAGTGTGAGAATCAGTGAGGAGAGTGGGGCCGAGTGTGAGAATCGGTGAGGAGAGTGGGGCCGAGTGTGAGAATCGGTGAGGAGAGCGGGGCCGAGTGTGAGAATCGGTGAGGAGATTGGGGCCGAGTGTGAGAATCGGTGAGGAGAGCGGGCCCGAGTGTGAGAATCGGTGAGGAGAGAGAGGCCGAGTGTGAGAATCCGTGAGGACAGCGGGGCCGGGTGTGAGAATCGTTGAGGAGAGTGGGGCCGAGTGTGAGAATCGGTGAGGAGAGCGGGGCCGAGTGTGAGAATCGGTGAGGAGAGTGGGGCCGACTGTGAGAATCGGTGAGGAGAGCGGGGCCGAGTGTGAGAATCGGTGAGGAGATTGGGGCCGAGTGTGAGAATCGGTGAGGAGAGCGGGGCCGAGTGTGAGAATCGGTGAGGAGAGAGGGGCCGTGAGTGAGAATCGGTGAGGAGAGCGGGGCCGGGTGTGAGAATCGGTGAAGAGAGTGGGGCCGAGTGTGAGAATCGGTGAGGAGAGCGGGGCCGGGTGTGAGAATCGGTGAGGAGAGTGGGGCCGAGTGTGAGAATCGGTGAGGAGAGTGGGGCCGAGTGTGAGAATCAGTGAGGAGAGTGGGGCCGAGTGTGAGAATCAGTGAGGAGAGTGGGGCCGAGTGTGAGAATCTGTGAGGAGAGTGGGGCCGAGTGTGAGAATCAGTGAGGAGAGTGGGGCCGAGTGTGAGATTCAGTGAGGAGAGTGGGACCGAGTGTAAGAATCAGTGAGGAGAGTGGGGCCGAGTGAGAGATTCAGTGAGGAGAGTGCGGCCGAGTGTGAGAATCAGTGAGGAGAGCGGGGCCGAGTGTGAGAATCAGTGTGCAGAGTGGGGCTGACTGTGAGAATCAGTGAGGAGAGTGGGGCGGAGTGTGCGAATCAGTAAGGAGAGTGGGTCGAGTGTGAGAATCAGTGAGTAGAGTGGGGCCGAGTGTGAGAATCAGTGAGGAGAGTGGGGCCGAGTGTGAGAATCGGTGACAAGATTGGGGCCGAGTCTGAGAATCAGTGAGGTGAGCGGGGCCGAGTGTGAGAATCGGTGAGGAGAGTGGGGCTGAGTGTGAGAATCAGTGAGGAGAGCGGGGCCGAGTGTGAGAATCGGTGAGGAGAGTGGGTCCGAGTGTGAGAATCAGTGAGGAGAGCGGGGCCGAGTGTGAGAATCGGTGGGGAGAGTGGGACCGAGTGTGAGAATCAGTGAGGAGAGCGGGGCCGAGTGTGAGAATCAGTGAGGAGAGTGGGGCCGAGTGTGAGAATCAGTGAGGAGAGTGGGGCCGAGTGTGAGAATCGGTGAGGAGAGTGGGGCCGAGTGGGAGAATCGGTGAGGAGAGTGGGGCCGAGTGTGAGAATCAGTGAGGAGAGTGGGGCCGAGTGTGAGAATCGGTGAGGAGAGTGGGGCCGAGTGTGAGAATCGGTGAGGAGAGTGGGGCCGAGTGTGAGAATCAGTGAGGAGATTGGGGCCGAGTGTGAGAATCGGTGAGGAGAGCGGGGCCGAGTGTGAGAATCGGTGAGGAGAGAGGGGCCGAGTGTGAGAATCAGTGAGGAGAGTGCGGCCGAGTGTGAGAATCAGTGAGGAGAGTGGGGCCGAGTGTGAGAATCAGTGTGCAGTGTGGGGCTGACTGTGAGAGTCAGTGAGGAGAGTGGGGCCGAGTGTGAGAATCAGTAAGGAGAGTGGGTCGAGTGTGAGAATCAGTGAGGAGAGTGGGGCCGAGTGTGAGAATCAGTGAGAGAGTGGGGCCGAGTGTGAGAATCGGAGAAAAGATTGGGGCCGAGTCTGAGAATCAGTGAGGTGAGCGGGGCCGAGTGTGAGAATCAGTGAGGAGAATGGGGCCGAGTGTGAGAATCGGTGAGGAGTGTGGGGCCGAGTGTGAGAATCAGTGAGGAGAGTGGGGCCGAGTGTGAGAATCAGTGAGGAGAGCGGGCCGAGTGTGAGAATCGGTGAGGAGAGAGGGGCCGAGTGTGAGAATCGGTGAGGAGAGTGGGGCCGAGTGTGAGAATCAGTGAGGAGAGTGGGGCCGAGTGTGAGAATCGGTGAGGAGAGTGGGGCCGAGTGTGAGACTCGGTGAGGAGAGCGGGCCCGAGTGTGAGAATCGGTGAGGAGAGTGGGGCCGAGTGTGAGAATCAGTGAGGAGAGTGGGGCCGAGTGTGAGAATCGGTGAGGAGATTGTGGCCGAGTGTGAGACTCGGTGAGGAGAGCGGGCCCGAGTGTGAGAATCGGTGAGGAGAGAGAGGCCGAGTGTGAGAATCCGTGAGGAGAGCGGGGCCGGGTGTGAGAATCGGTGAGGAGAGTGGGGCCGAGTCTGAGAATCGGTGAGGAGAGTGGGGCCGAGTGTGAGAATCGGTGAGGAGAGTGGGGCCGAGTGTGAGAATCGGTGAGGAGATTGGGGTCGAGTGTGAGAATCGGTGAGGAGAGCGGGGCCGAGTGTGAGAATCGGTGAGGAGAGTGGGGCCTAGTGTGAGAATCTGTGAGGAGAGCGGGGCCGAGTGTGAGAATCAGTGAGGAGAGTGGGGCCGAGTGTGAGAATCAGTGAGGAAAGCGGGGCCGAGTGTGAGAATCAGTGGGGAGAGTGGGAACGAGTGTGAGAATCAGTGAGGAGAGCGGGGCCGAGTGTGAGAATCAGTGAGGAGAGTGGGGCCGAGTGTGAGAATCAGTGAGGAGAGTGGGGCCGATTGTGAGAATCGGTGAGGAGAGTGGGGCCGAGTGTGAGAATCGGTGAGGAGAGTGGGGCCGACTGTGAGAATCGGTGAGGAGAGCGGGGCCGAGTGTGAGAATCGGTGAGGAGATTGGGGCCGAGTGTGAGAATCGGTGAGGAGAGCGGGGCCGAGTGTGAGAATCGGTGAGGAGAGAGGGGCCGAGAGTGAGAATCGGTGAGGAGAGCGGGGCCGGGTGTGAGAATCGGTGAAGAGAGTGGGGCCGAGTGTGAGAATCGGTGAGGAGAGCAGTGCCGGGTGTGAGAATCGGTGAAGAGAGTGGGGCCGAGTGTGAGAATCGGTGAGGAGAGTGGGGCCGAGTGTGATAATCGGTGAGGAGAGTGGGGCCGATTGTGAGAATCGGTGAGGAGATTGGGGCCGAGTGTGAGAATCGGTGAGGAGTGCGGGGCCGAGTGTGAGAATCGGTGAGGAGAGAGGGGCCGAGTGTGAGAATCAGTGAGGAGAGTGCGGCCGAGTGTGAGAATCAGTGAGGAGAGTGGGGCCGAGTGTGAGAATCAGTGTGCAGTGTGGGGCTGACTGTGAGAGTCAGTGAGGAGAGTGGGGCCGAGTGTGAGAATCAGTAAGGAGAGTGGGTCGAGTGTGAGAATCAGTGAGGAGAGTGGGGCCGAGTGTGAGAATCAGTGAGAGAGTGGGGCCGAGTGTGAGAATCGGAGAAAAGATTGGGGCCGAGTCTGAGAATCAGTGAGGTGAGCGGGGCCGAGTGTGAGAATCAGTGAGGAGAATGGGCCCGAGTGTGAGAATCGGTGAGGAGTGTGGGGCCGAGTGTGAGAATCAGTGAGGAGAGTGGGGCCGAGTGTGAGAATCAGTGAGGAGAGCGGGCCGAGTGTGAGAATCGGTGAGGAGAGAGGGGCCGAGTGTGAGAATCGGTGAGGAGAGTGGGGCCGAGTGTGAGAATCAGTGAGGAGAGCGGGGCCGAGTGTGAGGATCGGTGAGGAGAGTGGGGCCGAGTGTGAGAATCAGTGAGGAGAGTGGGGCCGAGTGTGAGAATCGGTGAGGAGAGTGGGGCCGAGTGTGAGAATCTGCGAGGAGAGTGGGGCCGAGTGTGAGAATCAGTGAGGAGAGTGGGGCTGAGTGTGAGAATCGGTGAGGAGAGTGGGGCCGAGTGTGAGAAACAGTGAGGAGAGTGGGGCCGAGTGCGAGAATCGGTGAGCAGAGTGGGGCCGAGTGTGAGTATCAGTGAGGTGAGTGAGGCCGAGTGTGAGAATCGGTGAGGAGATTGGGGCCGAGTGTGAGAATCGGTGAGGAGCGTGGGGCCGAGTGTGAGAATCAGTGAGGTGAGTGTGGCCGAGTGTGAGAATCGGTGAGGAGAGTGGGGCCGAGTGTGAGAATCAGTGAGGAGAGTGGGGCCGAGTGTGAGATTCAGTGAGGAGAGTGCGGCCGAGTGTGAGAATCAGTGAGGAGAGTGGGGCCGAATGTGAGAATCAGTGTGCAGAGTGGGGCTGACTGTGAGAGTCAGTGAGGAGAGTGGGGCCGAGTGTGAGAATCAGTAAGGAGAGTGGGTCGAGTGTGAGAATCAGTGAGGAGAGTGGGGCCGAGTGTGAGAATCGGAGACAAGATTGGGGCCGAGTCTGAGAATCTGTGAGGTGAGCAGGGCCGAGTGTGAGAATCAGTGAGGAGAGTGGGGCCGAGTGTGAGAATCGGTGAGGAGTGTGGGGCCGAGTGTGAGAATCAGTGAGGAGAGCGCGGCCGAGCGTGAGAATCAGAGAGGAGCGTGGGGCCGAGTGTGAGAATCGGTGAGGAGAGTGGGGCCGAGTGTGAGAATCAGTGAGGAGAGTGCGGCAGAGTGTGAGAATCAGTGAGGAGAGTGGGGCCGAGTGCGAGAATCAGTGAGGAGAGTGGGGCCGAGTGTGAGAATCGGTGAGGAGAGTAGGGCCGAGTGTGAGAATCGGTGAGGAGAGTGGGGCCGAGTGTGAGAATCGGTGAGGAGAGTGGGGCCGAGTGTGAGAATCGGTGAGGAGAGTGGGGCCGAGTGTGAGAATCAGTGAGGAGAGCGGGCCGAGTGTGAGAATCGGTGAGGAGAGTGGGGCCGAGTGTGAGAATCAGTGAGGAGAGTGGGGCCGAGTGCGAGAATCGGTGAGGAGAGTGGGGCCGAGTGCGAGAATCGGTGAGGAGTGTGGGGCCGAGTGTGAGAATCCGTGAGAAGAGTGGGGCCGAGTGCGAGAATCGGTGAGGAGCGTGGGGCCGAGTGTGAGAATCAGTGAGGTGAGTGTGGCCGAGTGTGAGAATCGGTGAGGAGAGTGGGGCCGAGTGTGAGAATCAGTGAGGAGAGTGGTGACGAGTGTGAGAATCAGTGCGGAGAGTGGGGCTGAGTGTGAAAATCAGTGAGGAGAGTGGGGCCGAGTGTGAGAATCTGTGAGGAGAGTGGGGCCGAATGTGAGATTCAGTGAGGAGAGTGCGGCCGAGTGTGAGAATCAGTGAGGAGAGTGGGGCCGAATGTGAGAATCAGTGTGCAGAGTGGGGCTGACTGTGAGAGTCAGTGAGGAGAGTGGGGCCGAGTGTGAGAATCAGTAAGGAGAGTGGGTCGAGTGTGAGAATCAGTGAGGAGAGTGGGGCCGAGTGTGAGAATCGGAGACAAGATTGGGGCCGAGTCTGAGAATCAGTGAGGTGAGCGGGGCCGAGTGTGAGAATCAGTGAGGAGAGTGGGGCCGAGTGTGAGAATCGGTGAGGAGTGTGGGGCCGAGTGTGAGAATCAGTGAGGAGAGCGTGGCCGAGTGTGAGAATCAGTGAGGAGCGTGGGGCCGAGTGTGAGAATCGGTGAGGAGAGTGGGGCCGAGTGTGAGAATCAGTGAGGAGAGTGCAGCAGAGTGTGAGAATCAGTGAGGAGAGTGGGGCCGAGTGTGAGAATCAGTGAAGAGAGTGGGCCGAGTGTGAGAATCGGTGAGGAGAGTGGGGCCGAGTGTGAGAATCGGTGAGGAGAGTGGGGCCTAGTGTGAGAATCAGTGAGGAGAGTGGGGCCGAGTGTGAGAATCATTGAGGAGAGTGGGGCCGAGTGTGAGAATCAGTGAGGAGAGTGGGGCCGAGTGTGAGAATCGGTGAGGAGAGTGGGGCCGAGTGTGAGAATCGTTGAGGAGAGTGGGGCCGAGTGTGAGAATCAGTGAGGAGTGTGGGGCCGAGTGCGAGAATCAGTGAGGAGAGTGGGGCCGAGTGTGAGAATCGGTGAGGAGAGTAGGGCCGAGTGTGAGAATCGGTGAGGAGAGTGGGGCCGAGTGTGAGAATCGGTGAGGAGAGTAGGGCCGAGTGTGAGAATCAGTGAGGAGAGTGGGGCCGAGTGTGAGAATGAGTGAGGAGAGTGGGGCCGAGTGTGAGAATCGGTGAGGAGAGTGGGGCCGAGTGTGAGAATCTGTGAGGAGAGTGGGGCCGAGTGTGAGAATCCGTGAGGAGAGTGGGGCTGAGTGTGAGAATCCGTGAGGAGAGTGGGGCCGAGTGTGAGAATCGGTGAGGAGAGTGGGGCCGACTGTGAGAATCGGTGAGGAGAACGGGGCCGAGTGTGAGAATCGGTGAGGAGAGTGGGGCCGAGTGTGAGAATCAGTGAGGAATGTGGGGCCGAGTTTGAGAATCAGTGAGGAGAGTGGGGCCGAGTGTGAGAATCAGTGAGGAGAGCGGGCCGAGTGTGAGAATCGGTGAGGAGAGTGGGGCCGAGTGTGAGAATCAGTGAGGAGAGTGGGGCCGAGTGCGAGAATCGGTGAGGAGAGTGGGGCCGAGTGCGAGAATCGGTGAGGAGAGTGGGGCCGAGTGTGAGAATCCGTGAGAAGAGTGGGGCCGAGTGCGAGAATCGGTGAGCAGAGTGGGGCCGAGTGTGAGTATCAGTGAGGTGAGTGAGGCCGAGTGTGAGAATCGGTGAGGAGATTGGGGCCGAGTGTGAGAATCGGTGAGGAGCGTGGGGCCGAGTGTGAGAATCAGTGAGGTGAGTGTGGCCGAGTGTGAGAATCGGTGAGGAGAGTGGGGCCGAGTGTGAGAATCAGTGAGGAGAGTGGGGCCGAGTGTGAGAATCAGTGTGCAGAGTGGGGCTGACTGTGAGAGTCAGTGAGGAGAGTGGGGCCGAGTGTGAGAATCAGTAAGGAGAGTGGGTCGAGTGTGAGAATCAGTGAGGAGAGTGGGGCCGAGTCTGAGAATCAGTGAGGTGAGCGGGGCCGAGTGTGAGAATCAGTGAGGAGAGTGGTGCCGAGTGTGAGAACCGGTGAGGAGTGTGGGGCCGAGAGTGAGAATCAGTGAGGAGAGCGGGGCCGAGTGTGAGAATCAGTGAGGAGAGTGGGGCCGAGTGTGAGAATCGGTGAGGAGAGTGGGGCCAAGTGTGAGAATCAGTGAGGAGAGTGCGGCAGTGTGTGAGAATCAGTGAGGAGAGTGGGGCCGAGTGTGAGAATCAGTGAAGAGAGTGGGCCGAGTGAGAGAATCAGTGAGGAGAGTGGGGCCGAGTGTGAGAATCGGTGAGGAGAGTGCGGCCAAGTGTGAGAATCAGTGAGGAGAGTGGGGCCGAGTGTGAGAATCAGTGAGGAGAGTGGGGCCGAGTGTGAGTATCAGTGAGGAGAGTGGGGCCGAGTGTGAGAATCAGTGAGGAGAGTGGGGCCGAGTGTGAGAATCAGTGAGGAGAGTGGGGCCGAGTGTGAGAATCAGTGAGGAGAGTGGGGCCGAGTGTGAGAATCAGTGAGGAGAGCGGGGCCGAGTGTGACAATCAGTGAGGAGAGTGGAGCCGAGTGTGAGAATCCGTGGGGAGAGCGGGGCCGAGTGTGAGAATCTGTGAGGAGAGTGGGGCCGAGTGTGAGAATCGGTGAGGAGAGTGGGGCCGAGTGTGAGAATCGGTGAGGAGAGTGGGGCCGAGTGTGAGAATCGGTGAGGAGAGTGCGGCTGAGTGTGAGAATCAGTGAGGAGAGCGGGGCCGAGTGTGAGAATCAGTGTGCAGAGTGGGGCTGACTGTGAGAGTCAGTGAGGAGACTGGGGCCGAGTGTGAGAATCAGTAAGGAGAGTGGGTCGAGTGTGAGAATCAGTGAGGAGAGTGGGGCCGAGTGTGAGAATCAGTGAGGAGAGTGGGCCGAGTGTGAGAATCGGTGAGGAGAGTGGGGCCGAGTGTGAGAATCGGTGAGGAGAGTGGGGCCTAGTGTGAGAATCAGTGAGGAGAGTGGGGCCGAGTGTGAGAATCTTTGAGGAGAGTGGGGCCGAGTGTGAGAATCAGTGAGGAGAGTGGGGCCGAGTGTGAGAATCGGTGAGGAGAGTGGGGCCGAGTGTGAGAATCGTTGAGGAGAGTGGGGCCGAGTGTGAGAATCAGTGAGGAGTGTGGGGCCGAGTGCGAGAATCAGTGAGGAGAGTGGGGCCGAGTGTGAGAATCGGTGAGGAGAGTAGGGCCGAGTGTGAGAATCGGTGAGGAGAGTGGGGCCGAGTGTGAGAATCGGTGAGGAGAGTAGGGCCGAGTGTGAGAATCAGTGAGGAGAGTGGGGCCGAGTGTGAGAATGAGTGAGGAGAGTGGGGCCGAGTGTGAGAATCGGTGAGGAGAGTGGGGCCGAGTGTGAGAATCTGTGAGGAGAGTGGGGCCGAGTGTGAGAATCCGTGAGGAGAGTGGGGCCGAGTGTGACAATCGGTGAGGAGAGTGGGGCCGAGTGTGAGAATCGGTGAGGAGAGTGGGGCCGAGTGTGAGAATCATTGAGGAGAGTGGGGCCGAGTGTGAGAATCGGTGAGGAGAGTGGGGCCGAGTGTAAGAATCGGTGAGGAGAGTGGGGCCGAGTGTGAGAATCGGTGAGGAGAGTGGGGCCGAGTGTGAGAATCGGTGAGGAGAGTGGGGCCGAGTGTGAGAATCAGTGAGGAGAGCGGTGCCGAGTGTCAGAAACAGTGAGGAGAGTGGGGCCGAGTGTGAGAATCAGTGAGGAGAGTGGGGCCGAGTGTGAGAATCCGTGGGGAGAGCGGGGCCGAGTGTGAGAATCAGTGAGGAGAGTGGGGCCGAGTGTGAGAATCAGTGAGGAGAGTGGGGCCGAGTGTGACAATCGGTGAGGAGAGTGGGGCCGAGTGTGAGAATCAGTGAGGAGAGTGGGGCCGAGTGTGAGAATCGGTGAGGAGAGTGGGGCCGAGTGTGAGAATCGTTGAGGAGAGTGGGGCCGAGTGTGAGAATCAGTGAGGAGAGTGGGGCCGAGTGTGAGAATCCGTGAGGAGAGTGGGGCCGAGTGTGAGAATCGGTGAGGAGAGTGGGGCCGAGTGTGAGAATCGGTGAGGAGATTGGTGCCGAGTGTGAGAATCGGTGAGGAGAGTAGGGCCGAGTGTGAGAATCTGTGAGGAGTGTGGGGCCGAGTGTGAGAATCAGTGAGGAGAGTGGGGCCGAGTGTGAGAATCGGAGAGGAGAGTGGGGCCGAGTGTGAGAATCTGTGAGGAGAGTGGGGCCGAGTGTGAGAATCGGTGAGGAGAACGGGGCCGAGCGTGAGAATCGGTGAGGAGAGTGGGGCCGAGTGTGAGAATCAGTGAGGAGAGTGGGGCCGAGTGTGTGAATCAGTGAGGAGAGTGGGGCCAGTGTGAGAATCAGTGAGGTGAGTGGGCCGAGTGTGAGAATCGGTGAGGAGAGAGGGGCCGAGTGTGAGAATCGGTGAGGAGAGTGGGGCCGAGTGTGAGAATCGGTGAGGAGAGCGGGGCCGAGTGTGAGGATCGGTGAGGAGAGAGGGGCCGAGGGTGAAAATCAGTGAGGAGAGTGGGGCCGAGTGTGAGAATCAGTGAGGAGAGTGGGGCCGAGTGTGCGAATCTGTGAGGAGAGTGGGGCCGAGTGTGAGAATCAGTGAGGAGAGCGGGGCCGAGTGTGAGAATCAGTGAGGAGAGTGGGGCTGAGTGTGAGAATCGGTGAGGAGAGTGGGGCCGAGTGTGAGAATCAGTGAGGAGAGTGCGGCCGTGTGTGAGAATCAGTGAGGAGAGTGGGGCCGAGTGTGAGAATCAGCGAAGAGAGTGGGCCCAGTGTGAGAATCGGTGAGGAGAGTGGGGCCGAGTGAGGGAATCGGTGAGGAGAGTGGGGCCTAGTGTGAGAATCAGTGAGGAGAGTGGGGCCGAGTGTGAGAATCAGTGAGGAGTGCGGGGCCGAGAGTGAGAATCAGTGAGGTGAGTGGGGCCGAGTGTGAGAATCAGTGAGGAGAGCGGGGCCGAGTGTGAGAATCAGTGAGGAGAGCGGGGTCGAGTGTGAGAATCAGTGAGGAGAGTGGGGCCGAGTGCGAGAATCCGTGGGGAGAGCGGGGCCGAGTGTGAGAATCAAAGAGGAGAGAGGGGCCGAGTGTAAGAATCAGTGAGGGGAGTGGGGCCGAGTGTGAGAATCAGTGAGGAGAGTGGGGCCGAGTGTGACAATCGGTGAGGAGAGTGGGGCCGAGTGTGAGAATCGGTGAGGAGAGTGGGGTCGAGTGTGAGAATCATTGAGGAGGATGGGGCCGAGTGTAAGAATCAGTGAGGAGAGTGGGGCCGAGTGTGAGAATCGGTGAGGAGAGTGGGGCCGAGTGTGAGAATCGTTGAGGAGAGTGGGGCCGAGTGTGAGAATCAGTGAGGAGAGTGCGGCCGTGTGTGAGAATCAGTGAGGAGAGTGGGGCCGAGTGTGAGAATCAGTGAAGAGAGTGGGCCCAGTGTGAGAATCGGTGAGGAGAATGGGGCCGAGTGAGGGAATCGGTGAGGAGAGTGGGGCCTAGTGTGAGAATCAGTGAGGAGAGTGGGGCCGAGTGTGAGAATCAGTGAGGAGAGCGGGGCCGAGAGTGAGAATCAGTGAGGTGAGTGGGGCCGAGTGTGAGAATCAGT
This sequence comes from Somniosus microcephalus, assembly GCF_052327205.1. Lineage (NCBI taxonomy): Eukaryota > Metazoa > Chordata > Chondrichthyes > Squaliformes > Somniosidae > Somniosus > Somniosus microcephalus. The sequence continues at coordinate 9,081,843 of NC_141006.1, read as the reverse complement.
GAGGAGAGCGGGGCCGAGTGTGAGAATCAGTGAGGAGAGCGGGGTCGAGTGTGAGAATCAGTGAGGAGAGTGGGTCCGAGTGTGAGAATCCGTGGGGAGTGCGGGGCCGAGTGTGAGAATCAATGAGGAGAGCGGGGCCGAGTGTGAGAATCAGTGAGGAGAGTGGGGCTGAGTGTGAGAATCAGTGAGGAGAGTGGGGCTGAGTGTGACAATCGGTGAGGAGAGTGGGGCCGAGTGTGAGAATCGGTGAGGAGAGTGGGGCCGAGTATGAGAATCATTGAGGACTGTGGGGCCGAATGTGAAAATCATTGAGGAGAGTGGGGCCGAGTGTGAGAATCGGTGAGGAGAGTGGGGCCGAGTGTGAGAATCGTTGAGGAGAGTGGGGCCGAGTGTGAGAATCAGTGAGGAGAGTGGGGCCGAGTGTGAGAATCCGTGAGGAGAGTGGGGCCGAGTGTGAGAATCGGTGAGGATAGTGGGGCCGAGTGTGAGAATCGGTGAAGAGAGTGGGCCCAGTGTGAGAATCGGTGAGGAGAATGGGGCCGAGTGAGGGAATCGGTGAGGAGAGTGGGGCCTAGTGTGAGAATCAGTGAGGAGAGTGGGGCCGAGTGTGAGAATCAGTGAGGAGAGCGGGGCCGAGAGTGAGAATCAGTGAGGTGAGTGGGGCCGAGTGTGAGAATCAGTGAGGAGAGCGGGGCCGAGTGTGAGAATCAGTGAGGAGAGCGGGGTCGAGTGTGAGAATCAGTGAGGAGAGTGGGGCCGAGTGTGAGAATCCGTGGGGAGAGCGGGGCCGAGTGTGAGAATCAATGAGGAGAGCGGGGCCGAGTGTGAGAATCAGTGAGGTGAGTGGGGCCGAGTGTGAGAATCAGTGAGGAGAGCGGGGCCGAGTGTGAGAATCAGTGAGGAGAGCGGGGTCGAGTGTGAGAATCAGTGAGGAGAGTGGGGCCGAGTGTGAGAATCCATGGGGAGAGCGGGGCCGAGTGTGAGAATCAATGAGGAGAGCGGGGCCGAGTGTGAGAATCAGTGAGGAGAGTGGGGCTGAGTGTGAGAATCAGTGAGGAGAGTGGGGCCGAGTGTGACAATCGGTGAGGAGAGTGGGGCCGAGTGTGATAATCGGTGAGGAGAGTGGGGCCGAGTGTGAGAATCATTGAGGAGAGTGGGGCCGAGTGTAGGAATCATTGAGGAGAGTGGGGCCGAGTGTGAGAATCGGTGAGGAGAGTGGGGCCGAGTGTGAGAATCGTTGAGGAGAGTGGGGCCGAGTGTGAGAATCAGTGAGGAGAGTGGGGCCGAGTGTGAGAAACCGTGAGGAGAGTGGGGCCGAGGGTGAGAATCGGTGAGGAGAGTGGGGCCGAGTGTGAGAATCGGTGAGGAGAGTGGGGAAGAGTGTGAGAATCGGTGAGGAGAGCAGGGCCGAGTGTGAGAATCTGTGAGGAGAGTGGGGCCGAGTGTGAGAATCAGTGAGGAGAGTGGGGCCGAGTGTGAGAATCAGTGAGGTGAGTGGGCCGAGTGTGAGAATCGGTGAGGAGAGAGGGGACGAGTGTGAGAATCGGTGAGGAGAGTGGGGCCGAGTGTGAGAATCAGTGAGGAGAGTGGGGCCGAGTGTGAGGATCGGTGAGGAGAGCGGGGCCGAGTGTGAGAATCAGTGAGGAGAGTGGGACCGAGTGTGAGAATCAGTGAGCAGAGTGGGGCCGAGTTTGCGAATCAGTGAGGTGTGCGGGGCCGAGTGTGAGAATCAGAGAGGAGAGCGGGGCCGAGTGTGAGAATCAGTGAGGAGAGCGGGGCCGAGTGTGAGAATCAGTGAGGAGAGCGGGGCCGAGGGTGAGAATCAGTGAGGAGAGTGGGGCCGAGTGTGAGAATCGGTGAGGAGAGTGGGGCCGAGTGTGAGAATCTGTGAGGAGAGTGGGGCCGAGTGTGAGAATCGGTGAGGAGAACAGGGCCGAGTGTGAGAATCGGTGAGGAGAGTGGGGCCGAGTGTGAGTATCAGTGAGGAGAGTGGGGCCGAGTGTGACAATCAGTGAGGAGAGTGGGGCCGAGTGTGAGATTCAGTGAGGAGAGTGGGGCCGAGTGTGAGAATCTGTGAGGAGAGAGGGGCCGAGTGTGAGAATCGGTGAGGTGAACGGGGCCGAGTGTGAGAATCGGTGAGGAGAGTGGGGCCGAGTGTGAGTATCATTGAGGAGAGTGGGGCCAAGTGTGAGAATCAGTGAGGAGAGTGGGGCCGAGTGTGAGATTCAGTGAGCAGAGTGGGGCCGAGTTTGAGAATCAGTGAGGTGTGCGGGGCCGAGTGTGAGAATCAGAGAGGAGAGCGGGGCCGAGTGTGAGAATCAGTGAGGAGAGCGGGGCCGAGTGTGAGAATCGGTGAGGAGATTGGGGCCGAATGTGAGAATCAGTGAGGAGCGTGGGGCAGAGTGTGAGAATCAGTGAGGTGAGTGGGGCCGAGTGTGAGAATCGGTGAGGAGAGTGGGGCCGAGTGTGAGAATCAGTGAGGAGAGCGGGGCCGAGTGTGAGGATCGGTGAGGAGAGTGGGGCCGAGTGTGAGCATCAGTGAGGAGAGTGGGGCCGAGTGTGAGAATCAGTGAGGAGAGTGGGGACGAGTGTGAGGATCGGTGAGGAGAGTGGGGCCGAGTGTGAGAATCAGTGAGGAGAGTGGGGCCGAGTGTGAGAATCAGTGAGGAGAGTGGGGCCGAGTGTGAGAATCTGTGAGGAGTGTGGGGCCGAGTGTGAGAATCGGTGGGGAGAGTGGGGCCGAGTGTGAGAATCTGTGAGGAGATTGGGGCCGAGTGTGAGAATCAGTGAGGAGAGTGGGGCCGAGTGTGAGAATCGGTGAGGAGAGTGGGGCCGAGTGTGAGAATCAGTGAGGAGAGTGGGGCCGAGTGCGAGAATCGGTGAGCAGAGTGGGGCCGAGTGTGAGTATCAGTGATGTGAGTGAGGCCGAGTGTGAGAATAGGTGAGGAGATTGGGGCCGAGTGTGAGAATCGGTGAGGAGAGTGGTGCCGAGTGTGAGAATCAGTGAGGAGAGTGGGGCCGAATGTGAGAATCGGTGAGGAGAGTGGGGCCGAGTGTGAGAATCAATGAGGAGAGTGGGGCCGAGTGTGAGAATCTGTGAGGAGAGTGGGGCCGAGTGTGAGAATCTGTGAGGAGAGTGGGGCCGAGTGTGAGAATCGGTGAGGAGAGTGGGGCCGAGTGTGAGAATCGGTGAGGAGAGTGCGGCTGAGTGTTAGAATCAGTGAGGAGAGCGGGGCCGAGTGTGAGAGTCAGTGTGCAGAGTGGGGCTGACTGTGAGAGTCAGTGAGGAGACTGGGGCCGAGTGTGAGAATCAGTAAGGAGAGTGGGTCGAGTGTGAGAATCAGTGAGGAGAGTGCGGCCGTGTGTGAGATTCAGTGAGGAGAGTGGGGCCGAGTGTGAGAATCAGTGAGGAGAGTGCGGCCGTGTGTGAGAATCGGTGAGGAGAGTGGGGCCGAGTGTGAGAATCAGTGAGGAGAGTGCGGCCGTGTGTGAGAATCAGTGAGGAGAGCGGGGCCGAGTGTGAGAATTGGTGAGGAGAGTGGGGCCGAGTGTGAGAATCAGTGAGGAGAGTGCGGCCGTGTGTGAGAATTAGTGAGGAGAGTGGGGCCGAGTGTGAGAATCGGTGAGGAGAGTGGGGCCGAGTGTGAGAATCAGTGAGGAGAGTGCGGCCGTGTGTGAGAATCAGTGAGGATAGTGGGGCCGAGTGTGAGAATCAGTGAAGATAGTGGGCCGAGTGTGAGAATCGGTGAGGAGAGTGGGGCCGAGTGTGAGAATCAGTGAGGAGAGTGGGGCCGAGTGGGAGTATCAGTGAGGAGAGTGGGGCCGAGTGTGAGAATCTGTGAGGAGTGTGGGGCCGAGTGTGAGAATCGGTGGGGAGAGTGGGGCCGAGTGTGAGAATCTGTGAGGAGATTGGGGCCGAGTGTGAGAATCAGTGAGGAGAGTGGGGCCGAGTGTGAGAATCGGTGAGGAGAGTGGGGCCGAGTGTGAGAATCAGTGAGGAGAGTGGGGCCGAGTGCGAGAATCGGTGAGCAGAGTGGGGCCGAGTGTGAGTATCAGTGATGTGAGTGAGGCCGAGTGTGAGAATCAGTGAGGAGAGTGGGGACGAGTGGGAGTATCAGTGAGGAGAGTGGGGCCGAGTGTGAGAATCAGTGAGGAGAGTGGGGCCCAGTGTGAGAATCAGTGAGGAGAGTGGGGCCGAGTGTGAGAATCAGTGAGGAGAGCGGGGCCGAGTGTGAGAATCAGTGAGGAGAGCAGGGCCGAGTGTGAGAATCAGTGAGGAGAGCGGGGCCGAGTGTGAGAATCGGTGAGGAGAGTGGGACCGAGTGTGAGAATCAGTGAGGAGAGTGGGGCCGAGTGTGACAATCGGTGAGGAGTGTGGGGCCGAGTGTGAGAATCGGTGAGGAGAGTGGGGCCTAGAGTGAGAATCAGTGAGGAGAGTGGGGCCGAGTGTGAGAATCAGTGAGGAGAGCGGGGCCGAGTGTGAGTATCAGTGAGGAGAGTGGGGCCGAGTGTGAGAATCAGTGAGGAGAGCGGGGCCGAGTGTGAGGATCGGTGAGGAGAGTGGGGCCGAGTGTGAGCATCAGTGAGGAGAGTGGGGCCGAGTGTGAGAATCAGTGAGGAGAGTGGGGCCGAGTGTGAGGATCGGTGAGGAGAGAGGGGCCGAGTGTGAGAATCAGTGAGGAGAGTGGGGCCGAGTGTGAGAATCAGTGAGGAGAGTGGGGCCGAGTGTGAGAATCTGTGAGGAGAGTGGGGCCGAGTGTGAGAATCGGTGAGGAGAGAGGGGCCGATTGTGAGAATCGGTGAGGAGAGTGGGGCCGAGTGTGAGAATCGTTGAGGAGAGTGGGGCCGAGTGTGAGAATCGGTGAGGAGAGAGGGGCCGAGTGTGAGAATCGGTGAGGAGAGTCGGGCCGAGAGTGAGAATCAGTGAGGAGAGCGGGGCCGAGTGTGAGGATCGGTGAGGAGAGTGGGTCCGAGTGTGAGATTCAGTGAGGAGAGTGGGGCCGAGTGTGAGAATCGGTGAGCAGAGTGGGGCCGAGTGTGAGAATCTGTGAGGAGATTGGGGCCGAGTGTGAGAATCAGTGAGGAGAGTGGGGCCGAGTGTGAGAATCGGTGAGGAGAGTGCGGCCGAGTGTGAGAATCAGTGAGGAGAGTGGGGCCGAATGCGAGAATCGGTGAGCAGAGTGGGGCCGAGTGTGAGTATCAGTGATGTGAGTGAGGCCGAGTGTGAGAATAGGTGAGGAGATTGGGGCCGAGTGTGAGAATCGGTGAGGAGAGTGGTGCCGAGTGTGAGAATCAGTGAGGAGAGTGGGGCCGAATGTAAGAATCAGTGAGGAGAGTGGGGCCGAGTGTGAGAATCAGTGAGGAGAGTGGGGCTGAGTGTGAGAATCTGTGAGGAGAGTGGGGCCGAGTGTGAGAATCTGTGAGGAGAGTGGGGCCGAGTGTGAGAATCTGTGAGGAGAGTGGGGCCGAGTGTGAGAATCGGTGAGGAGAGTGGGGCCGAGTGTGAGAATCGGTGAGGAGAGTGCGGCTGAGTGTGAGAATCAGTGAGGAGAGCGGGGCCGAGTGTGAGAGTCAGTGTGCAGAGTGGGGCTGACTGTGAGAGTCAGTGAGGAGACTGGGGCCGAGTGTGAGAATCAGTAAGGAGAGTGGGTCGAGTGTGAGAATCAGTGAGGAGAGTGCGGCCGTGTGTGAGAATCAGTGAGGAGAGTGGGGCCGAGTGTGAGAATCAGTGAGGAGAGTGCGGCCGTGTGTGAGAATCGGTGAGGAGAGTGGGGCCGAGTGTGAGAATCAGTGAGGAGAGTGCGGCCGTGTGTGAGAATCAGTGAGGAGAGTGGGGCCGAGTGTGAGAATCGGTGAGGAGAGTGGGGCCGAGTGTGAGAATCAGTGAGGAGAGTGCGGCCGTGTGTGAGAATCAGTGAGGAGAGTGGGGCCGAGTGTGAGAATCGGTGAGGAGAGTGGGGCCGAGTGTGAGAATCAGTGAGGAGTGTGCGGCCGTGTGTGAGAATCAGTGAGGAGAGTGGGGCCGAGTGTGAGAATCAGTGAAGATAGTGGGCCGAGTGTGAGAATCGGTGAGGAGAGTGGGGCCGAGTGTGAGAATCGGTGAGGAGAGTGGGGCCTAGAGTGAGAATCAGTGAGAAGAGTGGGGCCGAGTGTGAGAATCAGTGAGGAGAGTGGGGCCGAGTGGGAGTATCAGTGAGGAGAGTGGGGCCGAGTGTGAGAATCAGTGAGGAGAGTGGGGCCGAGTGTGAGAATCAGTGAGGAGAGCGGGGCCGAGTGTGAGAATCAGTGAGGAGAGCGGGGCCGAGTGTGAGAATCAGTGAGGAGAGCGGGGCCGAGTGTGAGAATCAGTGAGGAGAGCGGGGCCGAGTGTGAGAATCGGTGAGGAGAGTGGGACCGAGTGTGAGAATCAGTGAGGAGAGTGGGGCCGAGTGTGACAATCGGTGAGGAGAGTGGGGCCGAGTGTGAGAATCGGTGAGGAGAGTGGGGCCTAGAGTGAGAATCAGTGAGGAGAGTGGGGCCGAGTGTGAGAATCAGTGAGGAGAGCGGGGCCGAGTGTGAGTATCAGTGAGGAGAGTGGGGCCGAGTGTGAGAATCAGTGAGGAGAGTGGGGCCGAGTGTGAGAATCAGTGAGGAGAGTGGGGCCGAGTGTGAGAATCAGTGAGGAGAGCGGGGCCGAGTGTGAGAATCAGTGAGGAGAGCAGGGCCGAGTGTGAGAATCAGTGAGGAGAGCGGGGCCGAGTGTGAGAATCGGTGAGGAGAGTGGGACCGAGTGTGAGAATCAGTGAGGAGAGTGGGGCCGAGTGTGACAATCGGTGAGGAGAGTGGGGCCGAGTGTGAGAATCGGTGAGGAGAGTGGGGCCGAGTGTGAGAATCATTGAGGAGAGTGGGGCCGAGTGTGAGAATCGGTGAGGAGAGTGGGGCCGAGTGTGAGAATCGGTGAGGAGAGTGGGGCCGACTGTGAGAATCGGTGAGTAGAGTAGAGCCGAGTGTGAGAATCGGTGAGGAGAGTGGGGCCGAGTGTGAGAATTGGTGAGGAGAGTAGGGCCGAGTGTGAGAATCTGTGAGGAGTGTGGGGCTGAGTGTGAGAATCAGTGAGGAGAGTGGGGCCGAGTGTGAGAATCGGTGAGGAGAGTGGGGCCGAGTGTGAGAATCCGTGAGGAGAGTGGGGCCGAGTGTGAGAATCCGTGAGGAGAGTGGGGCCGAGTGTGAGAATCAGTGAGGAGAGTGGGGCCGAGTGTGAGAATAAGTGAGGAGAGTGGGGCCAAGTATGAGTATCACTGAGGAGAGTGGGGCCGAGTCTGAGAATCAGTGAGGAGAGCGGTGCCGAGTGTGAGAATCAGTGAGGAGAGTGGGGCCGAGTGTGAGAATCAATGAGGAGAGCGGGTCCAGTGTGAGAATCAGTGAGGAGAGCGGGTCCGAGTGTGAGAATCAGTGAGGAGAGTGGGGCCGAGTGTGAGAATCCGTGGGGAGTGCGGGGCCGAGTGTGAGAATCAATGAGGAGAGCGGGGCCGAGTGTGAGAATCAGTGAGGAGAGTGGGGCCGAGTGTGAGAATCAGTGAGGAGAGTGGGGCCGAGTGTGACAATCGGAGAGGAGAGTGGGGCCGAGTGTGAGAATCGGTGAGGAGAGTGGGGCCGAGTGTGAGAATCATTGAGGAGAGTGGGGCCGAATGTGAGAATCAGTGAGGAGAGTGGGGCCGAGTGTGAGAATCGGTGAGGAGAGTGGGGCCGAGTGTGAGAATCGTTGAGGAGAGTGGGGCCGAGTGTGAGAATCAGTGAGGAGAGTGGGGCCGAGTGTGAGAATCCGTGAGGAGAGTGGGGCCGTGTGAGAATCGGTGAGGAGAGTGGGGCCGAGTGTGAGAATCGGTGAGGAGAGTGGGGCCGAGTGTGAGATTCGGTGAGGAGAGTAGGGCCGAATGTGAGAATCTGTGAGGAGAGTGGGGCCGAGTGTGAGAATCAGTGAGGAGAGTGGGGCCAACTGTGAGAATCGGTGAGGAGAGTGGGGCCGAGTGTGAGAATCTGTGAGGAGAGTGGGGCCGAGTGTGAGAATCGGTGAGGAGAATGGGGCCGAGTGTGAGAATCGGTGAGGAGAGTGGGGCCGAGTGTGAGAATCAGTGAGGAGAGTGGGGCCGAGTGTGAGAATCATTGAGGAGTGTGGGGCCGAGTGTGAGAATCAGTGAGGTGAGTGGGCCGAGTGTGAGAATCGGTGAGGAGAGAGGGGCCGAGTGTGAGAATCGGTGAGGAGAGTGGGGCCGAATGTGAGAATCGGTGAGGAGAGCGGGGCCGAGTGTGAGGATCGGTGAGGAGAGAGGGGCCGAGGGTGAGAATCAGTGAGGAGAGTGCGGCCGAGTGTGAGAATCAGTGAGGAGAGCGGGGCCGAGTGTGAGAATCTGTGAGGAGAGTGGGGCCGAGTGTGAGAATCAGTGAGGAGAGCGGGGCCGAGTGTGAGAATCAGTGAGGAGAGTGGGGCCGAGTGTGAGAATCGGTGAGGAGAGTGGGGCCGAGTGTGAGAATCAGTGAGGAGAGTGCGGCCGTGTGTGAGAATCAGCGAGGAGAGCGGGGCCGAGAGTAAGAATCAGTGATGTGAGTGGGGCCGAGTGTGAGAATCAGTGAGGAGAGCGGGGCCGAGTGTGAGAATCAGTGAGGAGAGCGGGGTCGAGTGTGAGAATGAGTGAGGAGAGTGGGGCCGAGTGTGAGAATCCGTGGGGAGAGCGGGGCCGAGTGTGAGAATCAATGAGGAGAGCGGGGCCGAGTGTGAGAATCAGTGAGGAGAGTGGGGCCGAGTGTGAGAATCAGTGAGGAGAGTGGGGCCGAGTGTGACAATCGGTGAGGAGAGTGGGGCCGAGTGTGAGAATCGGTGAGGAAAGTGGGGCCGAGTGTAAGAATCATTGAGGAGAGTGGGGCCGAGTGTGAGAATCAGTGAGGAGAGTGGGGCCGAGTGTGAGAATCGGTGAGGAGAGTGGGGCCGAGTGTGAGAATCGTTGAGGAGAGTGGGGCCGAGTGTGAGAATCAGTGAGGAGAGTGGGGCCGAGTGTGAGAATCCGTGAGGAGAGTGGGGCCGAGTGTGAGAATCGGTGAGGGGAGTGGGGCCGAGTGTGAGAATCGGTGAGGAGAGTAGGGCCGAGTGTGAGAATCTGTGAGTAGAGAGGGGCCGAGTGTGAGAATCAGTGAGGAGAGTGGGGCCGAGTGTGAGAATCGGTGAGGAGAGTGGGGCAGAGTGTGAGAATCTGTGAGGAGAGTGGGGCCAAGTGTGAGAATCGGTGAGGAGAACGGGGCCGAATGAGAGAATCGGTGAGGAGAGTGGGGCCGAGTGTGAGAATCTGTGAGGAGAGTGGGGCCGTGTGTGAGAATCCGTGAGGAGAGTGGGGCCGAGTGTGAGAATCAGTGAGGAGAGTGGGGCCGAGTGTGAGAATAAGTGAGGAGAGTGGGGCCAAGTATGAGTATCACTGAGGAGAGTGGGGCCGAGTGTGAGAATCAGTCAGGAGAGCGGTGCCGAGTGTGAGAATCAGTGAGGAGAGTGGGGCCGAGTGTGAGAATCAGTGAGGAGAGCGGGCCCAGTGTCAGAATCAGTGAGGAGAGCGGGGCCGAGTGTGAGAATCAGTGAGGAGAGTGGGGCCGAGTGTGAGAATCCGTGGGGAGTGCGGGGCCGAGTGTGAGAATCAATGAGGAGAGCGGGGCCGAGTGTGAGAATCAGTGAGGAGAGTGGGGCCGAGTGTGAGAATCAGTGAGGAGAGTGGGGCCGAGTGTGACAATCGGTGAGGAGAGTGGGGCCGAGTGTGAGAATCGGTGAGGAGAGTGGGGCCGAGTGTGAGAATCCGTGAGGAGAGTGGGGCCGAGTGTGAGAATCGGTGAGGAGAGTGGGGCCGAGTGTGAGAATCGGTGAGGAGAGTGGGGCCGAGTGTGAGATTCGGTGAGGAGAGTAGGGCCGAATGTGAGAATCTGTGAGGAGAGTGGGGCCGAGTGTGAGAATCAGTGAGGAGAGTGGGGCCAACTGTGAGAATCGGTGAGGAGAGTGGGGCCGAGTGTGAGAATCTGTGAGGAGAGTGGGGCCGAGTGTGAGAATCGGTGAGGAGAACGGGGCCGAGTGTGAGAATCGGTGAGGAGAGTGGGGCCGAGTGTGAGAATCAGTGAGGAGAGTGGGGCCGAGTGTGAGAATCAGTGAGGCGAGTGGGGCCGAGTGTGAGAATCAGTGAGGTGAGTGGGCCGAGTGTGAGAATCGGTGAGGAGAGAGGGGCCGAGTGTGAGAATCGGTGAGGAGAGTGGGACCGAATGTGAGAATCAGTGAGGAGAGCGGGGCCGAGTGTGAGGATCGGTGAGGAGAGAGGGGCCGAGGGTGAGAATCAGTGAGGAGAGTGGGGCCGAGTGTGAGAATCAGTGAGGAGAGTGGGGCCGAGTGTGAGAATCTGTGAGGAGAGTGGGGCCGAGTGTGAGAATCAGTGAGGAGAGCGGGGCCGAGTGTGAGAATCAGTGAGGAGAGTGGGGCCGAGTGTGAGAATCGGTGAGAAGAGTGGGGCCGAGTGTGAGAATCAGTGAGGAGAGTGCGGCCGTGTGTGAGAATCAGCGAGGAGAGCGGGGCCGAGTGTAAGAATCAGTGAGGTGACTGGGGCCGAGTGTGAGAATCAGTGAGGAGAGCGGGGCCGAGTGTGAGAATCAGTGAGGAGAGCGGGGTCGAGTGTGAGAATGAGTGAGGAGAGTGGGGCCGAGTGTGAGAATCCGTGGGGAGAGCGGGGCCGAGTGTGAGAATCAATGAGGAGAGCGGGGCCGAGTGTGAGAATCAGTGAGGAGAGTGGGGCCGAGTGTGAGAATCAGTGAGGAGAGTGGGGCCGAGTGTGACAATCGGTGAGGAGAGTGGGGCCGAGTGTGAGAATCGGTGAGGAGAGTGGGGCCGAGTGTAAGAATCATTGAGGAGAGTGGGGCCGAGTGTGAGAATCAGTGAGGAGAGTGGGGCCGAGTGTGAGAATCGGTGAGGAGAGTGGGGCCGAGTGTGAGAATCGTTGAGGAGAGTGGGGCCGAGTGTGAGAATCAGTGAGGAGAGAGGGGCCGAGTGTGAGAATCAGTGAGGAGAGTGGGGCCGAGTGTGAGAATCGGTGAGGAGAGTGGGGCCGAGTTTGAGAATCTGTGAGGAGAGTGGGGCCGAGTGTGAGAATCGGTGAGAAGTACGGGGCCGAATGAGAGAATCGGTGAGGAGAGTGGGGCCGAGTTTGAGAATCAGTGATGAGAGTGGGGCCGAGTGTGAGAATCAGTGAGGAGAGTGGGGCCGAGTGTGAGAATCAGTGAGGTGAGTGGGCCGAGTGTGAGAATCGGTGAGGAGAGAGGGGACGAGTGTGAGAATCGGTGAGGAGAGTGGGGCCGAGTGTGCGAATCAGTGAGGAGAGTGGGGCCGAGTGTGAGGATCGGTGAGGAGAGCGGGGCCGAGGGTGAGAATCAGTGAGGAGAGTGGGGCCGAGTGTGAGAATCAGTGAGGAGAGTGGGGCCGAATGTGAGAATCTGTGAGGAGAGTGGGGCCGAGTGTGAGAATCGGTGAGGAGAGTGGGGCCGAGTGTGAGAATCAATGAGGAGAGTGGGGCCGAGTGCGAGAATCGGGGAGCAGAGTGGGACTGAGTGTGAGAATCAGTGAGGAGCGTGGGGCCGAGTGTGAGAATCAGTGAGGTGAGTGTGGCCGAGTGTGAGAATCGGTGAGGAGAGTGGGGCCGAGTGTGAGAATCGGTGAGGTGAGTGTGGCCGAGTGTGAGAATCGGTGAGGAGAGTGGGGCCGAGTGTGAGAATTGTTGAGGAGAGTGGGGCCGAGTGTGAGAATCAGTGAGGAGAGTGGGGCCGAGTGTGAGAATCCGTGAGGAGAGTGGGGCTGAGTGTGAGAATCGGTGAGGGGAGTGGGGCCGAGTGTGACAATCGGTGAGGAGAGTGGGGCCGAGTGTGAGAATCAGTGAGGAGAGTGGGGCCGAGTGTGAGAATCCGTGAGGAGAGTGGGGCCGAGTGTGAGAATCGGTGAGGAGAGTAGGGCCGAGTGTGAGAATCTGTGAGGAGAGAGGGGCCGAGTGTGAGAATCAGTGAGGAGAGTGGGGCCGAGTGTGAGAATCGGTGAGGAGAGTGGGGCCGAGTTTGAGAATCTGTGAGGAGAGTGGGGCCGAGGGTGAGAATCGGTGAGGAGTACGGGGCCGAATGAGAGAATCGGTGAGGAGAGTGGGGCCGAGTTTGAGAATCAGTGATGAGAGTGGGGCCGAGTGTGAGAATCAGTGAGGAGAGTGGGGCCGAGTGTGAGAATCAGTGAGGTGAGTGGGCCGAGTGTGAGAATCGGTGAGGAGAGAGGGGACGAGTGTGAGAATCGGTGAGGAGAGTGGGGCCGAGTGTGCGAATCAGTGAGGAGAGTGGGGCCGAGTGTGAGGATCGGTGAGGAGAGCGGGGCCGAGGGTGAGAATCAGTGAGGAGAGTGGGGCCGAGTGTGAGAATCAGTGAGGAGAGTGGGGCCGAATGTGAGAATCTGTGAGGAGAGTGGGGCCGAGTGTGAGAATCGGTGAGGAGAGTGGGGCCGAGTGTGAGAATCAATGAGGAGAGTGGGGCCGAGTGCGAGAATCGGTGAGCAGAGTGGGACTGAGTGTGAGAATCAGTGAGGAGCGTGGGGCCGAGTGTGAGAATCAGTGAGGTGAGTGTGGCCGAGTGTGAGAATCGGTGAGGAGAGTGGGGCCGAGTGTGAGAATCGGTGAGGTGAGTGTGGCCGAGTGTGAGAATCGGTGAGGAGAGTGGGGCCGAGTGTGAGAATCGGTGAGGAGAGTGGGGCTGAGTGTGAGAATCAGTGAGGTGTGCGGGGCCGGGTGTGAGAATCAGAGAGGAGAGCGGGGCCGAGTGTGAGAATCAGTGAGGAGAGCGTGGCCGAGTGCGATAATCTGTGAGGAGAGCGGGGCCGAGTGTGAGAATCAGTCAGGAGAGCGGGGCCGAGTGTGAGTATCAGTGAGGAGAGCGGGGCCGAGTGTGAGAATCAGTGAGGAGAGCGGGGCCGAGGGTGAGAATCAGTGAGGAGAGTGGGGCCGAGTGTGAGAATCGGTGAGGAGAGTGGGGCCGAGTGTGAGAATCTGTGAGGAGAGCGGGGCCGAGTGTGAGAATCGGTGAGGAGAACGGGGCCGAGTGTGAGAATCGGTGAGGAGAGTGGGGCCGAGTGTGAGTATCAGTGAGGAGAGTGGGGCCGAGTGTGACAATCAGTGAGGAGAGTGGGGCCGAGTGTGAGAATCAGTGAGGAGAGTGGGGACGAGTTTGAGAATCAGTGAGGAGAGCGGGGCCGAGGGTAAGAATCAGTGTGGAGTGTGGGGCCGAGTGTGAGAATCGGTGAGGAGAGAGGGGCCGAGTGTGAGAATCGGTGAGGAGAACGGTGTCAAGTGTGAGAATCGGTGAGGAGAGTGGGGCCGAGTGTGAGTATCAGTGAGGAGAGTGGGGCCAAGTGTGAGAATCAGTGAGGAGAGTGGGGCCGAGTGTGAGATTCAGTGAGCAGTGTGGGGCCGAGTTTGAGAATCAGTGAGGTGTGCGGGGCCGAGTGTGAGAATCAGAGAGGAGAGCGGGGCCGAGTGTGAGAATCAGTGAGGAGAGCGGGGCCGAGTGTGAGAATCGGTGAGGAGATTGGGGCCGAGTGTGAGAATCGGTGAGGAGATTGGGGCCGAGTGTGAGAATCAGTGAGGAGCGTGGGGCCGAGTGTGAGAATCAGTGAGGTGAGTGGGGCCGAGTGTGAGAATCGGTGAGGAGAGTGGGGCTGAGTGTGAGAATCAGTGAGGAGAGCGGGGCCGAGTGTGAGGATCGGTGAGGAGAGTGGGGCCGAGTGTGAGCATCAGTGAGGAGAGTGGGGCCGAGTGTGAGAATCAGTGAGGAGAGTGGGGCTGAGTGCGAGAATCGGTGAGCAGATTGGGGCTGAGTGTGAGAATCAGTGAGGTGAGTGGGGCCGAGTGTGAGAATCGGTGAGGAGATTGGGGCCGAGTGTGAGAATCAGTGAGGAGCATGGGGCCAAGTGTGAGAATCAGTGAGGTGAGTGGGGCCGAGTGTGAGAATCGGTGAGGAGAGTGGGGCCGAGTGTGAGAATCGGTGAGGAGAGTGGTGCCGAGTGTGAGAATCAGTGAGGAGAGTGGGGACGAGTGTGAGAATCAGTGAGGAGAGTGGGGCCGAGTGTGAGAATCAGTGAGCAGAGTGGGGCCGAGTTTGAGAATCAGTGAGGTGTGCGGGGCCGAGTGTGAGAATCAGAGAGGAGAGCGGGGCCGAGTGTGAGAATCAGTGAGGAGAGCGGGGCCGAGTGTGATAATCTGTGAGGAGAGCGAGGCCAAGTGTGAGAATCAGTGAGGAGAGCCGGGCCGAATGTGAGAATCAGTGAGGAGAGCGGGGCCGAGTGTGAGAATCAGTGAGGAGAGCGGGGCCGAGTGTGAGAATCGTTGAGGAGAGTGGGGCCGAGTGTGAGAATCGGTGAGGAGAGTGGGGCCGAGTGTGAGAATCGTTGAGGAGAGTGGGGCCGAGTGTGAGAATCAGTGAGGAGAGTGGGGCCGAGTGTGAGAATGCGTGAGGAGAGTGGGGCCGAGTGTGAGAATCGGTGAGGAGAGTGGGGCCGAGTGTGAGAATCGGTGAGGAGAGTGCGGCCGAGTGTGAGATTCGGTGAGGAGAGTAGGGCCGAATGTGAGAATCTGTGAGGAGAGTGGGGCCGAGTGTGAGAATCAGTGAGGAGAGTGGGGCCAAGTGTGAGAATCGGTGAGGAGAGTGGGGCCGAGTGTGAGAATCTGTGAGGAGAGTGGGGCCGAGTGTGAGAATCGGTGAGGAGAACGGGGCCGAGTGTGAGAATCGGTGAGGAGAGTGGGGCCGAGTGTGAGAATCAGTGAGGAGAGTGGGGCCGAGTGTGAGAATCAGTGAGGAGAGTGGGGCCGAGTGTGAGAATCAGTGAGGTGAGTGGGCCGAGTGTGAGAATCGGTGAGGAGAGAGGGGCCGAGTGTGAGAATCGGTGAGGAGAGTGGGGCCGAGTGTGAGAATCAGTGAGGAGAGCGGGGCCGAGTGTGAGGATCGGTCAGGAGAGAGGGGCCGAGGGTGAGAATCAGTGAGGAGAGTGCGGCCGTGTGTGAGAATCAGTGAGGAGAGCGGGGCCGAGAGTGAGAATCAGTGAGGTGAGTGGGGCCGAGTGAGAGAATCAGTGAGGAGAGCGGGGCCGAGTGTGAGAATCAGTGAGGAGAGCTGGGTCGAGTGTGAGAATGAGTGAGGAGAGTGGGGCCGAGTGTGAGAATCCGTGGGGAGAGCGGGGCCGAGTGTGAGAATCAATGAGGAGAGCGGGGCCGAGTGTGAGAATCAGTGAGGAGAGTGGGGCCGAGTGTGAGAATCAGTGAGGAGAGTGGGGCCGAGTGTGACAATCGGTGAGGAGAGTGGGGCCGAGTGTGAGAATCGGTGAGGAGAGTGGGGCCGAGTGTAAGAATCATTGAGGAGAGTGGGGCCGAGTGTGAGAATCGGTGAGGAGAGTGGGGCCGAGTGTGAGAATCGGTGAGGAGAGTGGGGCCGAGTGTGAGAATCGTTGAGGAGAGTGGGGCCGAGTGTGAGAATCAGTGAGGAGATTGGGGCCGAGTGTGAGAATCCGTGAGGAGAGTGGGGCCGAGTGTGAGAATCGGTGAGGAGAGTGGGGCCGAGTGTGAGAATCGGTGAGGAGAGTGGGGCCGAGTGTGAGAATCGGTGAGGAGAACGGGGCCGAATGTGAGAATCGGTGAGGAGAGTGGGGCCGAGTGTGAGAATCCGTGAGGAGAGTGGGGCCGAGTGTGAGAATCAGTGAGGAGAGTGGGGCCGAGTGTGAGAATCAGTGAGGTGAGTGGGCCGAGTGTGAGAATCGGTGAGGAGAGAGGGGACGAGTGTGAGAATCGGTGAGGAGAGTGGGGCCGAGTGTGAGGATCGGTGAGGAGAGCGGGGCCGAGGGTGAGAATCAGTGAGGAGAGTGGGGCCGAGTGTGAGAATCAGTGAGGAGAGTGGGGCCGAATGTGAGAATCTGTGAGGAAAGTGGGGCCGAGTGTGAGAATCGGTGAGGAGAGTGGGGCCGAGTGTGAGAATCAATGAGGAGAGTGGGGCCGAGTGCGAGAATCGGTGAGCAGAGTGGGGCCGAGTGTGAGAATCAGTGAGGAGCGTGGGGCCGAGTGTGAGAATCAGTGAGGTGAGTGTGGCCGAGTGTGAGAATCGGTGAGGAGAGTGGGGCCGAGTGTGAGAATCGGTGAGGAGAGTGGGGCCGAGTGTGAGAATCAGTGAGGAGAGTGGGGCCGAGTGTGAGAATCAGTGAGCAGAGTGGGGCCGAGTTTGCGAATCAGTGAGGTGTGCGGGGCCGAGTGTGAGAATCAGAGAGGAGAGCGGGGCCGAGTGTGAGAATCAGTGAGGAGAGCGGGGCCGAGTGCGATAATCTGTGAGGAGAGCGGGGCCGAGTGTGAGAATCAGTCAGGAGAGCGGGGCCGAGTGTGAGTATCAGTGAGGAGAGCGGGGCCGAGTGTGAGAATCAGTGAGGAGAGCGGGGCCGAGGGTGAGAATCAGTGAGGAGAGTGGGGCCGAGTGTGAGAATCGGTGAGGAGAGTGGGGCCGAGTGTGAGAATCTGTGAGGAGAGCGGGGCCGAGTGTGAGAATCGGTGAGGAGAACGGGGCCGAGTGTGAGAATCGGTGAGGAGAGTGGGGCCGAGTGTGACAATCAGTGAGGAGAGTGGGGCCGAGTGTGAGAATCAGTGAGGAGAGTGGGGCCGAGTTTGAGAATCAGTGAGGAGAGCGGGGCCGAGGGTAAGAATCAGTGTGGAGAGTGGGGCCGAGTGTCAGAATCGGTGAGGAGAGAGGGGCCGAGTGTGAGAATCGGTGAGGAGAACGGGGTCAAGTGTGAGAATCGGTGAGGAGAGTGGGGCCGAGTGTGAGTATCAGTGAGGAGAGTGGGGCCAAGTGTGAGAATCAGTGAGGAGAGTGGGGCCGAGTGTGAGATTCAGTGAGGAGAGCGGGGCCGAGTTTGAGAATCAGTGAGGTGTGCGGGGCCGAGTGTGAGAATCAGAGAGGAGAGCGGGGCCGAGTGTGAGAATCAGTGAGGAGAGCGGGGCCGAGTGTGAGAATCGGTGAGGAGATTGGGGCCGAGTGTGAGAATCGGTGAGGAGATTGGGGCCGAGTGTGAGAATCAGTGAGGAGCGTGGGGCCGAGTGTGAGAATCAGTGAGGTGAGTGGGGCCGAGTGTGAGAATCGGTGAGGAGAGTGGGGCCGAGTGTGAGAATCAGTGAGGAGAGCGGGGCCGAGTGTGAGGATCGGTGAGGAGAGTGGGGCCGAGTGTGAGCATCAGTGAGGAGAGTTGGGCCGAGTGTGAGAATCAGTGAGGAGAGTGGGGCCGAGTGCGAGAATCGGTGAGCAGATTGGGGCTGAGTGTGAGAATCAGTGAGGTGAGTGGGGCCGAGTGTGAGAATCGGTGAGGAGATTGGGGCCGAGTGTGAGAATCGGTGAGGAGAGTGGTGCCGAGTGTGAGAATCAGTGAGGAGAGTGGGGCCGAGTGTGAGAATCAGTGAGGAGAGTGGGGCCGAGTGTGAGAATCAGTGAGCAGAGTGCGGCCGAGTTTGAGAATCAGTGAGGTGTGCGAGGCCAAGTGTGAGAATCAGAGAGGAGAGCGGGGCCGAGTGTGAGAATCAGTGAGGAGAGCGGGGCCGAGTGTGATAATCTGTGAGGAGAGCGAGGCCAATTGTGAGAATCAGTGAGGAGAGCGGGGCCGAATGGGAGAATCAGTGAGGAGAGCGGGGCCGAGTGTGAGAATCAGTGAGGAGAGCGGGGCCGAGTGTGAGAATCAGTGAGGAGACTGGGGCCGAGTGTGAGAATCGGTGAGGTGAGTGGGG
Source organism: Somniosus microcephalus (assembly GCF_052327205.1). Classification (NCBI taxonomy): domain Eukaryota; kingdom Metazoa; phylum Chordata; class Chondrichthyes; order Squaliformes; family Somniosidae; genus Somniosus; species Somniosus microcephalus. The sequence goes on along the minus strand of NC_141006.1, from coordinate 9,064,021 downwards.
CCAAGTATGAGAATCGGTGAGGAGAGTGGGGCCGAGTGTGAGAATCAGTGAGGAGTGTGGGGCGGAGTGTGAGAATCACTGAGGTGAGTGGGGCCGAGTGAGAGATTCGGTGAGGAGACTGGTGCCGAGTGTGAGAATCAGTGAGGAGAGTGGGGCCGAGTGCGAGCATCGGTGAGCAGAGTGGGGCCAAGTGTGGGAATCAGTGAGGAGAGTGGGGCCGAGTGTGAGAATCAGTGAGGAGAGCGGTGCCGAGTGTGAGAATCAGTGAGGAGTGTGGGGTGGATTGTGAGAATCAGTGAGGTGACTGGGGCCGAGTGTGAGTATCAGTGAGGAGAGTGGGGCCGAGTGTGAGAATCAGTGAGGAGAGTGGGGCCGAGTGTGAGAATCAATGAGGAGAGTGGGGCCGAGTGCGAGAATCGGTGAGCAGAGTGGGGCCGAGTGTGAGAATCAGTGAGGTGAGTGAGGCCGAGTGTGAGAATCGGTGTGGAGAGTAGGGCCGAATGTGAGAATCTGTGAGGAGAGTGGGGCCGAGTGTGAGAATCTGTGAGGAGAGTGGGGCCGAGTGTGAGAATCTGTGAGGAGAACGGGGCCGAGTGTGAGAATCGGTGAGGAGAGTGGGGCCGAGTGTGAGAATCAGTGAGGAGAGTGGGGCCGAGTGTGAGAATCAGTGAGGAGAGTGGGGCCGAGTGTGAGAATCAGTGAGGTGAGTGGGCCGAGTGTGAGAATCGGTGAGGAGAGAGGGGCCGAGTGTGAGAATCGGTGAGGAGAGTGGGGCCGAGTGTGAGAATCAGTGAGGAGAGCGGGGCCGAGTGTGAGGATCGGTGAGGAGAGAGGGGCCGAGGGTGAGAATCAGTGAGGAGAGTGGGGCCGAGTGTGAGAATCAGTGAGCAGAGTGGGGCCGAGTGTGAGAATCGGTGAGGAGAGTGGGGCCGAGTGTGAGAATCAGTGAGGAGAGTGCGGCCGTGTGTGAGAATCAGTGAGGAGAGCGGGGCCGAGAGTGAGAATCAGTGAGGTGAGTGGGGCCGAGTGTGAGAATCAGTGAGGAGAGCGGGGCCGAGTGTGAGAATCAGTGAGGAGAGCGGGGTTGAGTGTGAGAATGAGTGAGGAGAGTGGGGCCGAGTGTGAGAATCCGTGGGGAGGGCGGGGCCGAGTGTGAGAAGCAATGAGGAGAGCGGGGCCGAGTGTGAGAATCAGTGAGGAGAGTGGGGCCGAGTATGAGAATCAGTGAGGAGAGTGGGGCCGAGTGTGACAATCGGTGAGGAGAGTGGGGCCGAGTGTGAGAATCGGTGAGGAGAGTGGGGCCGAGTGTAAGAATCATTGAGGAGAGTGGGGCCGAGTGTGAGAATCAGTGAGGAGAGTGGGGCCGAGTGTGAGAATCGGTGAGGAGAGTGGGGCCGAGTGTGAGAATCGTTGAGGAGAGTGGGGCCGAGTGTGAGAATCAGTGAGGAGAGTGGGGCCAAGTGTGAGAATCCGTGAGGAGAGTGGGGCCGAGTGTGAGAATCGGTGAGGAGAGTGGGGCCGAGTGTGAGAATCGGTGAGGAGAGTGGGGCCGAGTGTGAGAATCGGTGAGGAGAGTAGGGCCGAGTGTGAGAATCTGTGAGGAGAGAGGGGCCGAGTGTGAGAATCAGTGAGGAGAGTGGGGCCGAGTGTGAGAATCGGTGAGGAGAGTGGGGCCGAGTGTGAGAATCTGTGAGGAGAGTGGGGCCGAGTGTGAGAATCGGTGAGGAGAACGGGGCGGAACGTGAGAATCGGTGAGGAGAGTGGGGCCGAGTGTGAGAATCAGTGAGGAGAGTGGGGCCGAGTGTGAGAATCAGTGAGGAGAGTGGGGCCGAGTGTGAGAATCGGTGAGGAGAGTGGGGCCGAGTGTGAGAATCAGTGAGGAGAGTGGGGCCGAGTGTGAGAATCAGTGAGGAGAGTGGGGCCGAGTGTGAGAATCAGTGAGGTGAGTGGGCCGAGTGTGAGAATCGGTGAGGAGAGAGGGGCCGAGTGTGAGAATCGGTGAGGATAGTGGGGCCGAGTGTGAGAATCAGTGAGGAGAGCGGGGCCGAGTGTGAGGATCGGTGAGGAGAGAGGGGCCGAGGGTGAGAATCAGTGAGGAGAGTGGGGCCGAGTGTGAGAATCAGTGAGGAGAGTGGGGCCGAGTGCGAGAATCTGTGAGGAGAGTGGGGCCGAGTGTGAGAATCAGTGAGGAGAGCGGGGCCGAGTGTGAGAATCAGTGAGGAGAGTGGGGCCGAGTGTGAGAATCGGTGAGGAGAGTGGGGCCGAGTGTGAGAATCAGTGAGGAGAGTGCGGCCGTGTGTGAGAATCAGTGAGGAGAGCGGGGCCGAGAGTGAGAATCAGTGAGGTGAGTGGGGCCGAGTGTGAGAATCAGTGAGGAGAGCGGGGCCGAGTGTGAGAATCAGTGAGGAGAGCGGGGTCGAGTGTGAGAATGAGTGAGGAGAGTGGGGCCGAGTGTGAGAATCCATGGGGAGAGCGGGGCCGAGTGTGAGAATCAATGAGGAGAGCGGGGCCGAGTGTGAGAATCAGTGAGGAGAGTGGGGCCGAGTGTGAGAATCAGTGAGGAGAGTGGGGCCGAGTTTGACAATCGGTGAGGAGAGTGGGGCCGAGTGTGAGAATCAGTGAGGAGAGTGGGGCCGAGTTTGACAATCATTGAGGAGAGTGGGGCCGAGTGTGAGAATCAGTGAGGAGAGTGGGGCCGAGTGTGAGAATCAGTGAGGAGAGTGGGGCCAAGTGTGAGAATCCGTGAGGAGAGTGGGGCCGAGTGTGAGAATCGGTGAGGAGAGTGGGGCCGAGTGTGAGAATCGGTGAGGAGAGTGGGGCCGAGTGTGAGAATCGGTGAGGAGAGTAGGGCCGAGTGTGAGAATCTGTGAGGAGAGAGGGGCCGAGTGTGAGAATCAGTGAGGAGAGTGGGGCCGAGTGTGAGAATCGGTGAGGAGAGTTGGGCCGAGTGTGAGAATCTGTGAGGAGAGTGGGGCCGAGTGTGAGAATCGGTGAGGAGAACGGGGCCGAATGTGAGAATCGGTGAGGAGAGTGGGGCCGAGTGTGAGAATCAGTGAGGAGAGTGGGGCCGAGTGTGAGAATCAGTGAGGAGAGTGGGGCCGAGTGTGAGAATCAGTGAGGTGAGTGGGCCGAGTGTGAGAATCGGTGAGGAGAGAGGGGACGAGTGTGAGAATCGGTGAGGAGAGTGGGGCCGAGTGTGAGAATCAGTGAGGAGAGTGGGGCCGAGTGTGAGGATCGGTGAGGAGAGCGGGGCCGAGGGTGAGAATCAGTGAGGAGAGTGGGGCCGAGTGTGAGAATCAGTGAGGAGAGTGGGGCCGAATGTGAGAATCTGTGAGGAGAGTGGGGCCGAGTGTGAGAATCGGTGAGGAGAGTGGGGCCGAGTGTGAGAATCAATGAGGAGAGTGTGGCCGAGTGTGAGAATCGGTGAGGAGAGTGGGGCCGAGTGTGAGAATCGGTGAGGAGAGTGGGGCCGAGTGTGAGAATCAGTGAGGAGAGTGGGGCCGAGTGTGAGAATCAGTGAGCAGAGTGGGGCCGAGTGTGAGAATCGGTGAGGAGAACGGGGCCGAGTGTGAGAATCGGTGAGGAGAGTGGGGCCGAGTGTGACAATCAGTGAGGAGAGTGGGGCCGAGTTTGAGAATCAGTGAGGAGAGCGGGGCCGAGGGTAAGAATCAGTGTGGAGAGTGGGGCCGAGTGTCAGAATCGGTGAGGAGAGAGGGGCCGAGTGTGAGAATCGGTGAGGAGAACGGGGTCAAGTGTGAGAATCGGTGAGGAGAGTGGGGCCGAGTGCGAGTATCAGTGAGGAGAGTGTGGCCAAATGTGAGAATCAGTGAGGAGAGTGGGGCCGAGTGTAAGAATCATTGAGGAGAGTGGGGCCGAGTGTGAGAATCAGTGAGGAGAGTGGGGCCGAGTGTGAGAATCGGTGAGGAGAGTGGGGCCGAGTGTAAGAATCATTGAGGAGAGTGGGGCCGAGTGTGAGAATCAGTGAGGAGAGTGGGGCCCAGTGTGAGAATCGGTGAGGAGAGTGGGGCCGAGTGTGAGAATCGTTGAGGAGAGTGGGGCCGAGTGTGAGAATCAGTGAGGAGAGTGGGGCCAAGTGTGAGAATCGGTGAGGAGAACGGGGTCAAGTGTGAGAATCGGTGAGGAGAGTGGGGCCGAGTGTGAGTATCAGTGAGGAGAGTGTGGCCAAGTGTGAGAATCAGTGAGGAGAGTGGGGCCGAGTGTGAGATTCAGTGAGCAGAGTGGGGCCGAGTTTGAGAATCAGTGAGGTGTGCGGGGCCGAGTGTGAGAATCAGAGAGGAGAGCGGGGCCGAGTATGAGAATCAGTGAGGAGAGCGGGGCCGAGTGTGAGAATCAGTGAGGAGAGTGGGGCCGAGTGTGAGAATCAGTGAGGTGAGTGGGGCCAAGTATGAGAATCGGTGAGGAGAGTGGGGCTGAGTGTGAGAATCAGTGAGGAGAGTGGGGCCGAGTGTGAGAATCAGTGAGGAGAGTGGTGCCAAGTGTGAGAATCGGTGAGGAGACTGGGGCCGAGTGTGAAAATCGGTGAGGAGAGTGGGGCCGAGTGCGAGCATCGGTGAGCAGAGTGGGGCCAAGTGTGAGAATCAGTGAGGAGCGCGGGGCCGAGTGTGAGAATCAGTGAGGAGCGTGGGGCCGAGTGTGAGAATCAGTGAGGAGAGCGGTGCAGAGTGTGAGAATCAGTGAGGAGTGTGGGGCGGAGTGTGAGAATCAGTGAGGTGAGTGGGGCCGAGTGTGAGTATCAGTGAGGAGAGTGGGGCCGAGTGTGAGAATCAGTGAGGAGAGTGGGGCCGAGAGTGAGAATCAGTGAGGAGAGTGGGGCCGAGTGTGAGAATCAGTGAGGAGAGTGGGGCCGAGTGTGAGATTCGGTGAGGAGAGTGGGGCCGAGTTTGAGAATCAGTGAGGAGAGTAGGGCCGAGTGTGAGAATCAGTGAGGAGAGTGGTGCCAAGTGTGAGAATCGGTGAGGAGACTGGGGCCGAGTGTGAGAATCAGTGAGGAGTGTGGGGCCCAGTGTGAGAATCAGTGAGGAGAGTGGTGCCGAGTGTGAGAATCGGTGAGGAGATTGGGGCCGAGTGTGAGAATCGGTGAGGACAGTGGGGCCGAGTGTCAGAATCGGTGAGGAGAGTAGGGCCGAGTGTGAGAATCTGTGAGGAGAGTGGGGCCGAGTGTGAGAATCAGTGATGAGAGTGGGGCCGAGTGTGAGAAACGGTGAGGAGAGTGGGGCCGAGTGTGAGAATCTGTGAGGAGAGTGGGGCCGAGTGTGAGAATCCGTGAGGAGAGTGGGGCCGAGTGTGAGAATCGGTGAGGAGAGTGGGGCCGAGTGTGAGAATCGGTGAGCAGAGTGGGGCCGAGTGTGAGAATCAGTGAGGAGAGCGGTGCCAAGTGTGAGAATCAGTTAGGAGTGTGGGGCGGAGTGTGAGAATCAGTGAGGTGAGTGGGGCCGAGTGTGAGTATCAGTGAGGAGAGTGGGGGCGAGTGTGAGAATCAGTGAGGAGAGTGGGGCCGAGTGTGAGAATCGGTGAGGAGAACGGGGCGGAACGTGAGAATCGGTGAGGAGAGTGGGGCCGAGTGTGAGAATCAGTGAGGAGAGTGGGGCCGAGTGTGAGAATCAGTGAGGAGAGTGGGGCCGAGTGTGAGAATCGGTGAGGAGAGTGGGGCCGAGTGTGAGAATCAGTGAGGAGAGTGGGGCCGAGTGTGAGAATCAGTGAGGAGAGTGGGGCCGAGTGTGAGAATCAGTGAGGTGAGTGGGCCGAGTGTGAGAATCGGTGAGGAGAGAGGGGCCGAGTGTGAGAATCGGTGAGGATAGTGGGGCCGAGTGTGAGAATCAGTGAGGAGAGCGGGGCCGAGTGTGAGGATCGGTGAGGAGAGAGGGGCCGAGGGTGAGAATCAGTGAGGAGAGTGGGGCCGAGTGTGAGAATCAGTGAGGAGAGTGGGGCCGAGTGCGAGAATCTGTGAGGAGAGTGGGGCCGAGTGTGAGAATCAGTGAGGAGAGCGGGGCCGAGTGTGAGAATCAGTGAGGAGAGTGGGGCCGAGTGTGAGAATCGGTGAGGAGAGTGGGGCCGAGTGTGAGAATCAGTGAGGAGAGTGCGGCCGTGTGTGAGAATCAGTGAGGAGAGCGGGGCCGAGAGTGAGAATCAGTGAGGTGAGTGGGGCCGAGTGTGAGAATCAGTGAGGAGAGCGGGGCCGAGTGTGAGAATCAGTGAGGAGAGCGGGGTCGAGTGTGAGAATGAGTGAGGAGAGTGGGGCCGAGTGTGAGAATCCATGGGGAGAGCGGGGCCGAGTGTGAGAATCAATGAGGAGAGCGGGGCCGAGTGTGAGAATCAGTGAGGAGAGTGGGGCCGAGTGTGAGAATCAGTGAGGAGAGTGGGGCCGAGTTTGACAATCGGTGAGGAGAGTGGGGCCGAGTGTGAGAATCGGTGAGGAGAGTGGGGCCGAGTGTAAGAATCATTGAGGAGAGTGGGGCCGAGTGTGAGAATCAGTGAGGAGAGTGGGGCCGAGTGTGAGAATCAGTGAGGAGAGTGGGGCCAAGTGTGAGAATCCGTGAGGAGAGTGGGGCCGAGTGTGAGAATCGGTGAGGAGAGTGGGGCCGAGTGTGAGAATCGGTGAGGAGAGTGGGGCCGAGTGTGAGAATCGGTGAGGAGAGTAGGGCCGAGTGTGAGAATCTGTGAGGAGAGAGGGGCCGAGTGTGAGAATCAGTGAGGAGAGTGGGGCCGAGTGTGAGAATCGGTGAGGAGAGTTGGGCCGAGTGTGAGAATCTGTGAGGAGAGTGGGGCCGAGTGTGAGAATCGGTGAGGAGAACGGGGCCGAATGTGAGAATCGGTGAGGAGAGTGGGGCCGAGTGTGAGAATCAGTGAGGAGAGTGGGGCCGAGTGTGAGAATCAGTGAGGAGAGTGGGGCCGAGTGTGAGAATCAGTGAGGTGAGTGGGCCGAGTGTGAGAATCGGTGAGGAGAGAGGGGACGAGTGTGAGAATCGGTGAGGAGAGTGGGGCCGAGTGTGAGAATCAGTGAGGAGAGTGGGGCCGAGTGTGAGGATCGGTGAGGAGAGCGGGGCCGAGGGTGAGAATCAGTGAGGAGAGTGGGGCCGAGTGTGAGAATCAGTGAGGAGAGTGGGGCCGAATGTGAGAATCTGTGAGGAGAGTGGGGCCGAGTGTGAGAATCGGTGAGGAGAGTGGGGCCGAGTGTGAGAATCAATGAGGAGAGTGTGGCCGAGTGTGAGAATCGGTGAGGAGAGTGGGGCCGAGTGTGAGAATCGGTGAGGAGAGTGGGGCCGAGTGTGAGAATCAGTGAGGAGAGTGGGGCCGAGTGTGAGAATCAGTGAGCAGAGTGGGGCCGAGTGTGAGAATCGGTGAGGAGAACGGGGCCGAGTGTGAGAATCGGTGAGGAGAGTGGGGCCGAGTGTGACAATCAGTGAGGAGAGTGGGGCCGAGTTTGAGAATCAGTGAGGAGAGCGGGGCCGAGGGTAAGAATCAGTGTGGAGAGTGGGGCCGAGTGTCAGAATCGGTGAGGAGAGAGGGGCCGAGTGTGAGAATCGGTGAGGAGAACGGGGTCAAGTGTGAGAATCGGTGAGGAGAGTGGGGCCGAGTGCGAGTATCAGTGAGGAGAGTGTGGCCAAATGTGAGAATCAGTGAGGAGAGTGGGGCCGAGTGTAAGAATCATTGAGGAGAGTGGGGCCGAGTGTGAGAATCAGTGAGGAGAGTGGGGCCGAGTGTGAGAATCGGTGAGGAGAGTGGGGCCGAGTGTAAGAATCATTGAGGAGAGTGGGGCCGAGTGTGAGAATCAGTGAGGAGAGTGGGGCCCAGTGTGAGAATCGGTGAGGAGAGTGGGGCCGAGTGTGAGAATCGTTGAGGAGAGTGGGGCCGAGTGTGAGAATCAGTGAGGAGAGTGGGGCCAAGTGTGAGAATCGGTGAGGAGAACGGGGTCAAGTGTGAGAATCGGTGAGGAGAGTGGGGCCGAGTGTGAGTATCAGTGAGGAGAGTGTGGCCAAGTGTGAGAATCAGTGAGGAGAGTGGGGCCGAGTGTGAGATTCAGTGAGCAGAGTGGGGCCGAGTTTGAGAATCAGTGAGGTGTGCGGGGCCGAGTGTGAGAATCAGAGAGGAGAGCGGGGCCGAGTGTGAGAATCAGTGAGGAGAGCGGGGCCGAGTGTGAGAATCAGTGAGGAGAGTGGGGCCGAGTGTGAGAATCAGTGAGGTGAGTGGGGCCAAGTATGAGAATCGGTGAGGAGAGTGGGGCTGAGTGTGAGAATCAGTGAGGAGAGTGGGGCCGAGTGTGAGAATCAGTGAGGAGAGTGGTGCCAAGTGTGAGAATCGGTGAGGAGACTGGGGCCGAGTGTGAAAATCGGTGAGGAGAGTGGGGCCGAGTGCGAGCATCGGTGAGCAGAGTGGGGCCAAGTGTGAGAATCAGTGAGGAGCGCGGGGCCGAGTGTGAGAATCAGTGAGGAGCGTGGGGCCGAGTGTGAGAATCAGTGAGGAGAGCGGTGCAGAGTGTGAGAATCAGTGAGGAGTGTGGGGCGGAGTGTGAGAATCAGTGAGGTGAGTGGGGCCGAGTGTGAGTATCAGTGAGGAGAGTGGGGCCGAGTGTGAGAATCAGTGAGGAGAGTGGGGCCGAGAGTGAGAATCAGTGAGGAGAGTGGGGCCGAGTGTGAGAATCAGTGAGGAGAGTGGGGCCGAGTGTGAGATTCGGTGAGGAGAGTGGGGCCGAGTTTGAGAATCAGTGAGGAGAGTAGGGCCGAGTGTGAGAATCAGTGAGGAGAGTGGTGCCAAGTGTGAGAATCGGTGAGGAGACTGGGGCCGAGTGTGAGAATCAGTGAGGAGTGTGGGGCCCAGTGTGAGAATCAGTGAGGAGAGTGGTGCCGAGTGTGAGAATCGGTGAGGAGATTGGGGCCGAGTGTGAGAATCGGTGAGGACAGTGGGGCCGAGTGTCAGAATCGGTGAGGAGAGTAGGGCCGAGTGTGAGAATCTGTGAGGAGAGTGGGGCCGAGTGTGAGAATCAGTGATGAGAGTGGGGCCGAGTGTGAGAAACGGTGAGGAGAGTGGGGCCGAGTGTGAGAATCTGTGAGGAGAGTGGGGCCGAGTGTGAGAATCCGTGAGGAGAGTGGGGCCGAGTGTGAGAATCGGTGAGGAGAGTGGGGCCGAGTGTGAGAATCGGTGAGCAGAGTGGGGCCGAGTGTGAGAATCAGTGAGGAGAGCGGTGCCAAGTGTGAGAATCAGTTAGGAGTGTGGGGCGGAGTGTGAGAATCAGTGAGGTGAGTGGGGCCGAGTGTGAGTATCAGTGAGGAGAGTGGGGGCGAGTGTGAGAATCAGTGAGGAGAGTGGGGCCGAGTGTGAGAATCAGTGAGGAGAGTGGGGCCGAGTCTGAGAATCAGTGAGGAGAGTGGGGCCGAGTGTGAGAATCCGTGAGGAGAGCGGGGCCGAGTGTGAGAATCAGTGAGGAGAGCGGGGCCGAGTGTGAGAATCAGTGAGGAGAGCGGGGCCGAGTGTGAGAATCAGTGAGGAGAGCGGGGCCGAGTGTGAGAATCAGTGAGGAGAGTGGGGCCGAGTGTGAAAATCAGTGAGGAGAGTGGGGCCGAGTGTGAGAATCGGTGAGGAGAGTGGGGCCGAGTATGAGAATCGGGGGAAGAGTGGGGCCGAGTGTGAGAATCAGTGAGGAGAGTGGTGCCGAGTGTGAGAATCGGTGAGGAGATTGGGGCCGAATGTGAGAATCGGTGAGGAGAGTGGGGCCGAGTGTCAGAATCAGTGTGGAGAGTAGGGCCGAGTGTGAGAATCGGTGAGGAGATTGGGGCCGAGTGTGAGAATCGGTGAGGAGAGTGGGGCCGAGTGTCAGAATCAGTGAGGAGAGTAGGGCCGAGTGTGAGAATCAGTGAGGAGAGTGGGGCCGAGTGTGAGAAACGGTGAGGAGAGTGGGGCCGAGTGTGAGAATCTGTGAGGAGAGTCGGGCCGAGTGTGAGAATCCGTGAGGAGAGTGGGGCCGAGTGTGAGAATCGGTGAGGAGAGTGGGGCCGAGTGTGAGAATCGGTGAGGAGAGTGGGGCCGAGTGTGAGAATCGGTGAGGAGAGTGGGGCCGAGTGTGAGAATCGGTGAGGAGAGTGGGGCCGAGTGTGAGAATCAGTGAGGAGAGTGGGGCCGAGTGCGAGAATCGGTGAGCAGATTGGGGCCGAGTGCGAGAATCAGTGAGGTGAGTGGGGCCGAGTGTGAGAATCGGTGAGGAGATTGGGGCCGAGTGTGAGAATCAGTGAGGAGCGTGGGGCCGAGTGTGAGAATCAGTGAGGTGAGTGGGGCCGAGTGTGAGAATCGTGAGGAGAGTGGGGCCGATTGTGAGAATCGGTGAGGAGAGTGGTGCCGAGTGTGAGAATCAGTGAGGAGAGTGGGGCCAGGTGTGAGAATCAGTGAGGAGAGTGGGGCCGAGTGTGAGAATCAGTGAGCAGAGTGGGGCCGAGTTTGAGAATCAGTGAGGTGTGCGGGGCCGAGTGTGAGAATCAGAGAGGAGAGCGGGGCAGAGTGTGAGAATCAGTGAGGAGAGTGGGGCCGAGTGTGATAATCTGTGAGGAGAGCAGGGCCGAGTGTGAGAATGAGTGAGGAGAGCGGGGCCGAGTGTGAGAATCAGTGAGGAGAGCGGGGCCGAGTGTGAGAATCAGTGAGGAGAGTGGGGCCGAGTGTGAGAATCAGTGAGGAGAGTGGGGCCGAGTGTGAGAATCAGTGAGGAGAGTGGTGCCAAGTGTGAGAATCGGTGAGGAGACTGGGGCCGAGTGAGAGAATCGGTGAGGAGAGTGGGGCCGACTGCGAGCATCGGTGAGCAGAGTGGGGCCAAGTGTGAGAATCAGTGAGGAGTGCGGTGCCGAGTGTGAGAATCAGTGAGGAGAGTGGGGCCGAGTGTGAGAATCAGTGAGGAGAGCGGTGCCGAGTGTGAGAATCAGTGAGGAGTGTGGGGCGGAGTGTGAGAATCAGTGAGGTGAGTGGGGCCGAGTGTGAGTATCAGTGAGGAGAGTGGGGCCGAGTGTGAGAATCAGTGAGGAGAGTGGGGCCGAGTGTGAGAATCAGTGAGGAGAGTGGGGCCGAGTGTGAGAATCAGTGAGGAGAGTGGGGCCGAGTGTGAGATTCGGTGAGGAGAGTGGGGCCGAGTTTGAGAATCAGTGAGGAGAGTGGGGCCGAGTGTGAGAATCAGTGAGGAGAGTGGTGCCAAGTGTGAGAATCGGTGAGGAGACTGGGGCCGAGTGTGAGAATCAGTGAGGAGAGTGGGGCCGAGTGTGAGAAACGGTGAGGAGAGTGGGGTCGAGTGTGAGAATCTGTGAGGAGAGTGGGGCCGAGTGTGAGAATCCGTGAGGAGAGTGGGGCCGAGTGTGAGAATCGGTGAGGAGAGTGGGGCCGAGTGTGAGAATCAGTGAGGAGAGTGGGGCCGAGTGTGAGAATCAGTGAGGAGAGCGGGGCCGAGTGTGAGAATCAGAGAGGAGAGCGGGGCTGAGTGTGAGATTCGGTGAGGAGAGTGGGGCCGAGTTTGAGAATCAGTGAGGAGAGTAGGGCCGAGTGTGAGAATCAGTGAGGAGAGTGGTGCCAAGTGTGAGAATCGGTGAGGAGACTGGGGCCGAGTGTGAGAATCAGTGAGGAGTGTGGGGCCGAGTGTGAGAATCAGTGAGGAGAGTGGTGCCGAGTGTGAGAATCGGTGAGGAGATTGGGGCCGAGTGTGAGAATCGGTGAGGACAGTGGGGCCGAGTGTCAGAATCGGTGAGGAGAGTAGGGCCGAGTGTGAGAATCTGTGAGGAGAGTGGGGCCGAGTGTGAGAATCAGTGATGAGAGTGGGGCCGAGTGTGAGAAACGGTGAGGAGAGTGGGGCCGAGTGTGAGAATCTGTGAGGAGAGTGGGGCCGAGTGTGAGTATCCGTGAGGAGAGTGGGGCCGAGTGTGAGAATCGGTGAGGAGAGTGGGGCCGAGTGTGAGAATCGGTGAGCAGAGTGGGGCCGAGTGTGAGAATCAGTGAGGAGAGCGGTGCCAAGTGTGAGAATCAGTTAGGAGTGTGGGGCGGAGTGTGAGAATCAGTGAGGTGAGTGGGGCCGAGTGTGAGTATCAGTGAGGAGAGTGGGGGCGAGTGTGAGAATCAGTGAGGAGAGTGGGGCCGAGTGTGAGAATCAGTGAGGAGAGTGGGGCCGAGTCTGAGAATCAGTGAGGAGAGTGGGGCCGAGTGTGAGAATCCGTGAGGAGAGCGGGGCCGAGTGTGAGAATCAGTGAGGAGAGCGGGGCCGAGTGTGAGAATCAGTGAGGAGAGCGGGGCCGAGTGTGAGAATCAGTGAGGAGAGCGGGGCCGAGTGTGAGAATCAGTGAGGAGAGTGGGGCCGAGTGTGAGAATCAGTGAGGAGAGTGGGGCCGAATGTGACAATCGGTGAGGAGAGTGGGGCCGAGTGTGAGAATCGGTGAGGAGAGTGGGGCCGAGTGTGAGAATCATTGAGGAGAGTGGGGCCGAGTGTGAAAATCAGTGAGGAGAGTGGGGCCGAGTGTGAGAATCGGTGAGGAGAGTGGGGCCGAGTATGAGAATCGGGAGAAGAGTGGGGCCGAGTGTGAGAATCAGTGAGGAGAGTGGTGCCGAGTGTGAGAATCGGTGAGGAGATTGGGGCCGAATGTGAGAATCGGTGAGGAGAGTGGGGCCGAGTGTCAGAATCAGTGTGGAGAGTAGGGCCGAGTGTGAGAATCGGTGAGGAGATTGGGGCCGAGTGTGAGAATCGGTGAGGAGAGTGGGGCCGAGTGTCAGAATCAGTGAGGAGAGTAGGGCCGAGTGTGAGAATCAGTGAGGAGAGTGGGGCCGAGTGTGAGAAACGGTGAGGAGAGTGGGGCCGAGTGTGAGAATCTGTGAGGAGAGTCGGGCCGAGTGTGAGAATCCGTGAGGAAAGTGGGGCCGAGTGTGAGAATCGGTGAGGAGAGTGGGGCCGAGTGTGAGAATCGGTGAGGAGAGTGGGGCCGAGTGTGAGAATCGGTGAGGAGAGTGGGGCCGAGTGTGAGAATCGGTGAGGAGAGTGGGGCCGAGTGTGAGAATCAGTGAGGAGAGTGGGGCCGAGTGCGAGAATCGGTGAGCAGATTGGGGCCGAGTGTGAGAATCAGTGAGGTGAGTGGGGCCGAGTGTGAGAATCGGTGAGGAGATTGGGGCCGAGTGTGAGAATCAGTGAGGAGCGTGCGGCCGAGTGTGAGAATCAGTGAGGTGAGTGGGGCCGAGTGTGAGAATCGTGAGGAGAGTGGGGCCGAGTGTGAGAATCGGTGAGGAGAGTGGTGCCGAGTGTGAGAATCAGTGAGGAGAGTGGGGCCAGGTGTGAGAATCAGTGAGGAGAGTGGGGCCGAGTGTGAGAATCAGTGAGCAGAGTGGGGCCGAGTTTGAGAATCAGTGAGGTGTGCGGGGCCGAGTGTGAGAATCAGAGAGGAGAGCGGGGCAGAGTGTGAGAATCAGTGAGGAGAGTGGGGCCGAGTGTGATAATCTGTGAGGAGAGCAGGGCCGAGTGTGAGAATGAGTGAGGAGAGCGGGGCCGAGTGTGAGAATCAGTGAGGAGAGCGGGGCCGAGTGTGAGAATCAGTGAGGAGAGCGGGGCCGAGTGTGAGAATCAGTGAGGAGAGTGGGGCCGAGTGTGAGAATCAGTGAGGAGAGTGGGGCCGAGTGTGAGAATCAGTGAGGAGAGTGGTGCCAAGTGTGAGAATCGGTGAGGAGACTGGGGCCGAGTGAGAGAATCGGTGAGGAGAGTGGGGCCGACTGCGAGCATCGGTGAGCAGAGTGGGGCCAAGTGTGAGAATCAGTGAGGAGTGCGGGGCCGAGTGTGAGAATCAGTGAGGAGAGTGGGGCCGAGTGTGAGAATCAGTGAGGAGAGCGGTGCCGAGTGTGAGAATCAGTGAGGAGTGTGGGGCGGAGTGTGAGAATCAGTGAGGTGAGTGGGGCCGAGTGTGAGTATCAGTGAGGAGAGTGGGGCCGAGTGTGAGAATCAGTGAGGAGAGTGGGGCCGAGTGTGAGAATCAGTGAGGAGAGTGGGGCCGAGTGTGAGAATCAGTGAGGAGAGTGGGGCCGAGTGTGAGATTCGGTGAGGAGAGTGAGGCCGAGTTTGAGAATCAGTGAGGAGAGTGGGGCCGAGTGTGAGAATCAGTGAGGAGAGTGGTGCCAAGTGTGAGAATCGGTGAGGAGACTGGGGCCGAGTGTGAGAATCAGTGAGGAGAGTGGGGCCGAGTGTGAGAAACGGTGAGGAGAGTGGGGTCGAGTGTGAGAATCTGTGAGGAGAGTGGGGCCGAGTGTGAGAATCCGTGAGGAGAGTGGGGCCGAGTGTGAGAATCGGTGAGGAGAGTGGGGCCGAGTGTGAGAATCAGTGAGGAGTGTGGGGCGGAGTGAGAGAATCAATGAGGTGAGTGGTGCCGAGTGTGAGTATCAGTGAGGAGAGTGGGGCCGAGTGTGAGAATCAGTGAGGAGAGTGGGGCCGAGTGTGAGAATCAGTGAGGAGAGTGGGGCCGAGTGTGAGAATCAGTGAGGAGAGCGGGGCCGAGTGTGAGAATCAGAGAGGAGAGCGGGGCTGAGTGTGAGAATCAGTGAGGAGAGTGGGGCCGAGTGTGATAATCTGTGAGGAGTGCGGGGCCGAGTGTGAGAATCAGTGAGGAGAGCGGGGCCGAGTGTGAGAATCAGTGAGGAGAGCGGGGCCGAGTGTGAGAATCAGTGAGGAGAGCGGGGCCGAGTGTGAGAATCAGTGAGGAGAGTGGGGCCGAGTGTGAGATTCGGTGAGGTGAGTGGGGCCGAGCTTGAGAATCAGTGAGGAGAGCGGGGCCGAGTGTGAGAATCAGTGAGGAGAGTGGGACCGAGTGTGAGAATCGGTGAGGAGATTGGGGCCGAATGTGAGAATCAGTGAGGAGCGTGGGGCCGAGTGTGAGAATCAGTGAGGAGAGTGGGGCCGAGTGTGAGATTCGGTGAGGTGAGTGGGGCCGAGTTTGAGAATCAGTGAGGAGAGTGGTGCCAAGTGTGAGAATCGGTGAGGAGACTGGGGCCGAGGGTGAGAATCAGGGGGAAGAGTGGGGCCGAGTGTGAGAATCAGTGAGGAGAGTGGGGCCGAGTGTGAGAATCGGTGAGGAGAGTGGGGCCGAGTGTGAGAATCTGTGAGGAGAGTGAGGCCGAGTGTGAGAATCGGTGAGGAGAACGGGGCCGAGTGTGAGAATCGGTGAGGAGAGTGGGGCAGGGTGTGAGAATCAGTGAGGAGAGCGGTGCCAAGTGTGAGAATCAGTGAGGAGAGCGGGGCCAAGTGTGAGAATCAGTGAGGAGAGCTGGGCCGAGTGCGAGAATCAGTGAGGAGAGTGGGGCCGAGTGTGAGAATCGGTGAGGAGAGTGGGGCCGAGTGTGAGAATCTGTGAGGAGAGTGAGGCCGAGTGTGAGAATCGGTGAGGAGAGTGGGGCCGAGTGTGAGTATCAGTGAGGAGAGTGGGGCCGAGTGTGAGAATCAGTCAGGAGAGTGGGGCCGAGTGTGAGAATCAGTGAGGAGAGTGGGGCCGAGTTTGAGAATCAGTGAGGAGAGCGGGGCCGAGGGTGAGAATCAGTGTGGAGAGTGGGGCCGAGTGTGAGAATCGGTGAGGAGAGTGGGGCCGAGTGTGAGAATCGGTGAGTAGAACGGGCCCGAGTGTGAGAATCGGTGAGGAGAGTGGGGCCGAGTGTGAGTATCAGTGAGGAGAGTGGGGCCGAGTGTGAGAATAAGAGAGGAGAGTGGGGCCGAGTGTGAGTATCAGTGAGCAGAGTGGGGCCGAGTTTGAGAATCAGTGAGGTGTGCGGGGCCGAGTGTGAGAATCAGAGAGGAGAGCGGGGCCGAGTGTGAGAATCAGTGAGGAGAGCGGGGCCGAGTGTGAGAATCGGTGAGGAGATTGGGGCCGAGTGTGAGAATCAGTGAGGAGCGTGGGGCCGAGTGTGAGAATCAGTGAGGTGAGTGGGGCCGAGTGTGAGTGTCGGTGAGGAGAGTGGGGCCGAGTGTGAGAATCAGTGAGGAGAGCAGGGCCGAGTGTGAGGATCGGTGAGGAGAGTGGGGCCGAGTGTGAGAATCAGTGAGGAGAGTGGGGCCGAGTGTGAGAATCAGTGAGGAGAGTGGGGCCGAGTGCGAGAATCGGTGAGCAGATTGGGGCCGAGTGTGAGAATCAGTGAGGTGAGTGGGGCCGAGTGTGAGAATCGGTGAGGAGTTTGGGGCCGAGTGTGAGAATCAGTGAGGAGCGTGGGGCCGAGTGTGAGAATCAGCGAGGTGAGTGGGGCCGAGTGTGAGAATCGGTGAGGAGAGTGGGGCCGAGTGTGAGAATCGGTGAGGAGAGTGGTGCCGAGTGTGAGAATCAGTGAGGAGAGTGGGGCCAGGTGTGAAAATCAGTGAGGAGAGTGGGCCCGAGTGTGAGAATCAATGAGCAGAGCGGGGCCGAGTTTGAGAATCAGTGAGGTGTGCGGGGCCGAGTGTGAGAATCAGAGAGGAGAGCGGGGCCAAGTGTGAGAATCAGTGAGGAGAGCGGGGCCGAGTGTGATAATCTGTGAGGAGAGCGGGGCCGAGTGTGAGAATCAGTGAGGAGAGCGGGGCCGAGTGTGAGAATCAGTGAGGAGAGCGGGGCCGAGTGTGAGAATCAGTGAGGAGAGCGGGGCCGAGTGTGAGAATCAGTGAGGAGAGTGGGGCCGAGTGTGAGAATCGGTGAGGTGAGTGGGGCCAAGTATGAGAATCGGTGAGGAGAGTGGGGCTGAGTGTGAGAATCAGTGAGGAGTGTGGGGCGGAGTGTGAGAATCAGTGAGGTGAGTGGGGCCGAGTGTGAGATTCGGTGAGGAGAGTGGGGCCGAGTTTGAGAATCAGTGAGGAGAGTGGGGCCGAGTGTGAGAATCAGTGAGGAGAGTGGTGCCAAGTGTGAGAATCGGTGAGGAGACTGGGGCCGAGTGTGAGAATCGGTGAGGAGAGTGGGGCCGAGTGCAAGCATCGGTGAGCAGAGTGGGGCCAAGTGTGAGAATCAGTGAGGAGCGCGGGGCCGAGTGTGAGAATCAGTGAGGAGAGTGGGGCCGAGTGTGAGAATCAGTGAGGAGAGCGGTGCCGAGTGTGAGAATCAGTGAGGAGTGTGCGGCGGAGTGTGAGAATCAGTGAGGTGAGTGGGGCCGAGTGTGAGTATCAGTGAGGAGAGTGGGGCCGAGTGTGAGAATCAGTGAGGAGAGTGGGGCCGAGAGTGAGAATCAGTGAGGAGAGTGAGGCCGAGTGTGAGAATCAGTGAGGAGAGTGGGGCCGAGTGTGAGATTCGGTGAGGAGAGTGGGGCCGAGTTTGAGAATCAGTGAGGAGAGTAGGGCCGAGTGTGAGAATCAGTGAGGAGAGTGGGGCCGAGTGTGAGAATCGCTGAGGAGAGTGGGGCCGAGTGTGAGAATCAGTGAGGAGTGTGGGGCCGAGTGTGAGAATCAGTGAGGAGAGTGGTGCCGAGTGTGAGAATCGGTGAGGAGATTGGGGCCGAGTGTGAGAATCGGTGAGGACAGTGGGGCCGAGTGTCAGAATCAGTGAGGAGAGTAGGGCCGAGTGTGAGAATCTGTGAGGAGAGTGGGGCCGAGTGTGAGAATCAGTGAGGAGAGTGGGGCCGAGTGTGAGAAACGGTGAGGAGAGTGGGGCCGAGTGTGAGAATCTGTGAGGAGAGTGGGGCAGAGTGTGAGATTCCGTGAGGAGAGTGGGGCCGAGTGTGAGAATCGGTGAGGAGAGTGGGGCCGAGTGTGAGAATCGGTGAGGAGAGTGGGGCCGAGTGTGAGAATCAGTGAGGAGAGTGGGGCCGAGTGTGAGAATCAGTGAGGAGAGTGGGGCCGAGTGTGAGATTCGGTGAGGAGAGTGGGGCCGAGTTTGAGAATCAGTGAGGAGAGTGGGGCCGAGTGTGAGAATCAGTGAGGAGAGTGGTGCCAAGTGTGAGAATCGGTGAGGAGACTGGGGCCGAGTGTGAGAATCGGTGAGGAGAGTGGGGCCGAGTGCTAGCATCGGTGAGCAGAGTGGGTCCAAGTGTGAGAATCAGTGAGGAGTGCGGCGCCGAGTGTGGGAATCAGTGAGGAGAGTGGGGCCGAGTGTGAGAATCAGTGAGGAGAGCGGTGCCGAGTGTGAGAATCAGTGAGGAGTGTGGGGCGGAGTGTGAGAATCAGTGAGGTGAGTGGGGCCGAGTGTGAGTATCAGTGAGGAGAGTGGGGCCGAGTGTGAGAATCAGTGTGGAGAGTGGGGCCGAGTGTGAGAATCAGTGAGGAGAGCGGGGCCGAGTGTGAGAATCCGTGAGGAGAGCGGGGCCGAGTGTGAGAATCAGTGAGGAGAGCGGGGCCGAGTGTGAGAATCAGTGAGAAGAGCAGGGCCGAGTGTGAGAATCAGTGAGGAGAGTGGGGCCGATTGTGAAAATCAGTGAGGAGAGTGGGGCCGAGTGTGAGAATCGGTGAGGAGAGTGGGGCCGAGTGTGAGAATCAGTGAGGAGAGTGGGGCCGAGTGTGAGAATCTGTGAGGAGAGTGGGGCCGAGTGTGAGAATCAGTGAGGAGAGTGGGGCCGAGTGTGAGAAACGGTGAGGAGAGTGGGGCGGAGTGTGAGAATCAGTGAGGAGAGTGGGGCCGAGTGTGAGAATCCGTGAGGAGAGTGGGGCCGAGTGTGAGAATCAGTGAGGAGAGTGGGGCCGAGTGTGAGAATCAGTGAGGAGAGTGGGGCCGAGTGTGAGATTCGGTGAGGAGAGTGGGGCCGAGTTTGAGAATCAGTGAGGAGAGTGGGGCCGAGTGTGAGAATCAGTGAGGAGAGTGGTGCCAAGTGTGAGAATCGGTGAGGAGACTGGGGCCGAGTGTGAGAATCGGTGAGGAGAGTGGGGCCGAGTGCTAGCATCGGTGAGCAGAGTGGGTCCAAGTGTGAGAATCAGTGAGGAGTGCGGCGCCGAGTGTGGGAATCAGTGAGGAGAGTGGGGCCGAGTGTGAGAATCAGTGAGGAGAGCGGTGCCGAGTGTGAGAATCAGTGAGGAGTGTGGGGCGGAGTGTGAGAATCAGTGAGGTGAGTGGGGCCGAGTGTGAGTATCAGTGAGGAGAGTGGGGCCGAGTGTGAGAATCAGTGTGGAGAGTGGGGCCGAGTGTGAGAATCAGTGAGGAGAGCGGGGCCGAGTGTGAGAATCCGTGAGGAGAGCGGGGCCGAGTGTGAGAATCAGTGAGGAGAGCGGGGCCGAGTGTGAGAATCAGTGAGGAGAGCAGGGCCGAGTGTGAGAATCAGTGAGGAGAGTGGGGCCGAGTGTGAGAATCAGTGAGGAGAGTGGGGCCGAGTGTGAGAATCTGTGAGGAGAGTGGGGCCGAGTGTGAGAATCAGTGAGGAGAGTGGGGCCGAGTGTGAGAAACGGTGAGGAGAGTGGGGCGGAGTGTGAGAATCAGTGAGGAGAGTGGGGCCGAGTGTGAGAATCCGTGAGGAGAGTGGGGCCGAGTGTGAGAATCGGTGAGGAAAGTGGGGCCGAGTGTGAGAATCAGTGAGGAGTGTGGGGCGGAGTGTGAGAATCAATGAGGTGAGTGGTGCCGAGTGTGAGTATCAGTGAGGAGTGTGGGGCCGAGTGTGAGAATCAGTGAGGAGAGTGGGGCCGAGTGTGAGAATCAGTGAGGAGAGCGGGGCCGAGTGTGAGAATCAGTGAGGAGAGCGGGGCCGAGTGTGAGAATCCGTGAGGAGAGCGGGGCCGAGTGTGAGAATCAGTGAGGAGAGCGGGGCCGAGTGTGAGAATCAGTGAGGAGAGCGGGGCCGATTGTGAGAATCGGTGAGGAGAGTGGGGCCGAGTGTGAGAATCATTGAGCAGAGTGGGGCCGAGTGTGAAAATCAGTGAGGAGAGTGGGGCCTAGTGTGAGAATCGGTGAGGAGAGTGGGGCCGAGTGTGAGCATCAGTGAGGAGAGTGGGGCCGAGTGTGAGAATCAGTGAGGAGAGTGGGGCCGAGTGTGAGAATCGGTGAGGAGATTGGGGCCGAGTGTGAGAATCGGTGAGGAGAGTGGGGCCGAGTGTCAGAATCAGTGAGGAGAGTCGGGCCGAGTGTGAGAATCGGTGAGGAGATTGGGGCCGAGTGTGAGAATCGGTGAGGAGAGTGGGGCCGAGTGTCAGAATCAGTGGGGAGACTAGGGCCGAGTCTGAGAATCAGTGAGGAGAGTGGGGCCGAGTGTGAGAATCAGTGAGGAGAGCGGTGCCAAGTGTGAGAATCAGTGAGGAGTGTGGGGCGGAGTGTGAGAATCAGTGAGGTGAGTGGGGCCGAGTGTGAGTATCAGTGAGGAGAGTGGGGGCGAGTGTGAGAATCAGTGAGGAGAGTGGGGCCGAGTGTGAGAATAAGTGAGGAGAGTGGGGCCGAGTGTGAGAATCAGTGAGGAGAGTGGGGCCGAGTGAGAGAATCCGTGAGGAGAGCGGGGCCGAGTGTGAGAATCAGTGAGGAGAGCGGGGCCGAGTGTGAGAATCAGTGAGGAGGGCGGGGCCGAGTGTGAGAATCAGTGAGGAGAGTGGGGCCGAGTGTGAGAATCGGTGAGGAGAGTGGGGCCGAGTGTGAGAATCATTGAGGAGAGTGGGGCCGAGTGTGAAAATCAGTGAAGAGAGTGGGGCCGAGTGTGAGAATCGGTGAGGAGAGTGGGGCCGAGTGTGAGAATCAGGGGGAAGAGTGGGGCCGAGTGTGAGAATCAGTGAGGAGAGTGGTGCCGAGTGTGAGAATCGGTGAGGAGATTGGGGCCGAATGTGAGAATCGGTGAGGAGAGTGGGGCCGAGTGAGAGAATCAGTGTGGAGAGTAGGGCCGAGTGTGAGAATCGGTGAGGAGATTGGGGCCGAGTGTGAGAATCGGTGAGGAGAGTGGGGCCGAGTGTCAGAATCAGTGAGGAGAGTAGGGCCGAGTGTGAGAATCAGTGAGGAGAGTGGGGCCGAGTGTGAGAAACGGTGAGGAGAGTGGGGCCGAGTGTGAGAATCTGTGAGGAGAGTCGGGCCGAGTGTGAGAATCCGTGAGGAGAGTGGGGCCGAGTGTGAGAATCGGTGAGGAGAGTGGGGCCGAGTGTGACAATCGGTGAGGAGAGTGGGGCCGAGTGTGAGAATCGGTGAGGAGAGTGGGGCCGAGTGTGAGAATCAGTGAGGAGAGTGGGGCCGAGTGTGAGAATCAGTGAGGAGAGTGGGGCCGAGTGCGAGAATCGGTGAGCAGATTGGGGCCGAGTGTGAGAATCAATGAGGTGAGTGGGGCCGAGTGTGAGAATCGGTGAGGAGATTGGGGCCGAGTGTGAGAATCAGTGAGGAGCGTGGGGCCGAGTGTGAGAATCAGTGAGGTGAGTGGGGCCGAGTGTGAGAATCGTGAGGAGAGTGGGGCCGAGTGTGAGAATCGTTGAGGAGAGTGGTGCCGAGTGTGAGAATCAGTGAGGAGAGTGGGGCCAGGTGTGAGAATCAGTGAGGAGAGTGGGGCCGAGTGTGAGAATCAGTGAGCAGAGTGGGGCCGAGTGTGAGAATCAGTGAGGAGAGCGGGGCCGAGTGTGAGAATCAGTGAGGAGAGCGGGGCCGAGTGTGAGAATCAGTGAGGAGAGCGGGGCCGAGTGTGAGAATCAGTGAGGAGAGTGGGGCCGAGTGTGAGATTCGGTGAGGTGAGTGGGGCCGAGTTTGAGAATCAGTGAGGAGAGTGGGGCCGAGTGTGAGAATCAGTGAGGAGAGTGGTGCCAAGTGTGAGAATCGGTGAGGAGACTGGGGCCGAGTGTGAGAATCAGAGAGGAGAGCGGGGCCGAGTGTGAGAATCAGTGAGGAGAGTGGAGCCGAGTGTGATAATCTGTGAGGAGAGCGGGGCCGAGTGTGAGAATCAGTGAGGAGAGCGGGGCCGAGTGTGAGAATCAGTGAGGAGAGCGGGGCCGAGTGTGAGAATCAGTGAGGAGAGCGGGGCCGAGTGTGAGAATCAGTGAGGAGAGTGGGGCCGAGTGTGAGATTCGGTGAGGTGAGTGGGGCCGAGTTTGAGAATCAGTGAGGAGAGTGGGGCCGAGTGTGAGAATCAGTGAGGAGAGTGGTGCCAAGTGTGAGAATCGGTGAGGAGACTGGGGCCGAGTGTGAGAATCGGTGAGGAGAGTGGGGCCGAGTGCGAGCATCGGTGAGCAGAGTGGGGCCAAGTGTGAGAATCATTGAGGAGTGCGGGGCCGAGTGTGAGAATCAGTGAGGAGAGTGGGGCCGAGTGTGAGAATCAGTGAGGAGAGCGGTGCCGAGTGTGAGAATCAGTGAGGAGTGTGGGGCGGAGTGTGAGAATCAGTGAGGTGAGTGGGGCCGTTTGTGAGTATCAGTGAGAAGAGTGGGGCCGAGTGTGATAATCAGTGAGGAGAGTGGGGCCGAGTGTGAGAATCAGTGAGGAGAGTGGGGCCGAGTGTGAGAATCAGTGAGGAGAGTGGGGCCGAGTGTGAGATTCGGTGAGGAGAGTGGGGCCGAGTTTGAGAATCAGTGAGGAGAGTGGGGCCGAGTGTGAGAATCAGTGAGGAGAGTGGTGCCAAGTGTGAGAATCGGTGAGGAGACTGGGGCCGAGTGTGAGAATCGGTGAGGAGAGTGGGGCCGAGTGCTAGCATCGGTGAGCAGAGTGGGTCCAAGTGTGAGAATCAGTGAGGAGTGCGGCGCCGAGTGTGAGAATCAGTGAGGAGAGTGGGGCCGAGTGTGAGAATCAGTGAGGAGAGCGGTGCCGAGTGTGAGAATCAGTGAGGAGTGTGGGGCGGAGTGTGAGAATCAGTGAGGTGAGTGGGGCCGAGTGTGACTATCAGTGAGGAGAGTGGGGCCGAGTGTGAGAATCAGTGTGGAGAGTGGGGCCGAGTGTGAGAATCAGTGAGGAGAGCGGGGCCGAGTGTGAGAATCGGTGAGGAGAGTGGTGCCGAGTGTGAGAATCGGTGAGGAGATTGGGGCCGAGTGTGAGAATCGGTGAGGAGAGTGGGGCCGAGTGTCAGAATCAGTGAGGAGAGTAGGGCCGAGTGTGAGAATCGGTGAGGAGATTGGGGCCGAGTGTGAGAATCGGTGAGGAGAGTGGGGCCGAGTGTCAGAATCAGTGGGGAGACTAGGGCCGAGTGTGAGAATCAGTGAGGAGAGTGGGGCCGAGTGTGAGAAACGGTGAGGAGAGTGGGGCCGAGTGTGAGAATCTGTGAGGAGAGTGGGGCCGAGTGTGAGAATCCGTGAGGAGAGTGGGGCCGAGTGTGAGAATCGGTGAGGAGAGTGGGGCCGAGTGTGAGAATCGGTGAGGAGAGTGGGGCCGAGTGTGAGAATCGGTGAGGAGAGTGGGGCCGAGTGTGAGAATCCGTGAGGAGAGTGGGGCCGAGTGTGAGAATCAGTGAGGAGAGTGGGGCCAAGTGTGAGAATCAGTGAGGAGAGCGGGCCGAGTGTGAGAATCGGTGAGGAGAACGGGGCCGAGTGTGAGAATCGATGAGGAGAGTGGGGCCGAGTGTGAGAATCAGTGAGGAGAGTGGGGCCGAGTGTGAGGATCGGTGAGGAGAGTGGGGCCGAGTGTGAAAATCAGTGAGGAGAGTGGGGCCGAGTGTGAGTATCAGTGAGGAGAGTGGGGCCGAGTGCGAGAATCGGTGAGCAGAGTGGAGCCGAGTGAGAATCAGTGAGGTGAGTGGGGCCGAGTGTGAGAATCGGTGAGGAGATTGGGGCCGAGTGTGAGAATCAGTGAGGAGCGTGGGGCCGAGTGCGAGAATCAGTGAGGTGAGTGGGGCCGAGTGTGAGAATCGGTGAGGAGAGTGGGGCCGAGTGTGAGAATCGGTGAGGAGAGTGGTGCCGAGTGTGAGAATCGGTGAGGAGAGTGGGGCCGAGTGTGAGAATCAGTGAGGAGAGTGGGGCCGAGTGCGAGAATCGGTGAGCAGAGTGGGGCCGAGTGTGAGAATCAGCGAGGTGAGTGGGGCCGAGTGTGAGAATCGGTGAGGAGATTGGGGCCGAGTGTGAGAATCAGTGAGGAGCGTGGGGCCGAGTGTGAGAATCAGTGAGGTGAGTGGGGCCGAGTGTGAGAATCGGTGAGGAGAGTGGGCCGAGTGTGAGAATCGGTGAGGATAGTGGTGCCGAGTGTGAGAATCAGTGAGGAGAGTGGGGCCGAGTGTGAGAATCAGTGAGGAGAGTGGGGCCGAGTGTGAGAATCAGTGAGCAGAGTGGGGCCGAGTTCGAGAATCAGTGAGGTGTGCGGGGCCGAGTGTGAGAATCAGAGAGGAGAGCGGGGCCGAGTGTGAGAATCAGTGAGGAGAGCGGGGCCGAGTGTGAGAATCTGTGAGGAGAGCGGGGCCGAGTGTGAGAATCAGTGAGGAGAGCGGTGCCGAGTGTGAGAATCAGTGAGGAGTGTGGGGCGGAGTGTGAGAATCAGTGAGGAGAGTGGGGCCGAGTGTGAGAATCAGTGAGGAGAGTGGGGCCGAGTGTGAGAATCAGTGAGGAGAGTGGGGCCGAGTGTGAGAATCAGTGAGGAGAGCGGGGCCGAGTGTGAGAATCAGTGAGGAGAGCGGGGCCGAGTGTGAGAATCCGTGAGGAGAGCGGGGCCGAGTGTGAGAATCAGTGAGGAGAGCGGGGCCGAGTGTGAGAATCAGTGAGGAGATTGGGGCCGAGTGTGAGAATCAGTGAGGAGAGTGGGGCCGAGCGTGACAATCGGTGAGGAGAGTGGGGCCGAGTGTGAGAATCGGTGAGGAGAGTGGGGCCGAGTGTGAGAATCATTGAGGAGAGTGGGGCCGAGTGTGAAAATCAGTGAGGAGTGTGGGGCCGAGTGTGCGAATCGGTGAGGAGAGTGGGGCCGAGTGTGAGAATCAGTGAGGAGAGTGGGGCCAAGTGTGAGAATCAGTGAGGAGAGTGGTGCCGAGTGTGAGAATCGGTGAGGAGATTGGGTCGAGTGTGAGAATCGGTGAGGACAGTGGGGCAGAATGTCAGAATCAGTGAGGAGAGTAGGGCCGAGTGTGAGAATCTGTGAGGAGAGTGGGGCCGAGTGTGAGAATCGGTGAGGAGAGTGGGGCCGAGTGTGAGAAACGGTGAGGAGAGTGGGGCCGAGTGTGAGAATCAGTGAGGAGTGTGGGGCGGAGTGTGAGAATCAGTGAGGTGAGTGGGGCCGAGTGTGAGTATCAGTGAGGAGAGTGGGGCCGAGTGTGAGAATCAGTGAGGAGAGTGGGGCCGAGTGTGAGAATCAGTGAAGAGAGTGGGGCCGAGTGTGAGAATCAGTGAGGAGAGTGGGGCCGAGTGTGAGAATCCGTGAGGAGAGCGGGGCCGAGTGTGAGAATCAGTGAGGAGAGCGGGGCCGAGTGTGAGAATCAGTGAGGAGAGCGGGGCCGAGTGTGAGAATCAGTGAGGAGAGTGGGGCCGAGTGTGAGAATCAGTGAGGAGAGTGGGGCCGAGTGTGACAATCGGTGAGGAGAGTTGGGCCGAGTGTGAGAATCGGTGAGGAGAGTGGGGCCGAGTGTGAGAATCATTGAGGAGAGTGGGGCCGAGTGTGAAAATCAGTGAGGAGAGTGCGGCCGAGTGTGCGAATCGGTGAGGAGAGTGGGGCCGAGTGTGAGAATCAGTGAGGAGAGTGGGGCCGAGTGTGAGAATCAGTGAGGAGCGTGGGGCCGAGTGTGAGAATCAGTGAGGATAGTGGTGCCGAGTGTGAGAATCAGTGAGGAGAGTGGGGCCGAGTGTGAGAATCGGTGAGGAGAGTGGGGCCGAGTGTGAGAATCGGTGAGGATAGTGGTGCCGAGTGTGAGAATCAGTGAGGAGAGTGGGGCCGAGTGTGAGAATCAGTGAGGAGAGTGGGGCCGAGTGTGAGAATCAGTGAGGAGTGTGGGGCCGAGTGTGAGAATCAGTGAGCAGAGTGGGGCCGAGTTCGAGAATCAGTGAGGTGTGCGGGGCCGAGTGTGAGAATCAGTGAGGAGAGCGGGGCCGAGTGTGAGAATCTGTGAGGAGAGCGGGGCCGAGTGTGAGAATCAGTGAGGAGAGCGGTGCCGAGTGTGAGAATCAGTGAGGAGTGTGGGGCGGAGTGTGAGAATCAGTGAGGAGAGTGGGGCCGAGTGTGAGAATCAGTGAGGAGAGTAGGGCCGAGTGTGAGAATCAGTGAGGAGAGTGGGGCCGAGTGTGAGAATCAGTGAGGAGAGTGGGGCCGAGTGTGAGAATCAGTGAGGAGAGCGGGGCCGAGTGTGAGAATCCGTGAGGAGTGCGGGTCCGAGTGTGAGAATCAGTGAGGAGAGCGGGGCCGAGTGTGAGAATCAGTGAGGAGATTGGGGCCGAGTGTGAGAATCAGTGAGGAGAGTGGGGCCGAGAGTGTCAATCGGTGAGGAGAGTGGGGCCGAGTGTGAGAATCACTGAGGAGAGTGGGGCCGAGTGTGAAAATCAGTGAGGAGAGTGGGGCCGAGTGTGCGAATCGGTGAGGAGAGTGGGGCCGAGTGTGAGAATCAGTGAGGAGAGTGGGGCCGAGTGTGAGAATCAGTGAGGAGAATGGTGCCGAGTGTGAAAATCGGTGAGGAGATTGGGGCCGAGTGTGAGAATCGGTGAGGACAGTGGGGCAGAGTGTCAGAATCAGTGAGGAGAGTAGGGCCGAGTGTGAGAATCTGTGAGGAGAGTGGGGCCGAGTGTGAGAATCGGTGAGGAGAGTGGGGCCGAGTGTG
This sequence comes from Somniosus microcephalus, assembly GCF_052327205.1. Classification (NCBI taxonomy): domain Eukaryota; kingdom Metazoa; phylum Chordata; class Chondrichthyes; order Squaliformes; family Somniosidae; genus Somniosus; species Somniosus microcephalus. Next base: position 9,037,491 of record NC_141006.1, on the reverse strand, counting down.
AGAAACGGTGAGGAGAGTGGGGCCGAGTGTGAGAATCTGTGAGGAGAGTGGGGCCGAGTGTGAGAATCCGTGAGGAGAGTGGGGCCGAGTGTGAGAATCGGTGAGGAGAGAGGGGCCGAGTGTGAGAATCAGTGAGGAGAGCGGTGCCGAGTGTGAGAATCAGTGAGGAGTGTGGGGCGGAGTGTGAGAATCAGTGAGGTGAGTGGGGCCGAGTGTGAGTATCAGTGAGGAGAGTGGGGCCGAGTGTGAGATTCAGTGAGGAGAGTGGGGCCGAGTGTGAGAATCAGTGAAGAGAGTGGGACCGAGTGTGAGAATCAGTGAGGAGAGTGGGGCCGAGTGTGAGAATCCGTGAGGAGAGCGGGGCCGAGTGTGAGAATCAGTGAGGAGAGCGGGGCCGAGTGTGAGAATCAGTGAGGAGAGCGGGGCCGAGTGTGAGAATCAGTGAGGAGTGTGGGGCCGAGTGTGAGAATCAGTGAGGAGAGTGGGGCCGAGTGTGACAATCGGTGAGGAGAGTGGGGCCGAGTGTGAGAATCGGTGAGGAGAGTGGGGCCGAGTGTGAGTATCATTGAGGAGACTGGGGCCGAGTGTGAAAATCAGTGAGGAGAGTGGGGCCGAGTGTGCGAATCGGTGAGGAGAGTGGGGCCGAGTGTGAGAATCAGTGAGGAGAGTGGGGCCGAGTGTGAGAATCAGTGAGGAGAGTGGTGCCGAGTGTGAGAATCGGTGAGGAGATTGGGGCCGAGTGTGAGAATCGGTGAGGAGATTGGGGCCGAGTGTGAGAATCGGTGAGGAGAGTGGGGCCGAGTGTCAGAATCAGTGAGGAGAGTAGGGCCGATTGTGAGAATCAGTGAGGAGAGTGGGGCCGAGTGTGAGAAACGTTGAGGAGAGTGGGGCCGAGTGTGAGAATCCGTGAGGAGAGTGGGGCCGAGTGTGAGAATCCGTGAGGAGAGTGGGGCCGAGTGTGAGAATCCGTGAGGAGAGTGGGGCCGAGTGTGAGAATCGGTGAGGAGAGTGGGGCCGAGTGTGAGAATCGGTGAGGAGAGTGGGGCCGAGTGTGAGAATCGGTGAGGCGAGTGGGGCCGAGTGTGAGAATCAGTGAGGAGAGTGGGGCCGAGTGTGAGAATCAGTGAGGAGAGTAGGGCCGAGTGTGAGAATCAGTGAGGAGAGTGGGGCCGAGTGTGAGAATCAGTGAGGAGAGTGGGGCCGAGTGTGAGAATCAGTGAGGAGAGCGGGGCCGAGTGTGAGAATCCGTGAGGAGTGCGGGGCCGAGTGTGAGAATCAGTGAGGAGAGCGGGGCCGAGTGTGAGAATCAGTGAGGAGATTGGGGCCGAGTGTGAGAATCAGTGAGGAGAGTGGGGCCGAGAGTGACAATCGGTGAGGAGAGTGGGGCCGAGTGTGAGAATCGGTGAGGAGAGTGGGGCCGAGTGTGAGAATCATTGAGGAGAGTGGGGCCGAGTGTGAAAATCAGTGAGGAGAGTGGGGCCGAGTGTGCGAATCGGTGAGGAGAGTGGGGCCGAGTGTGAGAATCAGTGAGGAGAGTGGGGCCGAGTGTGAGAATCAGTGAGGAGAGTGGTGCCGAGTGTGAGAATCGGTGAGGAGATTGGTGCCGAGTGTGAGAATCGGTGAGGACAGTGGGGCAGAGTGTCAGAATCAGTGAGGAGAGTAGGGCCGAGTGTGAGAATCTGTGAGGAGAGTGGGGCCGAGTGTGAGAATCGGTGAGGAGAGTGGGGCCGAGTGTGAGAAACGGTGAGGAGAGTGGGGCCGAGTGTGAGAATCGGTGAGGAGAGTGGGGCCGAGTGTGAGAATCCGTGAGGAGAGTGGGGCCGAGTGTGAGAATCGGTGAGGAGAGAGGGGCCGAGTGTGAGAATCAGTGAGGAGAGCGGTGCCGAGTGTGAGAATCAGTGAGGAGTGTGGGGCGGAGTGTGAGAATCAGTGAGGAGAGTGGGGCCGAGTGTGAGATTCAGTGAGGAGAGTGGGGCCGAGTGTGAGAATCAGTGAAGAGAGTGGGACCGAGTGTGAGAATCAGTGAGGAGAGTGGGGCCGAGTGTGAGAATCCGTGAGGAGAGCGGGGCCGAGTGTGAGAATCAGTGAGGAGAGCGGGGCCGAGTGTGAGAATCAGTGAGGAGAGCGGGGCCGAGTGTGAGAATCAGTGAGGAGTGTGGGGCCGAGTGTGAGAATCAGTGAGGAGAGTGGGGCCGAGTGTGACAATCGGTGAGGAGAGTGGGGCCGAGTGTGAGAATCGGTGAGGAGATTGGGGCCGAGTGTGAGTATCATTGAGGAGAGTGGGGCCGAGTGTGAAAATCAGTGAGGAGAGTGGGGCCGAGTGTGCGAATCGGTGAGGAGAGTGGGGCCGAGTGTGAGAATCAGTGAGGAGAGTGGGGCCGAGTGTGAGAATCAGTGAGGAGAGTGGTGCCGAGTGTGAGAATCGGTGAGGAGATTGGGGCCGAGTGTGAGAATCGGTGAGGAGATTGGGGCCGAGTGTGAGAATCGGTGAGGAGAGTGGGGCCGAGTGTCAGAATCAGTGAGGAGAGTAGGGCCGAGTGTGAGAATCAGTGAGGAGAGTGTGGCCGAGTGTGAGAAACGTTGAGGAGAGTGGGGCCGAGTGTGAGAATCCGTGAGGAGAGTGGGGCCGAGTGTGAGAATCCGTGAGGAGAGTGGGGCCGAGTGTGAGAATCCGTGAGGAGAGTGGGGCCGAGTGTGAGAATCGGTGAGGAGAGTGGGGCCGAGTGTGAGAATCGGTGAGGAGAGTGGGGCCGAGTGTGAGAATCGGTGAGGAGAGTGGGGCCGAGTGTGAGAATCGGTGAGGAGAGTGGGGCCGAGTGTGAGAATCGGTGAGGAGAGTGGGGCCGAGTGTGAGAATCGGTGAGGAGAGTGGGGCCAAGTGTGAGAATCAGTGAGGAGAGCGGGCCGAGTGTGAGAATCGGTGAGGAGAGCGGGGCCGAGTATGAGGATCGGTGAGGAGAGTGGGGCCGAGTGTGAGAATCAGTGAGGAGAGTGGGGCCGAGTGTGAGAATCAGTGAGGAGAGTGGGGCCGAGTGCGAGAATCGGTGAGCAGAGTGGGGCCGAGTGTGAGAATCAGTAAGGTGAGTGGGGCCGAGTGTGAGAATCGGTGAGGAGCGTGGGGCCGAGTGTGAGAATCAGTGAGGTGAGTGGGGCCGAGTGTGAAAATCGGTGAGGAGAGTGGGACCGAGTGTGATAATCGGTGAGGAGAGTGGTGCCGAGTGTGAGAATCGGTGAGGAGAGTGGGGCCGAGTGTGAGAATCATTGAGGAGAGTGGGGCCGAGTGAGAGAATCGGTGAGCAGAGTGGGGCCGAGTGTGAGAATCAGTGAGGTGAGTGGGGCCGAGTGTGAGAATCAGTGAGGAGAGTGGTGCCGAGTGTGAGAATCAGTGAGGAGAGTGGGGCCGAGTGTGAGAATCGGTGAGGAGAGTGGGGCCGAGAGTGAGAATCGGTGAGGTGTGTGGGGCCGAGTGTGAGAATCGGTGAGGAGAGTGGGGCCGAGTGTCAGAATCAGTGAGGAGAGTAGGGCCAAGTGTGAGAATCGGTGAGGAGAGTGGGGCCGAGAGTGAGAATCAGTGAGGAGAGTGGGGCCAAGTGTGAGAATCAGTGAGGAGAGCGGGCCAAGTGTGAGAATCGGTGAGGTGAGAGGGGCCGAGTGTGAGAATCGATGAGGAGAGCGGGGCCGAGTGTGAGAATCAGTGAGGAGAGCGGGGCCGAGTGCGAGAATCGGTGAGCAGAGTGGGGCCGAGTGTGAGAATAAGTGAGGTGAGTGGGGCCGAGTGTGAGAATCGGTGAGGAGATTGGGGCCGAGTGTGAGAATCAGTGAGGAGCGTGGGGCCGGGTGTGAGAATCAGTGAGGTGAGTGGGGCCGAGTGTGAGAATCGGTGAGGAGAGTGGGGCCGAGTGTGATAATCGGTGAGGAGAGTGGTGCCGAGTGTGAGAATCGGTGAGGAGAGTGGGGCCGAGTGTGAGGATCAGTGAGGAGAGTGGGGCCGAGTGCGAGAATCGGTGAGCAGAGTGGGGCCGAGTGTGAGAATCAGTGAGGTGAGTGGGGCCGAGTGTGAGAATCGGTGAGGAGATTGGGGCCGAGTGTGAGAATCAGTGAGGAGCGTGGGGCCGAGTGTGAGCATCAGTGAGGTGAGTGCGGCCGAGTGTGAGAATCGGTGAGGAGAGTGGGGCCGAGTGTGAGAATCGGTGAGGAGAGTGGTGCCGAGTGTGAGAATCAGTGAGGAGAGTGGGGCCTAGTGTGAGAATCAGTGAGGAGAGTGGGGCCGAGTGTGAGAATCAGTGAGCAGAGTGGGGCCGAGTTCGAGAATCAGTGAGGTGTGCGGGGCAGAGTGTGAGAATCAGAGAGGAGAGCGGGGCCGAGTGTGAGAATCAGTGAGGAGAGCGGGGCCGAGTGTGAGAATCTGTGACGAGAGCAGGTCCGAGTGTGAGAATAAGTGAGGAGAGCGGGGCCGAGTGTGAGAATCAGTGAGGAGAGCGGGGCCGAGTGTGAGAATCAGTGAGGAGAGCGGGGCCGAGTGTGAGAATCAGTGAGGAGAGTGGGGCCGAGTGTGAGAATCGGTGAGGAGAGTGGGGCCAAGTATGAGAATCGGTGAGGAGAGTGGGGCCGAGTGTGAGAATCGGTGAGGAGTGTGGGGCCGAGAGTGAGAATCAGTGAGGAGTGTGGGGCCCAGTGTGAGAATCAGTGAGGAGAGCGGGCCGAGTGTGAGAATCGGTGAGGAGAGTGGGGCCGAGTGTGAGAATCGATGAGGAGAGCGGGGCCGGGTGTGAGAATCAGTGAGGTGAGCGGGGCCGAGTGTGAGAATCGGTGAGGAGAGTGGGGCCGAGTGTGATAATCGGTGAGGAGAGTGGTGCCGAGTGTGAGAATCGGTGAGGAGAGTGGGGCCGAGTGTGAGAATCGGTGAGGAGAGTGGGGCCGAGTGCGAGAATCGGTGAGGAGAGTGGTGCCGAGTGTCAGAATCAGTGAGGAGAGTGGGGCCGAGTGTGAGAATCAGTGAGGAGAGTGGGGCCGAGTGTGAGAATCAGTGAGCAGAGTGGGGCCGAGTTCGAGAATCAGTGAGGTTTGCGGGGCCGAGTGTGAGAATCAGAGAGGAGAGCGGGGCCGAGTGTGAGAATCAGTGAGGAGAGCGGGGCCGAGTGTGATAATCTGTGAGGAGAGCGGGGCCGAGTGTGAGAATCAGTGAGGAGAGCGGGGCCGAGTGTGAGAATCAGTGAGGAGAGCGGGGCCGAGTGTGAGAATCAGTGAGGAGAGCGGGGCCGAGTGTGAGAATCAGTGAGGAGAGTGGGGCCGAGTGTGAGAATCGGTGAGGAGAGTGGGGCCAAGTATGAGAATCGGTGAGGAGAGTGGGGCCGAGTGTGAGAATCGGTGAGGAGTGTGGGGCGGAGTCTGAGAATCAGTGAGGTGAGTGGGGCCGAGTGTGAGATTCGGTGAGGAGAGTGGGGCCGAGTTTGAGAATCAGTGAGGAGCGTGGGGCCGTGTGTGAGAATCAGTGAGGAGAGCGGTGCCAAGTGTGAGAATCGGTGAGGAGAGTGGGGCCGAGTGTGAGAATCGGTGAGGAGAGTGGGGCCGAGAGCGAGCATCGGTGAGCAGAGTGGGGCCAAGTGTGAAAATCAGTGAGGAGTGCGGGGCCGAGTGTGAGAATCAGTGAGGAGAGTGGGGCCGAGTGTGAGAATCAGTGAGGAGAGTGGTGCCGAGTGTGAGAATCAGTGAGGAGAGCGGGGCCGAGTGTGAGAATCAGTGAGGAGAGTGGGGCCGAGTGTGAGAATCGGTGAGGAGAGTGGGGCCGAGTGTGAGAATCGGTGAGGAGAACGGGGCCGAGTGTGAGAATCGGTGAGGAGAGTGGTGCCGAGTGTGAGAATCAGTGAGGAGAGTGGGGCCGAGTGTGAGAATCAGTGAGGAGAGCGGGCCGAGTGTGAGAATCGGTGAGGAGAGAGGGGCCGAGTTTGAGAATCGGTGAGGACAGTGGGGCCGAGTGTGAGAATCGGTGAGGAGAGAGGGGCCGAATGTGAGAATCGGTGAGGAGAGTGTGGCCGAGTGTGAGAATCAGTGAGGAGTGTGGGGCCGAGTGTGAGAATCCATGAGGAGAGTGGGGCCGAGTGTGAGAATCGGTGAGGAGAGTGGGGCCGAGTGTGAGAATCGGTGAGGAGAGTGGGGCCGAGTGTGAGAATCGGTGAGGAGAACGGGGCCGAGTGTGAGAATCGGTGAGGAGAGTGGGGCCGAGTGTGAGAATCAGTGAGGAGAGTGGGGCCGAGTGTGAGAATCAGTGAGGAGAGTGGGGCCGAGTGTGAGTATCAGTGAGGAGAGTGGGGCCGAGTGTGAGTATCAGTGAGGAGAGTGGGGCCGAGTGTGAGAATCAGTGAGGGGAGTGGGGCCGAGTGGGAGAATCAGTGAGGAGAGTGGGGCCGAGTGTGAGAATCAGTGAGGAAAGTGGGGCCGAGTGTGAGAATCCGTGAGGAGAGCGGGGCCGATTGTGAGAATCAGTGCGGAGAGTAGGGCCGAGTGTGAGAATCTGTGAGGAGAGTGGGGCCGAGTGTGAGAATCGGTGAGGAGAGTGGGGCCGAGTGTGAGAATCGGTGAGGAGAGTGGGGCCGAGTGTGAGAATCCGTGAGGAGAGTGGGGCCGAGTGTGAGAATCGGTGAGGAGAGTGGGGCCGAGTGTGAGAATCGGTGAGGAGAACGGGGCCGAGTGTGAGAATCGGTGAGGAGAGTGGGGCCGAGTGTGAGAATCATTGAGGAGAGTGGGGCCGAGTGTGAGAATCAGTGAGGAGAGCGGGCCGAGTGTGAGAATCGGTGAGGAGAGAGGGGCCGAGTGTGAGAATCGGTGAGGAGAGTGGGGCCGAGTGTGAGAATCAGTGAGGAGAGCGGGGCCGAGTGTGAGGATCGGTGAGGAGTGTGGGGCCGAGTGTGAGAATCAGTGAGCAGAGTGGGGCCGAGTGTGAGAATCAGTGAGGAGAGTGGGGCCGAGTGCGAGAATCGGTGAGCAGAGTGGGGCCGAGTGTGAGAATCGGTGAGGAGAGTGGTGCCGAGTGTGAGAATCAGTGAGGAGAGTGGGGCCGAGTGTGAGAATCAGTGAGGAGAGTGGGGCCGAGTGTGAAAATCAGTGAGCAGAGTGGGGCCGAGTTTGAGAATCAGTGAGGTGTGCGGGGCCGAGTGCGAGAATCAGAGAGGAGAGCGGGGCCGAGTGTGAGAATCGGTGAGGTGAGTGGGGCCAAGTATGAGAATCGGTGAGGAGAGTGGGGCTGAGTGTGAGAGTCAGTGAGGAGTGTGGGGCGGAGTGTGAGAATCAGTGAGGTGAGTGGGGCCGAGTGTGAGATTCGGTGAGGAGAGTGGGGACGAGTTTGAGAATCAGTGAGGAGAGTGGGGCCGAGTGTGAGAATCAGTGAGGAGAGTGGTGCCAAGTGTGAGAATCGGTGAGGAGAGTGGGGCCGAGTGTGAGAATCGGTGAGGAGAGTGGGGCCGAGTGCGAGCATCGGTGAGCAGAGTGGGGCCAAGTGTGAGAATCAGTGAGGAGTGCGGGGCCGAGTGTGAGAATCAGTGAGGAGAGTGGGGCCGAATGTGAGAATCAGTGAGGAGAGCGGTGCCGAGTGTGAGAATCAGTGAGGAGAGTGGGGCCGACTGTGAGAATCAGTGAGGAGAGTGGTGCCGAGTGTGAGAATCAGTGAGGAGAGTGGGGCCGAGTGTGAGAATCAGTGAGGAGAGCGGGCCGAGTGTGAGAATCGGTGAGGAGAGAGGGGCCGAGTTTGAGAATCGGTGAGGACAGTGGGGCCGAGTGTGAGAATCGGTGAGGAGAGAGGGGCCGAGTGTGAGAATCGGTGAGGAGAGTGTGGCCGAGTGTGAGAATCAGTGAGGAGTGTGGGGCCGAGTGTGAGAATCCGTGAGGAGAGTGGGGCCGAGTGTGAGAATCGGTGAGGAGAGTGGGGCCGAGTGTGAGAATCGGTGAGGAGAGTGGGGCCGAGTGTGAGAATCGGTGAGGAGAACGGGGCCGAGTGTGAGAATCGGTGAGGAGAGTGGGGCCGAGTGTGAGAATCAGTGAGGAGAGTGGGGCCGAGTGTGAGAATCAGTGAGGAGAGTGGGGCCGAGTGTGAGTATCAGTGAGGAGAGTGGGGCCGAGTGTGAGTATCAGTGAGGAGAGTGGGGGCGAGTGTGAGAATCAGTGAGGAGAGTGGGGCCGAGTGGGAGAATCAGTGAGGAGAGTGGGGCCGAGTGTGAGAATCAGTGAGGAAAGTGGGGCCGAGTGTGAGAATCCGTGAGGAGAGCGGGGCCGATTGTGAGAATCAGTGAGGAGAGTAGGGCCGAGTGTGAGAATCTGTGAGGAGAGTGGGGCCGAGTGTGAGAATCGGTGAGGAGAGTGGGGCCGAGTGTGAGAATCGGTGAGGAGAGTGGTGCCGAGTGTGAGAATCAGTGAGGAGAGTGGGGCCGAGTGTGAGAATCAGTGAGGAGAGTGGGGCCGAGTGTGAGAATCAGTGAGCAGAGTGGGGCCGAGTTTGAGAATCAGTGAGGTGTGCGGGGCCGAGTGTGAGAATCAGAGAGGAGAGCGGGGCCGAGTGTGAGAATCAGTGAGGAGAGCGGGGCCGAGTGTGAGAATCTGTGAGGAGAGCGGGGCCATGTGTGAGAATCAGTGAGGAGAGCGGGGCCGAGTGTGAGAATCAGTGAGGAGAGCGAGGCCGAGTGTGAGAATCAGTGAGGAGAGCGGGGCCGAGTGTGAGAATCAGTGAGGAGAGTGGGGCCGAGTGTGAGAATCGGTGAGGTGAGTGGGGCCAAGTATGAGAATCGGTGAGGAGAGTGGGGCTGAGTGTGAGAGTCAGTGAGGAGTGTGGGGCGGATTGTGAGAATCAGTGAGGTGAGTGGGGCCGAGTGTGAGATTCGGTGAGGAGAGTGGGGCCAAGTTTGAGAATCGGTGAGGAGAGTGGGGCCGAGTGTGAGAATCAGTGAGGAGAGTGGTGCCAAGTGTGAGAATCGGTGAGGAGAGTGGGGCCGAGTGTGAGAATCGGTGAGGAGAGTGGGGCCGAGTGTGAGAATCAGTGAGGAGAGAGGGGCCGAGTGTGAGGATCGGTGAGGAGAGTGGGGCCGAGTGTGAGAATCAGTGAGCAGAGTGGGGCCGAGTGTGAGAATCAGTGAGGAGAGTGGGGCCGAGTGCGAGAATCGGTGAGCAGAGTGGGGCCGAGTGTGAGAATCGGTGAGGAGAGTGGTGCCGAGTGTGAGAATCAGTGAGGAGAGTGGGGCCGAGTGTGAGAATCAGTGAGGAGAGTGGGGCCGAGTGTGAAAATCAGTGAGCAGAGTGGGGCCGAGTTTGAGAATCAGTGAGGTGTGCGGGGCCGAGTGCGAGAATCAGAGAGGAGAGCGGGGCCGAGTGTGAGAATCAGTGAGGAGAGCGGGGCCGAGTGTGAGAATCTGTGAGGAGAGCGGGGCCATGTGTGAGAATCAGTGAGGAGAGCGGGGCCGAGTGTGAGAATCAGTGAGGAGAGCGGGGCCGAGTGTGAGAATCAGTGAGGAGAGCGGGGCCGAGTGTGAGAATCAGTGAGGAGAGTGGGGCCGAGTGTGAGAATCGGTGAGGTGAGTGGGGCCAAGTATGAGAATCGGTGAGGAGAGTGGGGCTGAGTGTGAGAGTCAGTGAGGAGTGTGGGGCGGAGTGTGAGAATCAGTGAGGTGAGTGGGGCCGAGTGTGAGATTCGGTGAGGAGAGTGGGGCCGAGTTTGAGAATCAGTGAGGAGAGTGGGGCCGAGTGTGAGAATCAGTGAGGAGAGTGGTGCCAAGTGTGAGAATCGGTGAGGAGAGTGGGGCCGAGTGTGAGAATCGGTGAGGAGAGTGGGGCCGAGTGCGAGCATCGGTGAGCAGAGTGGGGCCAAGTGTGAGAATCAGTGAGGAGTGCGGGGCCGAGTGTGAGAATCAGTGAGGAGAGTGGGGCCGAATGTGAGAATCAGTGAGGAGAGCGGTGCCGAGTGTGAGAATCAGTGAGGAGAGTGGGGCCGACTGTGAGAATCAGTGAGGAGAGTGGGGCCGAGTGTGAGAATCAGTGAGGAGAGTGGTGCCGAGTGTGAGAATCAGTGAGGAGAGTGGGGCCGAGTGTGAGAATCAGTGAGGAGAGCAGGCCGAGTGTGAGAATCGGTGAGGAGAGAGGGGCCGAGTTTGAGAATCGGTGAGGACATTGGGGCCGAGTGTGAGAATCGGTGAGGAGAGAGGGGCCGAGTGTGAGAATCGGTGAGGAGAGTGTGGCCGAGTGTGAGAATCAGTGAGGAGTGTGGGGCCGAGTGTGAGAATCCGTGAGGAGAGTGGGGCCGAGTGTGAGAATCGGTGAGGAGAGTGGGGCCGAGTGTGAGAATCGGTGAGGAGAGTGGGGCCGAGTGTGAGAATCGGTGAGGAGAACGGGGCCGAGTGTGAGAATCGGTGAGGAGAGTGGGGCCGAGTGTGAGAATCAGTGAGGAGAGTGGGGCCGAGTGTGAGAATCAGTGAGGAGAGTGGGGCCGAGTGTGAGTATCAGTGAGGAGAGTGGGGCCGAGTGTGAGTATCAGTGAGGAGAGTGGGGCCGAGTGTGAGAATCAGTGAGGAGAGTGGGGCCGAGTGGGAGAATCAGTGAGGAGAGTGGGGCCGAGTGTGAGAATCAGTGAGGAAAGTGGGGCCGAGTGTGAGAATCCGTGAGGAGAGCGGGGCCGATTGTGAGAATCAGTGAGGAGAGTAGGGCCGAGTGTGAGAATCTGTGAGGAGAGTGGGGCCGAGTGTGAGAATCGGTGAGGAGAGTGGGGCCGAGTGTGAGAATCGGTGAGGAGAGTGGGGCCGAGTGTGAGAATCCGTGAGGAGAGTGGGGCCGAGTGTGAGAATCGGTGAGGAGAGTGGGGCCGAGTGTGAGAATCGGTGAGGAGAGTGGGGCCGAGTGTGAGAATCCGTGAGGAGAGTGGGGCCGAGTGTGAGAATCCGTGAGGAGAGTGGGGCCGAGTGTGAGAATCGGTGAGGAGAGTGGGGCCGAGTGTGAGAATCGGTGAGGAGAGTGGGGCCGAGTGTGAGAATCGGTGAGGAGAACGGGGCCGAGTGTGAGAATCGGTGAGGAGAGTGGGGCCGAGTGTGAGAATCAGTGAGGAGAGTGGGGCCGAGTGTGAGAATCAGTGAGGAGAGCGGGCCGAGTGTGAGAATCGGTGAGGAGAGAGGGGCCGAGTGTGAGATTCGGTGAGGAGAGTGGGGCCGAGTGTGAGAATCAGTGAGGAGAGCGGGGCCGAGTGTGAGGATCGGTGAGGAGAGTGGGGCCGAGTTTGAGAATCAGTGAGCAGAGTGGGGCCGAGTGTGAGAATCAGTGAGGAGAGTGGGGCCGAGTGCGAGAATCGGTGAGCAGAGTGGGGCCGAGTGTGAGAATCGGTGAGGAGAGTGGTGCCGAGTGTGAGAATCAGTGAGGAGAGTGGGGCCGAGTGTGAGAATCAGTGAGGAGAGTGGGGCCGAGTGTGAGAATCAGTGAGCAGAGTGGGGCCGAGTTTGAGAATCAGTGAGGTGTGCGGGGCCGAGTGTGAGAATCAGAGAGGAGAGCGGGGCCGAGTGTGAGAATCAGTGAGGAGAGCGGGGCCGAGTGTGAGAATCTGTGAGGAGAGCGGGGCCATGTGTGAGAATCAGTGAGGAGAGCGGGGCCGAGTGTGAGAATCAGTGAGGAGAGCGAGGCCGAGTGTGAGAATCAGTGAGGAGAGCGGGGCCGAGTGTGAGAATCAGTGAGGAGAGTGGGGCCGAGTGTGAGAATCGGTGAGGTGAGTGGGGCCAAGTATGAGAATCGGTGAGGAGAGTGGGGCTGAGTGTGAGAGTCAGTGAGGAGTGTGGGGCGGAGTGTGAGAATCAGTGAGGTGAGTGGGGCCGAGTGTGAGATTCGGTGAGGAGAGTGGGGCCAAGTTTGAGAATCAGTGAGGAGAGTGGGGCCGAGTGTGAGAATCAGTGAGGAGAGTGGTGCCAAGTGTGAGAATCAGTGAGGAGAGTGGGGCCGAGTGTGAGATTCGGTGAGGAGAGTGGGGCCAAGTTTGAGAATCAGTGAGGAGAGTGGGGCCGAGTGTGAGAATCAGTGAGGAGAGTGGTGCCAAGTGTGAGAATCGGTGAGGAGAGTGGGGCCGAGTGTGAGAATCGGTGAGGAGAGTGGGGCCGAGTGTGAGAATCGGTGAGGAGAACGGGGCCGAGTGTGAGAATCGGTGAGGAGAGTGGGGCCGAGTGTGGGAATCAGTGAGGAGAGTGGGGCCGAGTGTGAGAATCATTGAGGAGAGTGGGGCCGAGTGTGAGAATCAGTGAGGAGAGTGGGCCAAGTGTGAGAATCGGTGAGGAGAGAGGGGCCGAGTGTGAGAATCAGTGAGGAGAGTGGGGCCGAGTGTGAGAATCAGTGAGGAGAGCGGGGCCGAGTGTGAGGATCGGTGAGGAAAGTGGGGCCGAGTGTGAGAATCAGTGAGGAGAGCGGGGCCGAGTGTGAGAATCAGTGAGGAGAGTGGGGCCGAGTGCGAGAATCGGTGAGCAGAGTGGGGCCGAGTGTGAGTATCAGTGAGGAGAGTGGGGCTGAGTGTGAGAATCAGTGAGGAGAGTGGGGCCGAGTGTGAGAATCAGTGAGGAGAGTGGGGTCGAGTCTGAGATTCAGTGAGGAGAGAGGGGCCGAGTGTGAGAATCAGTGAGGAGAGTGGGGCTGAGTGTGAGAATCAGAGAGGAGAGTGGTGCCGAGTGTGAGAATCGGTGAGGAGAGTGGGGCCGAGTGTGAGAATCTGTGAGGAGAGTGGGGCCGAGTGTGAGAATCGGTGAGGAGAGTGGGGCCGAGTGTGCGAATCTGTGAGGAGAGTGGGGCCGAGTGTGAGAATCGGTGAGGAGAGTGCGGCCGAGTTTGAGAATCAGTGAGGAGAGTGGGGCCGAGTGGGCGAATCAGTGAGGAGAGTGGGATCGAGTGTGAGATATAGTGAGGAGAGTGGGGCCGAGTGTGAGAATCAGCGAGGAGAGTGGGGCCGAGTGTGAGGATCAGTGAGGAGAGTGGGGCCCACTGTGAGAATCGGTGAGGAGAGTGGGGCCGAGTGTGAGAATCAGTGAGGAGAGTGGGGCCAATATGAGAATCGGTGAGGAGAGTGGGGCCGATTGTGAGAATCAGTCATGGAGAGTGGGGCCGAGTGTGAGAATCAGTGAGGAGAGTGGGGCCGAGTGTGAGAATCGGTGAGGAGAGCGGGGCCGAGTGTGAGAATCAATGAGGAGAGTGGGGCCGAGTGGGAGAATCAGTGAGGTGAGTGGGGCCGAGTGTGAGAATCAGTGAGCAGAGTGGGCCGAGTGTGAGAATCAGTGAGGAGAGTGGGGCCGAGTGTGAGAATCAGTGAGGAGAGTGGGGCCAAGTGTGAGAATCAGTGAGGAGAGTGGGGCCGAGTGTGAGAATCAGTGAGGCGAGTGGAGCCGAGTGTGAGAATATTTGAGGAGAGTGGAGCCGAGTGTGAGAATCAGTGAGGAGATTGGGGCCGAGTTTGAGAATCGGTGAGGTGAGTGGGGCCGAGTGTGAGATTCAGAGAGGAGAGTGGGGCCGAGTGTGAGAATCGTTGACGAGAGTGGGGCAGAGTGTGAGAATCAGTGAGGAGAGTGGGGCCGAGTGTGAGAATCAGTGACGAGAGCGGGGCCGAGTGTGTGAATCAGTGAGGAGAGTGGGGCCGAGTGTGAGAATCAGTGAGGAGAGCGGGGCCGAGTGTGAGAATCAGTGAGGAGAGCGGGGCCGATTATGAGAATCAGTGAGGAGAGCGGGGCCAATTGTGAGAATCAGTGAGGAGAGTGGGGCCGAACGAGGGAATCAGTGAGGAGAGTGGGGTCGAGTGTGAGAATAGGTGAGGAGAGTGGGGCCGAGTGTGAGAATCAGTGAGGAGAGTGGGGCCGAGTGTGAGAATCAGTGAGGAGAGTGGGGCCAAGTGTGAGAATCGGTGACGAGAGTGGGGCAGAGTGTGAGAATCAGTGATGAGAGTGGGGCCGAGTGTGAGAATCAGTGAGGAGAGTGGTGCCGAGTGTGAGAATCGGTGAGGAGAGTGGAGTCGAGTGTGAGAATCGGTGAGGAGAGTGGGGCCGAGTGTGAGAATCAGTGAGCAGAGTGGGGCCGAGAGTGAGAATCGGTGAGGAGAATGGGGCCGAGTGTGAGAATCGGTGAGCAGAGTGGGGCCAGGTGTGAGAATCAGTGAGGAGTGTGGGGCCGAGTGTGAGAATCAGTGAGGAGAGCGGGGCCGAGTGTGAGAATCGGTGAGGAGAGTGGGGCCGAGTGTGAGAATTGGTGAGGAGAACGGGGCCGAGTGTGAGAATCGGTGAGGAGAGTGGGGCCGAGTGTGAGAATCAGTGAAGAGAGTGGGGCCGAGTGTGAGAATCAGTGAGGAGAGTGGGGCCGAGTGTGAGAATCAGTGAGGAGAGCGGGCCGAGTGTGAGAATCGGTGAGGGGAGTGGGGCCGATTGTGAGAATCGGTGAGGAGAGTGGGGCCGAGTGTGAGAATCAGTGAGGAGAGCGGGGCCGAGTGTGAGGATCGGTGAGGAGAGTGGGGCCGAGTGTGAGAATCAGTTAGGAGAGTGGGGCCGAGTGTGAGAATCAGTGAGGAGAGAGGGGCCGAGTGCGAGAATCGGTGAGCAGAGTGGGGCTGAGTGTGAGAATCAGTGAGGTGTGTGGGGCCGAGTGTGAGAATCGGTGAGGAGATTGGGGCCGAGTGTGAGAATCAGTGAGGAGAGTGGGGCCGAGTGTGAGAATCAGTGAGGTGAGTGGGGCCGAGTGTGAGAATCGGTGAGGAGAGTGGGGCCGAGTGTGAGAATCAGTGAGAAGAGTGGGGCCGAGTGTGAGAATCAGTGAGCAGAGTGGGGCCGAGTTTGAGAATCAGTGAGGTGTGCGGGGCCGAGTGTGAGAATCAGAGAGGAGAGCGGGGCCGAGTGTGAGAATCAGTGAGGAGAGCGGGGCCGAGTGTGAGAATCAGTGAGGAGAGCGGGGCCGAGTGTGAGAATCTGTGAGGAGAGCGGGGCCGAGTGTGAGAATCAGTGAGGAGAGTGGGGCTGAGTGTGAGAATCGGTGAGGTGAGTGGGGCCAAGTATGAGAATCGGTGAGGAGAGTGGGGCCGAGTGTGAGAATCAGTGAGGAGTGTGGGGCGGAGTGTGAGAATCAATCAGGTGAGTGGGGCCGAGTGTGAGATTCGGTGAGGAGAGTGGGGCCGAGTTTGAGAATCAGTGAGGAGAGTGGGGCCGAGTGTGCGAATCTGTGAGGAGAGTGGGGCCGAGTGTGAGAATCGGTGAGGAGAGTGCGGCCGAGTTTGAGAATCAGTGAGGAGAGTGGGGCCGAGTGGGCGAATCAGTGAGGAGAGTGGGATCGAGTGTGAGATATAGTGAGGAGAGCGGGGCCGAGTGTGAGAATCAGCGAGGAGAGTGGGGCCGAGT
Organism: Somniosus microcephalus; assembly: GCF_052327205.1. NCBI lineage: Eukaryota > Metazoa > Chordata > Chondrichthyes > Squaliformes > Somniosidae > Somniosus > Somniosus microcephalus. Next base: position 9,022,129 of record NC_141006.1, on the reverse strand, counting down.
GTGAGGATCAGTGAGGAGAGTGGGGCCCACTGTGAGAATCGGTGAGGAGAGTGGGGCCGAGTGTGAGAATCAGTGAGGAGAGTGGGGCCAATATGAGAATCGGTGAGGAGAGTGGGGCCGATTGTGAGAATCAGTCATGGAGAGTGGGGCCGAGTGTGAGAATCAGTGAGGAGAGTGGGGCCGAGTGTGAGAATCGGTGAGGAGAGCGGGGCCGAGTGTGAGAATCAATGAGGAGAGTGGGGCCGAGTGGGAGAATCAGTGAGGTGAGTGGGGCCGAGTGTGAGAATCAGTGAGCAGAGTGGGCCGAGTGTGAGAATCAGTGAGGAGAGTGGGGCCGAGTGTGAGAATCAGTGAGGAGAGTGGGGCCAAGTGTGAGAATCAGTGAGGAGAGTGGGGCCGAGTGTGAGAATCAGTGAGGCGAGTGGAGCCGAGTGTGAGAATATTTGAGGAGAGTGGAGCCGAGTGTGAGAATCAGTGAGGAGATTGGGGCCGAGTTTGAGAATCGGTGAGGTGAGTGGGGCCGAGTGTGAGATTCAGAGAGGAGAGTGGGGCCGAGTGTGAGAATCGTTGACGAGAGTGGGGCAGAGTGTGAGAATCAGTGAGGAGAGTGGGGCCGAGTGTGAGAATCAGTGACGAGAGCGGGGCCGAGTGTGTGAATCAGTGAGGAGAGTGGGGCCGAGTGTGAGAATCAGTGAGGAGAGTGGTGCCGAGTGTGAGAATCGGTGAGGAGAGTGGAGTCGAGTGTGAGAATCGGTGAGGAGAGTGGGGCCGAGTGTGAGAATCAGTGAGCAGAGTGGGGCCGAGAGTGAGAATCGGTGAGGAGAATGGGGCCGAGTGTGAGAATCGGTGAGCAGAGTGGGGCCAGGTGTGAGAATCAGTGAGGAGTGCGGGGCCGAGTGTGAGAATCAGTGAGGAGAGCGGGGCCGAGTGTGAGAATCGGTGAGGAGAGTGGGGCCGAGTGTGAGAATTGGTGAGGAGAACGGGGCCGAGTGTGAGAATCGGTGAGGAGAGTGGGGCCGAGTGTGAGAATCAGTGAAGAGAGTGGGGCCGAGTGTGAGAATCAGTGAGGAGAGTGGGGCCGAGTGTGAGAATCAGTGAGGAGAGCGGGCCGAGTGTGAGAATCGGTGAGGGGAGTGGGGCCGATTGTGAGAATCGGTGAGGAGAGTGGGGCCGAGTGTGAGAATCAGTGAGGAGAGCGGGGCCGAGTGTGAGGATCGGTGAGGAGAGTGGGGCCGAGTGTGAGAATCAGTTAGGAGAGTGGGGCCGAGTGTGAGAATCAGTGAGGAGAGAGGGGCCGAGTGCGAGAATCGGTGAGCAGAGTGGGGCTGAGTGTGAGAATCAGTGAGGTGTGTGGGGCCGAGTGTGAGAATCGGTGAGGAGATTGGGGCCGAGTGTGAGAATCAGTGAGGAGAGTGGGGCCGAGTGTGAGAATCAGTGAGGTGAGTGGGGCCGAGTGTGAGAATCGGTGAGGTGAGTGGGGCCAAGTATGAGAATCGGTGAGGAGAGTGGGGCCGAGTGTGAGAATCAGTGAGGAGTGTGGGGCGGAGTGTGAGAATCAATCAGGTGAGTGGGGCCGAGTGTGAGATTCGGTGAGGAGAGTGGGGCCGAGTTTGAGAATCAGTGAGGAGAGTGGGGCCGAGTGTGCGAATCTGTGAGGAGAGTGGGGCCGAGTGTGAGAATCGGTGAGGAGAGTGCGGCCGAGTTTGAGAATCAGTGAGGAGAGTGGGGCCGAGTGGGCGAATCAGTGAGGAGAGTGGGATCGAGTGTGAGATATAGTGAGGAGAGCGGGGCCGAGTGTGAGAATCAGCGAGGAGAGTGGGGCCGAGTGTGAGGATCAGTGAGGAGAGTGGGGCCCACTGTGAGAATCGGTGAGGAGAGTGGGGCCGAGTGTGAGAATCAGTGAGGAGAGTGGGGCCAATATGAGAATCGGTGAGGAGAGTGGGGCCGATTGTGAGAATCAGTCATGGAGAGTGGGGCCGAGTGTGAGAATCAGTGAGGAGAGTGGGGCCGAGTGTGAGAATCGGTGAGGAGAGCGGGGCCGAGTGTGAGAATCAATGAGGAGAGTGGGGCCGAGTGGGAGAATCAGTGAGGTGAGTGGGGCCGAGTGTGAGAATCAGTGAGCAGAGTGGGCCGAGTGTGAGAATCAGTGAGGAGAGTGGGGCCGAGTGTGAGAATCAGTGAGGAGAGTGGGGCCAAGTGTGAGAATCAGTGAGGAGAGTGGGGCCGAGTGTGAGAATCAGTGAGGCGAGTGGAGCCGAGTGTGAGAATATTTGAGGAGAGTGGAGCCGAGTGTGAGAATCAGTGAGGAGATTGGGGCCGAGTTTGAGAATCGGTGAGGTGAGTGGGGCCGAGTGTGAGATTCAGAGAGGAGAGTGGGGCCGAGTGTGAGAATCGTTGACGAGAGTGGGGCAGAGTGTGAGAATCAGTGAGGAGAGTGGGGCCGAGTGTGAGAATCAGTGACGAGAGCGGGGCCGAGTGTGTGAATCAGTGAGGAGAGTGGGGCCGAGTGTGAGAATCAGTGAGGAGAGCGGGGCCGAGTGTGAGAATCAGTGAGGAGAGCGGGGCCGATTATGAGAATCAGTGAGGAGAGCGGGGCCAATTGTGAGAATCAGTGAGGAGAGTGGGGCCGAACGAGGGAATCAGTGAGGAGAGTGGGGTCGAGTGTGAGAATAGGTGAGGAGAGTGGGGCCGAGTGTGAGAATCAGTGAGGAGAGTGGGGCCGAGTGTGAGAATCAGTGAGGAGAGTGGGGCCAAGTGTGAGAATCGGTGACGAGAGTGGGGCAGAGTGTGAGAATCAGTGATGAGAGTGGGGCCGAGTGTGAGAATCAGTGAGGAGAGTGGTGCCGAGTGTGAGAATCGGTGAGGAGAGTGGAGTCGAGTGTGAGAATCGGTGAGGAGAGTGGGGCCGAGTGTGAGAATCAGTGAGCAGAGTGGGGCCGAGAGTGAGAATCGGTGAGGAGAATGGGGCCGAGTGTGAGAATCGGTGAGCAGAGTGGGGCCAGGTGTGAGAATCAGTGAGGAGTGCGGGGCCGAGTGTGAGAATCAGTGAGGAGAGCGGGGCCGAGTGTGAGAATCGGTGAGGAGAGTGGGGCCGAGTGTGAGAATTGGTGAGGAGAACGGGGCCGAGTGTGAGAATCGGTGAGGAGAGTGGGGCCGAGTGTGAGAATCAGTGAAGAGAGTGGGGCCGAGTGTGAGAATCAGTGAGGAGAGTGGGGCCGAGTGTGAGAATCAGTGAGGAGAGCGGGCCGAGTGTGAGAATCGGTGAGGGGAGTGGGGCCGATTGTGAGAATCGGTGAGGAGAGTGGGGCCGAGTGTGAGAATCAGTGAGGAGAGCGGGGCCGAGTGTGAGGATCGGTGAGGAGAGTGGGGCCGAGTGTGAGAATCAGTTAGGAGAGTGGGGCCGAGTGTGAGAATCAGTGAGGAGAGAGGGGCCGAGTGCGAGAATCGGTGAGCAGAGTGGGGCTGAGTGTGAGAATCAGTGAGGTGTGTGGGGCCGAGTGTGAGAATCGGTGAGGAGATTGGGGCCGAGTGTGAGAATCAGTGAGGAGAGTGGGGCCGAGTGTGAGAATCAGTGAGGTGAGTGGGGCCGAGAGTGAGAATCGGTGAGGAGAGTGGGGCCGAGTGTGAGAATCAGTGAGGAGAGTGGGGCCGAGTGTGAGAATCAGTGAGCAGAGTGGGGCCGAGTTTGAGAATCAGTGAGGTGTGCGGGGCCGAGTGTGAGAATCAGAGAGGAGAGCGGGGCCGAGTGTGAGAATCAGTGAGGAGAGCGGGGCCGAGTGTGAGAATCAGTGAGGAGAGCGGGGCCGAGTGTGAGAATCTGTGAGGAGAGCGGGGCCGAGTGTGAGAATCAGTGAGGAGAGTGGGGCCGAGTGTGAGAATCGGTGAGGTGAGTGGGGCCAAGTATGAGAATCGGTGAGGAGAGTGGGGCCGAGTGTGAGAATCAGTGAGGAGTGTGGGGCGGAGTGTGAGAATCAATGAGGTGAGTGGGGCCGAGTGTGAGATTCGGTGAGGAGAGTGGGGCCGAGTTTGAGAATCAGTGAGGAGAGTGGGGCCGAGTGTGAGAATCAGTGAGGAAAGCGGTGCCAAGTGTGAGAATCGGTGAGGAGAGTGGGGCCGAGTGTGAGAATCGGTGAGGAGCGTGGGGCCGAGTGCGAGCATCGGTGAGCAGAGTGGGGCCAAGTGTGAGAATCAGTGAGGAGTGCGGGGCTGAGAGTGAGAATCAGTGAGGAGTGTGAGGCGGAGTGTGAGAATCAGTGAGGTGAGTGGGGCCGAGTGTGAGTATCAGTGAGGAGAGTGGGGCCGAGTGCGAGAATCAGTGAGGAGAGTGGGGCCGAGTGTGAGAATCAGTGAGGAGAGTGGGGCCGAGTGTGAGAACCAGTGAGGAAAGTGCGGCCGAGTGTGAGAATCCGTGAGGAGAGCGGGGCCGAGTGTGAGAATCAGTGAGGAGAGCGGGGCCGAGTGTGAGAATCAGTGAGGAGAGTGGTGCCGAGTGTGAGAATCAGTGAGGAGAGTGGGGCCGAGTGTGACAATCGGTGAGGAGAGTGGGGCCGAGTGTGACAATCGGTGAGGAGAGTGGGGCCGAGTGTGAGAATCATTGAGGAGAGTGGGGCCGAGTGTGAAAATCAGTGAGGAGAGTGGGGCCGAGTGTGAGAATCGGTGAGGAGTGTTGTGCCGAGTGTGAGAATCGGTGAGGAGAGTGGGGCCGAGTGTGAGCATCAGTGAGGAGAGAGGTGCCGAGTGTGAGAATCGGTGAGGAGAGTGGGGCCGAGTGTGAGAATCGGTGAGGAAAGTGGGGCCGAGTGTGAGAATCAGTGAGGAGAGTAGGGCCGAGTGTGAGAATCTGTGAGGAGAGTGGGGCGGAGTGTGAGAATCAGTGAGGAGAGTGGGGCCGAGTGTGAGAATCGGTGAGGAGAGTGGGGCCGAGTGTGAGAATCCGTGAGGAGAGTGGGGCCGAGTGTGAGAATCCGTGAGGAGAGTGGGGCCGAGTGTGAGAACCGGTGAGGAGAGTGGGGCCGAGTGTGAGAATCGGTGAGGAGAGTGGAGTCGAGTGTGAGAATCGGTGAGGAGAATGGGGCCGAGTGTGAGAATCAGTGAGCAGAGTGGGGCCGAGAGTGAGAATCGGTGAGGAGAATGGGGCCGAGTGTGAGAATCAGTGAGGAGAGTGGTGCCGAGTGTGAGAATCGGTGAGGAGAGTGGAGTCGAGTGTGAGAATCGGTGAGGAGAGTGGGGCTGAGTGTGAGAATCAGTGAGCAGAGTGGGGCCGAGAGTGAGAATCGGTGAGGAGAATGGGGCCGAGTGTGAGAATCGGTGAGCAGAGTGGGGCCAGGTGCGAGAATCAGTGAGGAGTGCGGGGCCGAGTGTGAGAATCAGTGAGGAGAGCGGGGCCGAGTGTGAGAATTGGTGAGGAGAGTGGGGCCGAGTGTGAGAATTGGTGAGGAGAACGGGGCCGAGTGTGAGAATCGGTGAGGAGAGTGGGGCCGAGTGTGAGAATCAGTAAAGAGAGTGGGGCCGAGTGTGAGAATCAGTGAGGAGAGTGGGGCCGAGTGTGAGAATCAGTGAGGAGAGCGGGCCGAGTGTGAGAATCGGTGAGGGGAGTGGGGCCGATTGTGAGAATCGGTGAGGAGAGTGGGGCCGAGTGTGAGAATCAGTGAGGAGAGCGGGGCCGAGTGTGAGGATCGGTGAGGAGAGTGGGGCCGAGTGTGAGAATCAGTTAGGAGAGTGGTGCCGAGTGTGAGAATCAGTGAGGAGAGAGGGGCCGAGTGCGAGAATCGGTGAGCAGAGTGGGGCTGAGTGTGAGAATCAGTGAGGTGTGTGGGGCCGAGTGTGAGAATCGGTGAGGAGATTGGGGCCGAGTGTGAGAATCAGTGAGGAGAGTGGGGCCGAGTGTGAGAATCAGTGAGGTGAGTGGGGCCGAGTGTGAGAATCGGTGAGGAGAGTGGGGCCGAGTGTGAGAATCAGTGAGGAGAGTGGGGCCGAGTGTGAGAATCAGTGAGCAGAGTGGGGCCGAGTTTGAGAATCAGTGAGGTGTGCGGGGCCGAGTGTGAGAATCAGAGAGGAGAGCGGGGCCGAGTGTGAGAATCAGTGAGGAGAGCGGGGCCGAGTGTGAGAATCAGTCAGGAGAGCGGGGCCGAGTGTGAGAATCTGTGAGGAGAGCGGGGCCGAGTGTGAGAATCAGTGAGGAGAGTGGGGCCGAGTGTGAGAATCGGTGAGGTGAGTGGGGCCAAGTATGAGAATCGGTGAGGAGAGTGGGGCCGAGTGTGAGAATCAGTGAGGAGTGTGGGGCGGAGTGTGAGAATCAATGAGGTGAGTGGGGCCGAGTGTGAGATTCGGTGAGGAGAGTGGGGCCGAGTTTGAGAATCAGTGAGGAGAGTGGGGCCGAGTGTGAGAATCAGTGAGGAAAGCGGTGCCAAGTGTGAGAATCGGTGAGGAGAGTGGGGCCGAGTGTGAGAATCGGTGAGGAGCGTGGGGCCGAGTGCGAGCATCGGTGAGCAGAGTGGGGCCAAGTGTGAGAATCAGTGAGGAGTGCGGGGCCGAGAGTGAGAATCAGTGAGGAGTGTGAGGCGGAGTGTGAGAATCAGTGAGGTGAGTGGGGCCGAGTGTGAGTATCAGTGAGGAGAGTGGGGCCGAGTGCGAGAATCAGTGAGGAGAGTGGGGCCGAGTGTGAGAATCAGTGAGGAGAGTGGGGCCGAGTGTGAGAACCAGTGAGGAAAGTGCGGCCGAGTGTGAGAATCCGTGAGGAGAGCGGGGCCGAGTGTGAGAATCAGTGAGGAGAGCGGGGCCGAGTGTGAGAATCAGTGAGGAGAGTGGTGCCGAGTGTGAGAATCAGTGAGGAGAGTGGGGCCGAGTGTGACAATCGGTGAGGAGAGTGGGGCCGAGTGTGACAATCGGTGAGGAGAGTGGGGCCGAGTGTGAGAATCATTGAGGAGAGTGGGGCCGAGTGTGAAAATCAGTGAGGAGAGTGGGGCCGAGTGTGAGAATCGGTGAGGAGTGTTGTGCCGAGTGTGAGAATCGGTGAGGAGAGTGGGGCCGAGTGTGAGCATCAGTGAGGAGAGAGGTGCCGAGTGTGAGAATCGGTGAGGAGAGTGGGGCCGAGTGTGAGAATCGGTGAGGAAAGTGGGGCCGAGAGTGAGAATCAGTGAGGAGAGTAGGGCCGAGTGTGAGAATCTGTGAGGAGAGTGGGGCGGAGTGTGAGAATCAGTGAGGAGAGTGGGGCCGAGTGTGAGAATCGGTGAGGAGAGTGGGGCCGAGTGTGAGAATCCGTGAGGAGAGTGGGGCCGAGTGTGAGAATCCGTGAGGAGAGTGGGGCCGAGTGTGAGAACCGGTGAGGAGAGTGGGGCCGAGTGTGAGAATCGGTGAGGAGAGTGGGGCCGAGTGTTAGAATCGGTGAGGAGAACGGGGCCGAGTGTGAGAATCGGTGAGGAGAGTGGGGCCAAGTGTGAGAATCAGTGAGGAGAGTGGGGCCGAGTGTGAGAATCAGTGAGGAGAGTGGGGCCGAGTGTGAGAATCAGTGAGGAGAGCGGGCCGAGTGTGAGAATCGGTGAGGAGAGAGGGGCCGAGTGTGAGAATCGGTGAGGAGAGCGGGGCCGAGTGTGAGAATCAGTGAGGAGAGCGGGGCCGAGTGTGAGGATCGGTGAGGAGAGTGGGGCCGAGCGTGAGAATCAGTGAGCAGAGTGGGGCCGAGTGTGAGAATCTGTGAGGAGAGTGGGGCCGAGTGCGAGAATCGGTGAGCAGAGTGGGGCCGAGTGTGAGAATCGCTGAGGAGAGTGGTGCCGAGTGTGAGAATCAGTGAGCAGAGTGGGGCCGAGTTTGAGAATCAGTGAGGTGTGCGGGGCCGAGTGTGAGAATCAGAGAGGAGAGCGGGGCCGAGTGTGAGCATCAGTGAGGAGAGCGGGGCCGACTGTGATAATCTGTGAGGAGAGCGGGGCCGAGTGTGAGAATCAGTGAGGAGAGCGGGGCCGAGTGTGAGAATCAGTGAGGAGAGCGGGGCCGAGTGTGAGAATCAGTGAGGAGAGCGGGGCCGAGTGTGAGAATCAGTGAGGAGAGTGGGGCCGAGTGTTAGAATCGGCGAGGTGAGTGGGGCCAAGTATGAGAATCGGTGAGGAGAGTGGGGCCGAGTGTGAGAGTCAGTGAGGAGTGTGGGGCGGAGTGTGATAATCAGTGAGGTGAGTGGGGCCGAGTGTGAGATTCGGTGAGGAGAGTGGGGCCTAGTGTGAGAATCAGTGAGGAGAGTGGGGCCGAGTGTGAGAGTCAGTGAGGAGTGTGGGGCGAAGTGTGATAATCAGTGAGGTGAGTGGGGCCGAGTGTGAGATTCGGTGAGGAGAGTGGGGCCGAGTTTGAGAATCAGTGAGGAGAGTGGGACCTAGTGTGAGAATCAGTGAGGAGAGTGGTGCCAAGTGTGAGAATCGGTGAGGAGAGTGGGGCCGAGTGTGAGAATCGGTGAGGAGAGTGGGGCCGAGTGCGAGCATCGGTGAGCAGAGTGGGGGCAAGTGTGAGAATCAGTGAGGAGTGCGGGGCCGAGTGTGAGAATCAGTGAGGAGAGTGGGGCCGAATGTGAGAATCAGTGAGGAGAGCGGTGCCGAGTGTGAGAATCAGTGAGGAGAGTGGGGCCTAGTCTGAGAATCTGTGAGGAGAGTGGGGCCGAGTGTGAGAATCAGTGAGGAGAGTGTGGCCGAGTGTGAGAATCGGTGAGGAGAACGGGGCCGAGTGTGAGAATCGGTGAGGAGAGTGGGGCCGAGTGTGAGAATCAGTGAGGAGAGTGGGGCCGAGTGTGAGAATCAGTGAGGAGAGTGGGGCCGAGTGTGAGAATCAGTGAGGAGAGCGGGCCGAGTGTGAGAATCGGTGAGGAGAGAGGGGCCAAGTGTGAGAATCGGTGAGGAGAGTGGGGCCGAGTGTGAGAATCAGTGAGGAGAGCGGGGCCGAGTGTGAGTATCGGTGACGAAAGTGGGGCCGAGTGTGAGAATCAGTGAGGAGAGCGGGGCCGAGTGTGAGAATCAGTGAGGAGAGTGGGGCCGAGTGCGAGAATCGGTGAGCAGAGTGGGGCCGAGTGTGAGAATCAGTGAGGAGAGTGGGGCCGAGTGTGAGAATCAGTGAGGAGAGTGGGGTCGAGTGTGAGATTCAGTGAGGAGAGAGGGGCCGAGTGTGAGAATCAGTGAGGAGAGTGGGGCTGAGTGTGAGAATCAGTGAGGAGAGTGGTGCCGAGAGTGAGAATCGGTGAGGAGAGTGGGGCCGAGTGTGAGAATCTGTGAGGAGTGTGGGGCCGAGTGTGAGAATCGGTGAGGAGAGTGGGGCCGAGTGTGAGATTCAGTGAGGAGAGTGCGGCCGAGTTTGAGAATCAGTGAGGAGAGTGGGGCCGAGTGGGAGAATCAGTGAGGAGAGTGGGATCGAGTGTGAGATACAGTGAGGAGAGCGGGGCCGAGTGTGAGAATCAGTGAGGAGAGTGGGGCCGAGTGTGAGGATCATTGAGGAGAGTGGGGCCCAGTGTGAGAATCGGTGAGGAGAGTGGGGCCGAGTGTGAGAATCAGTGAGGAGAGTGGGGCCAAGTGTGAGAATCGGTGAGGAGAGTGGGGCCGATTGTGAGAATCAGTCAGGAGAGTGGGGCCGAGTGTGAGAATCAGTGAGGAGATTGGGGCCGAGTGTGAGAATCGGTGAGGAGAGCGGGGCCGAGTGTGAGAATCAATGAGGAGAGTGAGGCCGAGTGGGAGAATCAGTGAGGTGAGTGGTCCGAGTGTGAGAATCAGTGAGGAGAGTGGGGCCGAGTGTGAGAATCAGTGAGGAGAGTGGGGCCAAGTGTGAGAATCAGTGAGGAGAGTGGGGCCGAGTGTGAGAATCAGTGAGGCGAGTGGAGACAAGTGTGAGAATCTTTGAGGAGAGTGGGGCCGAGTGTGAGAATCAGTGAGGAGAGTGGGGCCGAGTGTGACAATCGGTGAGGAGAGTGGGGCCGAGTGAGACAATCGGTGAGGAGAGTGGGGCCGAGTGTGAGAATCATTGAGGAGAGTGGGGCCGAGTGTGAAAATCAGTGAGGAGAGTGGGGCCGAGTGTGAGAATCGGTGAGGAGTGTTGTGCCGAGTGTGAGAATCGGTGAGGAGTGTGGGGCCGAGTGTGAGCATCAGTGAGGAGAGAGGTGCCGAGTGTGAGAATCGGTGAGGAGAGTGGGGCCGAGTGTGAGAATCGGTGAGGAAAGTGGGGCCGAGTGTGAGAATCAGTGAGGAGAGTAGGGCCGAGTGTGAGAATCTGTGAGGAGAGTGGGGCGGAGTGTGAGAATCAGTGAGGAGAGTGGGGCCGAGTGTGAGAATCGGTGAGGAGAGTGGGGCCGAGTGTGAGAATCCGTGAGGAGAGTGGGGCCGAGTGTGAGAATCCGTGAGGAGAGTGGGGCCGAGTGTGAGAATCGGTGAGGAGAGTGGGGCCGAGTGTGAGAATCGGTGAGGAGAGTGGGGCCGAGTGTTAGAATCGGTGAGGAGAATGGGGCCGAGTGTGAGAATCGGTGAGGAGAGTGGGGCCAAGTGTGAGAATCAGTGAGGAGAGTGGGGCCGAGTGTGAGAATCAGTGAGGTGATCGGGGCCGAGTGTGAGAATCAGTGAGGAGAGCGGGCCGAGTGTGAGAATCGGTGAGGAGAGAGGGGCCGAGTGTGAGAATCGGTGAGGAGAGTGGGGCCGAGTGTGAGAATCAGAGAGGAGAGCTGGGCCGAGTGTGAGAATCAGTGAGGAGAGTGGTGCCGAGTGTGAGAATCGGTGAGGAGAGTGGGGCCGAGTGTGAGAATCTGTGAGGAGAGTGGGGCCGAGTGTGAGAATCGGTGAGGAGAGTTGGGCCGAGTGTGCGAATCTGTGAGGAGAGTGGGGCCGAGTGTGAGATTCAGTGAGGAGAGTGCGGCCGAGTTTGAGAATCAGTGAGGAGAGTGGGGCCGAGTGGGAGAATCAGTGAGGTGAGTGGGATCGAGTGTGAGATACAGTGAGGAGAGCGGGGCCGAGTGTGCGAATCAGTGAGGAGAGTGGGGCCGAGTGTGAGGATCAGTGAGGAGAGTGGGGCCCAGTGTGAGAATCGGTGAGGAGAGTGGGGCCGAGTGTGAGAATCAGTGAGGAGAGTGGGGCCAAGTGTGAGAATCAGTGAGGAGAGCGGGGCCGAGTGTGAGGATCGGTGAGGAAAGTGGGGCCGAGTGTGAGAATCAGTGAGGAGAGCGGGGCCGAGTGTGAGAATCAGTGAGGAGAGTGGGGCCGAGTGCGAGAATCGGTGAGCAGAGTGGGGCCGAGTGTGAGAATCAGTGAGGAGAGTGGGGCCGAGTGTGAGAATCAGTGAGGAGAGTGGGGTCGAGTGTGAGATTCAGTGAGGAGAGAGGGGCCGAGTGTGAGAATCAGTGAGGAGAGTGGGGCTGAGTGTGAGAATCAGTGAGGAGAGTGGTGCCGAGTGTGAGAATCGGTGAGGAGAGTGGGGCCGAGTGTGAGAATCTGTGAGGAGTGTGGGGCCGAGTGTGAGAATCGGTGAGGAGAGTGGGGCCGAGTGTGCGAATCTGTGAGGAGAGTGGGGCCGAGTGTGAGATTCAGTGAGGAGAGTGCGGCCGAGTGTGAGAATCAGTGAGGAGAGTGGGGCCGAGTGGGAGAATCAGTGAGGAGAGTGGGACCGAGTGTGAGATACAGTGAGGAGAGCGGGGCCGAGTGTGAGAATCAGTGAGGAGAGTGGGGCCGAGTGTGAGGATCAGTGAGGAGAGTGGGGCCCAGTGTGAGAATCGGTGAGGAAAGTGGGGCCGAGTGTGAGAATCAGTGAGGAGAGTGGGGCCAAGTGTGAGAATCAGTGAGGAGAGTGGGGCCGAGTGTGAGAATCAGTGAGGAGAGAGGGGCCGAGTGTGAGAATCGGTGAGGAGAGCGGGGCCGAGTGTGAGAATCAATGAGGAGAGTGGGGCCGAGTGGGAGAATCAGTGAGGTGAGTGGGCCGAGTGTGAGAATCAGTGAGAAGAGTGGGGCCGAGTGTGAGAATCAGTGAGGAGAGTGGGGCCAAATGTGAGAATCAGTGAGGAGAGTGGGGCCGAGTGTGAGAATCAGTGAGGCGAGTGGAGCCGAGTGTGAGAATTTTTGAGGAGAGTGGAGCCGAGTGTGAGGATCAGTGAGGAGAGTGGGGCCGAGTGTGAGAATCGGTGAGGCGAGTGGGGCCGAGTGTGAGATTCAGAGAGGAGAGTGGGGCCAAGTGTGAGAATCGGAGACGAGAGTGGGGCAGAGTGTGAGAATCAGTGAGGAGAGTGGGGCCGAGTGTGAGAATCAGTGACGAGAGCGGGGTCGAGTGTGTGAATCAGTGAGGAGAGTGGGGCTGAGTGTGAGAATCAGTGAGGAGAGCGGGGCCGAGTGTGAGAATCAGTGAGGAGAGCGGGGCCGAGTGTGAGAATCAGTGAGGAGAGCGAGGCCGAGTGTGAGAATCAGTGAGGAGAGTGGGCCCAAATGAGAGAATCAGTGAGGAGAGTGGGGTCGAGTGTGAGAATAGTTGAGGAGAGTGGGGCCGAGTGTGAGAATCGGTGAGGAGAGCGGTGCCGAGTGTGAGAATCGGTGACGAGAGTGGGGCTGAGTGTGAGAATCAGTGAGGAGAGTGGGGCCGAGTGTGAGAATCGGTGAGGAGAGTGGGGTCGAGTGTGAGAATCGGTGAGGAGAGTGGGGCTGAGTGTGAGAATCAGTGAGCAGAGTGGGGCCGAGAGTGAGAATCGGTGAGGAGAATGGGGCCGAGTGTGAGAATCGGTGAGCAGAGTGGGGCCAGGTGTGAGAATCAGTGAGGATTGCGGGGCCGAGTGTGAGAATCAGTGAGGAGATTGGGGCCGGGTGTGAGAATCAGTGAGGAGAGTGGGGCCGAGTGTGAGAATCAGTGAGGAGAGCGGGGCCGAGTGTGAGAATCAGTGAGGAGAGCGGGGCCGAGTGTGAGAATCAGTGAGGAGACTGGGGCCGAGTGTGAGAATCAGTGAGGAGAGTGGGGCCGATTGTGAGAATCATTGAGGAATGTGGGCCGAGTGTGAGAATCAGTGAGGAGAGCAGGTCCTAGTGTGAGAATCAGAGAGGAGAGAGGGGCCTAGTGTGAGAATCAGTGAGCAGAGTGGGGCCGAGTGTGGGAATCAGTGAGGAGAGCGGGGCCGAGTGTGAGAATCAGTGAGGAGAGTGGGGCCGAGTGTGAGAATCAGTGAGGAGAGTGGGGCCGAGTGTGAGAATCAGTGAGGAGAGTGGGTTCGAGTGTGAGATTCAGTGAGGAGAGAGGGGCTCAGTGTGAGAATCAGTGAGGAGAGTGGTGCCGAGTGTGAGAATCGGTGAGGAGAGTGGGGCCGAGTGTGAGAATCTGTGAGGAGAGTGGAGCCGAGTGTGAGAATCGGTGAGGAGAGTGGGGCCGAGTGTGCGAATCTGTGAGGAGAGTGGGGCCGAGTGTGAGATTCAGTGAGGAGAGTGCGGCCGAGTTTGAGAATCAGTGAGGAGAGTGGAGCCGAGTGGGAGAATCAGTGAGGAGAGTGGGATCGAGTGTGAGATACAGTGAGGAGAGCGGGGCCGAGTGTGCGAATCAGTGAGGAGAGTGGGGCCGAGTGTGAGGATCAGTGAGGAGAGTGGGGCCCAGTGTGAGAATCGGTGAGGAGAGTGGGGCCGAGTGTGAGAATCAGTGAGGAGAGTGGGGCCAAGTGTGAGAATCAGTGAGGAGAGCGGTGCCGAGTGTGAGGATCGGTGAGGAAAGTGGGGCCGAGTGTGAGAATCAGTGAGGAGAGCGGGGCCGAGTGTGAGAATCAGTGAGGAGAGTGGGGCCGAGTGCGAGAATCGGTGAGCAGAGTGGGGCCGAGTGTGAGAATCAGTGAGGAGAGTGGGGCCGAGTGTGAGAATCAGTGAGGAGAGTGGGGTCGAGTGTGAGATTCAGTGAGGAGAGAGGGGCCGAGTGTGAGAATCAGTGAGGAGAGTGGGGCTGAGTGTGAGAATCAGTGAGGAGAGTGGTGCCGACTGTGAGAATCGGTGAGGAGAGTGGGGCCGAGTGTGAGAATCTGTGAGGAGTGTCGGGGCGAGTGTGAGAATCGGTGAGGAGAGTGGGGCCGAGTGTGCGAATCTGTGAGGAGAGTGGGGCCGAGTGTGAGATTCAGTGAGGAGAGCGGGGCCGAGTGTGAGAATCAGTGAGGAGAGTGGGGCCGAATGTGAGGATCAGTGAGGAGAGTGGGGCCCAGTGTGAGAATCGGTGAGGAAAGTGGGGCCGAGTGTGAGAATCAGTGAGGAGAGTGGGGCCAAGTGTGAGAATCGGTGAGGAGAGTGGGGCCGATTGTGAGAATCAGTCAGGAGAGTGGGGCCGAGTGTGAGATTCAGTGAGGAGAGTGGGGCCGAGTGTGAGAATCGGTGAGGAGAGCGGGGCCGAGTGGGAGAATCAGTGAGGTGAGTGGGCCGAGTGTGAGAATCAGTGAGAAGAGTGGGGCCGAGTGTGAGAATCAGTGAGGAGAGTGGGGCCAAGTGTGAGAATCAGTGAGGAGAGTGGGGCCGAGTGTGAGAATCAGTGAGGCGAGTGGAGCCGAGTGTGAGAATTTTTGAGGAGAGTGGAGCCGAGTGTGAGAATCAGTGAGGAGAGTGGGGCCGAGTGTGAGAATCGGTGAGGCGAGTGGGGCCGAGTGTGAGATTCAGAGAGGAGAGTGGGGCCAAGTGTGAGAATCGGAGACGAGAGTGGGGCAGAGTTTGAGAATCAGTGAGGAGAGTGGGGCCGAGTGTGAGAATCAGTGACGAGAGCGGGGCCGAGTGTGTGAATCAGTGAGGAGAGTGGGGCTGAGTGTGAGAATCAGTGAGGAGAGCGGGGCCGAGTGTGAGAATCAGTGAGGAGAGCGGGGCCGAGTGTGAGAATCAGTGAGGAGAGCGAGGCCGAGTGTGAGAATCAGTGAGGAGAGTGGGCCCGAATGAGAGAATCAGTGAGGAGAGTGGGGTCGAGTGTGAGAATAGTTGAGGAGAGTGGGGCCGAGTGTGAGAATCGGTGAGGAGAGCGGTGCCGAGTGTGAGAATCAGTGAGGAGGAGTGTGGGGCCGAGTGTGAGAATCAGTGAGGAGAGGGGGGCCGAGTGTGAGAATCGGTGACGAGAGTGGGGCAGAGTGTGAGAATCAGTGAGGAGAGTGGGGCCGAGTGTGAGAATCAGTGAGGAGAGTGGTGCCGAGTGTGAGAATCGGTGAGGAGAGTGGGGCTGAGTGTGAGAATCAGTGAGCAGAGTGGGGCCGAGAGTGAGAATCGGTGAGGAGAATGGGGCCGAGTGTGAGAATCGGTGAGCAGAGTGGGGCCAGGTGTGAGAATCAGTGAGGATTGCGGGGCCGAGTGTGAGAATCAGTGAGGAGATTGGGGCCGGGTGTGAGAATCAGTGAGGAGAGTGGGGCCGAGTGTGAGAATCAGTGAGGAGAGCGGGGCCGAGTGTGAGAATCAGTGAGGAGAGCGGGGCCGAGTGTGAGAATCAGTGAGGAGAGTGGGGCCGAGTGTGAGAATCAGTGAGGAGAGTGGGGCCGATTGTGAGAATCATTGAGGAATGTGGGGCCGAGTGTGAGAATCAGTGAGGAGAGCAGGTCCTAGTGTGAGAATCAGAGAGGAGAGAGGGGCCTAGTGTGAGAATCAGTGAGGAGAGTGGTGCCGAGTGTGAGAATCGGTGAGGAGAGTGGGGCCGAGTGTGAGAATCTGTGAGGAGAGTGGGGCCGAGTGTGAGAATCGGTGAGGAGAGTGGGGCCGAGTGTGCGAATCTGTGAGGAGAGTGGGGCCGAGTGTGAGATTCAGTGAGGAGAGTGCGGCCGAGTTTGAGAATCAGTGAGGAGAGTGGGGCCGAGTGGGAGAATCAGTGAGGAGAGTGGGATCGAGTGTGAGATACAGTGAGGAGAGCGGGGCCGAGTGTGCGAATCAGTGAGGAGAGTGGGGCCGAGTGTGAGGATCAGTGAGGAGAGTGGGGCCCAATGTGAGAATCGGTGAGGAGAGTGGGGCCGAGTGTGAGAATCAGTGAGGAGAGTGGGGCCAAGTGTGAGAATCAGTGAGGAGAGCGGGGCCGAGTGTGAGGATCGGTGAGGAAAGTGGGGCCGAGTGTGAGAATCAGTGAGGAGAGCGGGGCCGAGTGTGAGAATCAGTGAGGAGAGTGGGGCCGAGTGCGAGAATCGGTGAGCAGAGTGGGGCCGAGTGTGAGAATCAGTGAGGAGAGTGGGGCCGAGTGTGAGAATCAGTGAGGAGAGTGGGGTCGAGTGTGAGATTCAGTGAGGAGAGAGGGGCCGAGTGTGAGAATCAGTGAGGAGAGTGGGGCTGAGTGCGGGAATCAGTGAGGAGAGTGGTGCCGAGTGTGAGAATCGATGAGGAGAGTGGGGCCGAGTGTGAGAATCTGTGAGGAGTGTGGGGCCGAGTGTGAGAATCGGTGAGGAGAGTGGGGCCGAGTGTGCGAATCTGTGAGGAGAGTGGGGCCGAGTGTGAGATTCAGTGAGGAGAGTGCGGCCGAGTTTGAGAATCAGTGAGGAGAGTGGGGCCGAGTGGGAGAATCAGTGAGGAGAGTGGGACCGAGTGTGAGATACAGTGAGGAGAGCGGGGCCGAGTGTGAGAATCAGTGAGGAGAGTGGGGCCGAGTGTGAGGATCAGTGAGGAGAGTGGGGCCCAGTGTGAGAATCGGTGAGGAAAGTGGGGCCGAGTGTGAGAATCAGTGAGGAGAGTGGGGCCAAGTGTGAGAATCGGTGAGGAGAGTGGGGCCGATTGTGAAAATCAGTCAGGAGAGTGGGGCCGAGTGTGAGAATCAGTGAGGAGAGTGGGGCCGAGTGTGAGAATCGGTGAGGAGAGCGGGGCCGAGTGTGAGAATCAATGAGGAGAGTGGGGCCGAGTGGGAGAATCAGTGAGGTGAGTGGGCCGAGTGTGAGAATCAGTGAGAAGAGTGGGGCCGAGTGTGAGAATCAGTGAGGAGAGTGGGGCCAAGTGTGAGAATCAGTGAGGAGAGTGGGGCCGAGTGTGAGAATCAGTGAGGCGAGTGGAGCCGAGTGTGAGAATTTTTGAGGAGAGTGGAGCCGAGTGTGAGAATCAGTGAGGAGAGTGGGGCCGAGTGTGAGAATCGGTGAGGCGAGTGGGGCCGAGTGTGAGATTCAGAGAGGAGAGTGGGGCCAAGTGTGAGAATCGGAGACGAGAGTGGGGCAGAGAGTGAGAATCAGTGAGGAGAGTGGGGCCGAGTGTGAGAATCAGTGACGAGAGCGGGGTCGAGTGTGTGAATCAGTGAGGAGAGTGGGGCTGAGTGTGAGAATCAGTGAGGAGAGCGGGGCCGAGTGTGAGAATCAGTGAGGAGAGCGGGGCCGAGTGTGAGAATCAGTGAGGAGAGCGAGGCCGAGTGTGAGAATCAGTGAGGAGAGTGGGCCCGAATGAGAGAATCAGTGAGGAGAGTGGGGTCGAGTGTGAGAATAGTTGAGGAGAGTGGGGCCGAGTGTGAGAATCGGTGAGGAGAGCGGTGCCGAGTGTGAGAATCAGTGAGGAGGAGTGTGGGGCCGAGTGTGAGAATCAGTGAGGAGAGGGGGGCCGAGTGTGAGAATCGGTGACGAGAGTGGGGCAGAGTGTGAGAATCAGTGAGGAGAGTGGGGCCGAGTGTGAGAATCGGTGAGGAGAGTGGGGTCGAGTGTGAGAATCGGTGAGGAGAGTGGGGCTGAGTGTGAGAATCAGTGAGCAGAGTGGGGCCGAGAGTGAGAATCGGTGAGGAGAATGGGGCCGAGTGTGAGAATCGGTGAGCAGAGTGGGGCCAGGTGTGAGAATCAGTGAGGATTGCGGGGCCGAGTGTGAGAATCAGTGAGGAGATTGGGGCCGGGTGTGAGAATCAGTGAGGAGAGTGGGGCCGAGTGTGAGAATCAGTGAGGAGAGAGGGGCCGAGTGTGAGAATCAGTGAGGAGAGTGGTGCCGAGTGTGAGAATCGGTGAGGAGAGTGGGGCCGAGTGTGAGAATCTGTGAGGAGAGTGGAGCCGAGTGTGAGAATCGGTGAGGAGAGTGGGGCCGAGTGTGCGAATCTGTGAGGAGAGTGGGGCCGAGTGTGAGATTCAGTGAGGAGAGTGCGGCCGAGTTTGAGAATCAGTGAGGAGAGTGGGGCCGAGTGGGAGAATCAGTGAGGAGAGTGGGATCGAGTGTGAGATACAGTGAGGAGAGCGGGGCCGAGTGTGCGAATCAGTGAGGAGAGTGGGGCCGAGTGTGAGGATCAGTGAGGAGAGTGGGGCCCAGTGTGAGAATCGGTGAGGAGAGTGGGGCCGAGTGTGAGAATCAGTGAGGAGAGTGGGGCCGAGTGTGAGAATCAGTGAGGAGAGTGGGGTCGAGTGTGAGATTCAGTGAGGAGAGAGGGGCCGAGTGTGAGAATCAGTGAGGAGAGTGGGGCTGAGTGTGAGAATCAGTGAGGAGAGTGGTGCCGAGTGTGAGGATCGGTGAGGAGAGTGGGGCCGAGTGTGAGAATCTGTGAGGAGTGTGGGGCCGAGTGTGAGAATCAGTGAGGAGAGTGGGGCCGAGTGTGAGGATCAGTGAGGAGAGTGGGGCCCAGTGTGAGAATCGGTGAGGAGAGTGGGGCCGAGTGTGAGAATCAGTGAGGAAAGTGGGGCCGAGTGTGAGAATCGGTGAGGTGAGTGGGGCCGAGTGTGAGAATCGGTGAGGAGAGCGGGGCCGAGTGTGAGAATCAATGAGGAGAGTGGGGCCGAGTGGGAGAATCAGTGAGGTGAGTGGGCCGAGTGTGAGAATCAGTGAGAAGAGTGGGGCCGAGTGTGAGAATCAGTGAGGAGAGTGGGGCCAAGTGTGAGAATCAGTGAGGAGAGTGGGGCCGAGTGTGAGAATCAGTGAGGCGAGTGGAGCCGAGTGTGAGAATTTTTGAGGAGAGTGGAGCCGAGTGTGAGAATCAGTGAGGAGAGTGGGGCCGAGTGTGAGAATCGGTGAGGCGAGTGGGGCCGAGTGTGAGATTCAGAGAGGAGAGTGGGGCCAAGTGTGAGAATCGGAGACGAGAGTGGGGCAGAGTGTGAGAATCAGTGAGGAGAGTGGGGCCGAGTGTGAGAATCAGTGACGAGAGCGGGGCCGAGTGTGTGAATCAGTGAGGAGAGTGGGGCTGAGTGTGAGAATCAGTGAGGAGAGAGGGGCCGAGTGTGAGAATCAGTGAGGAGAGTGGGGCTGAGTGTGAGAATCAGTGAGGAGAGTGGTGCCGAGTGTGAGAATCGGTGAGGAGAGTGGGGCCGAGTGTGAGAATCTGTGAGGAGAGTGGAGCCGAGTGTGAGAATCGGTGAGGAGAGTGGGGCCGAGTGTGCGAATCTGTGAGGAGAGTGGGGCCGAGTGTGAGATTCAGTGAGGAGAGTGCGGCCGAGTTTGAGAATCAGTGAGGAGAGTGGGGCCGAGTGGGAGAATCAGTGAGGAGAGTGGGATCGAGTGTGAGATACAGTGAGGAGAGCGGGGCCGAGTGTGCGAATCAGTGAGGAGAGTGGGGCCGAGTGTGAGGATCAGTGAGGAGAGTGGGGCCCAGTGTGAGAATCGGTGAGGAGAGTGGGGCCGAGTGTGAGAATCAGTGAGGAGAGTGGGGCCAAGTGTGAGAATCAGTGAGGAGAGCGGGGCCGAGTGTGAGGATCGGTGAGGAAAGTGGGGCCGAGTGTGAGAATCAGTGAGGAGAGCGGGGCCGAGTGTGAGAATCAGTGAGGAGAGTGGGGCCGAGTGCGAGAATCGGTGAGCAGAGTGGGGCCGAGTGTGAGAATCAGTGAGGAGAGTGGGGCCGAGTGTGAGAATCAGTGAGGAGAGTGGGGTCGAGTGTGAGATTCAGTGAGGAGAGAGGGGCCGAGTGTGAGAATCAGTGAGGAGAGTGGGGCTGAGTGTGAGAATCAGTGAGGAGAGTGGTGCCGAGTGTGAGGATCGGTGAGGAGAGTGGGGCCGAGTGTGAGAATCTGTGAGGAGTGTGGGGCCGAGTGTGAGAATCGGTGAGGAGAGTGGGGCCGAGTGTGCGAATCTGTGAGGAGAGTGGGGCCGAGTGTGAGATTCAGTGAGGAGAGCGGGGCCGAGTGTGAGAATCAGTGAGGAGAGTGGGGCCGAGTGTGAGGATCAGTGAGGAGAGTGGGGCCGAGTGTGCGAATCTGTGAGGAGAGTGGGGCCGAGTGTGAGATTCAGTGAGGAGAGTGCGGCCGAGTTTGAGAATCAGTGAGGAGAGTGGGGCCGAGTGGGAGAATCAGTGAGGAGAGTGGGATCGAGTGTGAGATACAGTGAGGAGAGCGGGGCCGAGTGTGCGAATCAGTGAGGAGAGTGGGGCCGAGTGTGAGGATCAGTGAGGAGAGTGGGGCCCAGTGTGAGAATCGGTGAGGAGAGTGGGGCCGAGTGTGAGAATCAGTGAGGAAAGTGGGGCCGAGTGTGAGAATCGGTGAGGTGAGTGGGGCCGAGTGTGAGAATCGGTGAGGAGAGCGGGGCCGAGTGTGAGAATCAATGAGGAGAGTGGGGCCGAGTGGGAGAATCAGTGAGGTGAGTGGGCCGAGTGTGAGAATCAGTGAGAAGAGTGGGGCCGAGTGTGAGAATCAGTGAGGAGAGTGGGGCCAAGTGTGAGAATCAGTGAGGAGAGTGGGGCCGAGTGTGAGAATCAGTGAGGCGAGTGGAGCCGAGTGTGAGAATTTTTGAGGAGAGTGGAGCCGTGTGTGAGAATCAGTGAGGAGAGTGGGGCCGAGTGTGAGAATCGGTGAGGCGAGTGGGGCCGAGTGTGAGATTCAGAGAGGAGAGTGGGGCCAAGTGTGAGAATCGGAGACGAGAGTGGGGCAGAGTGTGAGAATCAGTGAGGAGAGTGGGGCCGAGTGTGAGAATCAGTGACGAGAGCGGGGCCGAGTGTGTGAATCAGTGAGGAGAGTGGGGCTGAGTGTGAGAATCAGTGAGGAGAGCGGGGCCGAGTGTGAGAATCAGTGAGGAGAGCGGGGCCGAGTGTGAGAATCAGTGAGGAGAGCGAGGCCGAGTGTGAGAATCAGTGAGGAGAGTGGGCCCGAATGAGAGAATCAGTGAGGAGAGCGGTGCCGAGTGTGAGAATCAGTGAGGAGGAGTGTGGGGCCGAGTGTGAGAATCAGTGAGGAGAGGGGGGCCGAGTGTGAGAATCGGTGACGAGAGTGTGGCAGAGTGTGAGAATCAGTGAGGAGAGTGGGGCCGAGTGTGAGAATCAGTGAGGAGAGTGGTGCCGAGTGTGAGAATCGGTGAGGAGAGTGGGGTCGAGTGTGAGAATCGGTGAGGAGAGTGGGGCTGAGTGTGAGAATCAGTGAGCAGAGTGGGGCCGAGAGTGAGAATCGGTGAGGAGAATGGGGCCGAGTGTGAGAATCGGTGAGCAGAGTGGGGCCAGGTGTGAGAATCAGTGAGGATTGCGGGGCCGAGTGTGAGAATCAGTGAGGAGATTGGGGCCGGGTGTGAGAATCAGTGAGGAGAGTGGGGCCGAGTGTGAGAATCAGTGAGGAGAGCGGGGCCGAGTGTGAGAATCAGTGAGGAGAGCGGGGCCGAGTGTGAGAATCAGTGAGGAGAGTGGGGCCGAGTGTGAGAATCAGTGAGGAGAGTGGGGCCGATTGTGAGAATCATTGAGGAATGTGGGGCCGAGTGTGAGAATCAGTGAGGAGAGCAGGTCCTAGTGTGAGAATCAGAGAGGAGAGAGGGGCCTAGTGTGAGAATCAGTGAGCAGAGTGGGGCCGAGTGTGGGAATCAGTGAGGAGAGCGGGGCCGAGTGTGAGAATCAGTGAGGAGAGTGGGGCCGAGTGTGAGATTCAGTGAGGAGAGTGGGGTCGAGTGTGAGATTCAGTGAGGAGAGAGGGGCCGAGTGTGAGAATCAGTGAGGAGAGTGGGGCTGAGTGTGAGAATCAGTGAGCAGAGTGGTGCCGAGTGTGAGAATCGGTGAGGAGAGTGGGGCCGAGTGTGAGAATCTGTGAGGAGAGTGGGGCCGAGTGTGAGAATCGGTGAGGAGAGTGGGGCCGAGTGTGCGAATCTGTGAGGAGAGCGGGGCCGAGTGTGAGATTCAGTGAGGAGAGTGCGGCCGAGTTTGAGAATCAGTGAGGAGAGTGGGGCCGAGTGGGAGAATCAGTGAGGAGAGTGGGATCGAGTGTGAGATACAGTGAGGAGAGCGGGGCCGAGTGTGCGAATCAGTGAGGAGAGTGGGGCCGAGTGTGAGGATCAGTGAGGAGAGTGGGGCCCAGTGTGAGAATCGGTGAGGAGAGTGGGGCCGAGTGTGAGAATCAGTGAGGAGAGTGGGGCCAAGTGTGAGAATCGGTGAGGAGAGTGGGGCCGATTGTGAGAATCAGTCAGGAGAGTGGGGCCGAGTGGGAGAATCAGTGAGGTGAGTGGGCCGAGTGTGAGAATCAGTGAGGAGAGTGGGGCCGAGTGTGAGAATCGGTGACGAGAGTGGGGCAGAGTGTGAGAATCAGTGAGGAGAGTGGGGCCGAGTTTGAGAATCAGTGAGGAGAGTGTTGCCGAGTGTGAGAATCGGTGAGGAGAGTGGGGTCGAGTGTGAGAATCGGTGAGGAGAGTGGGGCCGAGTGTGAGAATCGGTGAGCAGAGTGGGGCCAGGTGTGAGAATCAGTGAGGAGTGCGGGGCCGCGTGTGAGAATCAGTGAGGTGATCGGGGCCGAGTGTGAGAATCAGTGAGGAGAGCGGGACCGAGTGTGAGAATCAGTGAGGAGAGTGGGGCCGAGTGTGAGATTCAGTGAGGAGAGAGGGGCCGAGTGTGAGAATCAGTGAGGAGAGTGGGGCTGAGTGTGAGAATCAGTGAGGAGAGTGGTGCCGAGTGTGAGAATCGGTGAGGAGAGTGGGGCCGAGTGTGAGAATCTGTGAGGAGAGTGGAGCCGAGTGTGAGAATCGGTGAGGAGAGTGGGGCCGAGTGTGCGAATCAGTGAGGAGAGTGGGGCCGAGTGTGAGAATCAGTGAGGAGAGTGGGGCCGAGTGTGAGAATCGGTGACGAGAGTGGGGCAGAGTGTGAGAATCAGTGAGGAGAGTGGGGCCGAGTTTGAGAATCAGTGAGGAGAGTGTTGCCGAGTGTGAGAATCGGTGAGGAGAGTGGGGTCGAGTGTGAGAATCGGTGAGGAGAGTGGGGCCGAGTGTGAGAATCGGTGAGCAGAGTGGGGCCAGGTGTGAGAATCAGTGAGGAGTGCGGGGCCGCGTGTGAGAATCAGTGAGGTGATCGGGGCCGAGTGTGAGAATCAGTGAGGAGAGCGGGACCGAGTGTGAGAATCAGTGAGGAGAGTGGGGCCGAGTGTGAGATTCAGTGAGGAGAGAGGGGCCGAGTGTGAGAATCAGTGAGGAGAGTGGGGCTGAGTGTGAGAATCAGTGAGGAGAGTGGTGCCGAGTGTGAGAATCGGTGAGGAGAGTGGGGCCGAGTGTGAGAATCTGTGAGGAGAGTGGAGCCGAGTGTGAGAATCGGTGAGGAGAGTGGGGCCGAGTGTGCGAATCAGTGAGGAGAGTGGGGCCGAGTGTGAGAATCAGTGAGGAGAGTGGGGCCAAGTGTGAGAATCAGTGAGGAGAGCAGGGCCGAGTGTGAGGATCGGTGAGGAAAGTGGGGCCGAGTGTGAGAATCAGTGAGGAGAGCGGGGCCGAGTGTGAGAATCAGTGAGGAGAGTGGGGCCGAGTGCGAGAATCGGTGAGCAGAGTGGGGCCGAGTGTGAGAATCAGTGAGGAGAGTGGGGCCGAGTGTGAGAATCAGTGAGGAGAGTGGGGTCGAGTGTGAGATTCAGTGAGGAGAGAGGGGCCGAGTGTGAGAATCAGTGAGGAGAGTGGGGCTGAGTGTGAGAATCAGTGAGGAGAGTGGTGCCGAGTGTGAGAATCGGTGAGGAGAGTGGGGCCGAGTGTGAGAATCTGTGAGGAGTGTGGGGCCGAGTGTGAGAATCGGTGAGGAGAGTGGGGCCGAGTGTGCGAATCTGTGAGGAGAGTGGGGCCGAGTGTGAGATTCAGTGAGGAGAGCGGGGCCGAGTGTGAGAATCAGTGAGGAGAGTGGGGCCGAGTGTGAGGATCAGTGAGGAGAGTGGGGCCCAGTGTGAGAATCGGTGAGGAAAGTGGGGCCGAGTGTGAGAATCAGTGAGGAGAGTGGGGCCAAGTGTGAGAATCGGTGAGGAGAGTGGGGCCGATTGTGAGAATCAGTCAGGAGAGTGGGGCCGAGTGTGAGAATCAGTGAGGAGAGTGGGGCCGAGTGTGAGAATCGGTGAGGAGAGCGGGGCCGAGTGTGAGAATCAATGAGGAGAGTGGGGCCGAGTGTGAGAATCAGTGAGAAGAGTGGGGCCGAGTGTGAGAATCAGTGAGGAGAGTGGGGCCAAGTGTGAGAATCAGTGAGGAGAGTGGGGCCGAGTGTGAGAATCAGTGAGGCGAGTGGAGCCGAGTGTGAGAATTTTTGAGGAGAGTGGAGCCGAGTGTGAGAATCAGTGAGGAGAGTGGGGCCGAGTGTGAGAATCGGTGAGGCGAGTGGGGCCGAGTGTGAGATTCAGAGAGGAGAGTGGGGCCAAGTGTGAGAATCGGAGACGAGAGTGGGGCAGAGTGTGAGAATCAGTGAGGAGAGTGGGGCCGAGTGTGAGAATCAGTGACGAGAGCGGGGCCGAGTGTGTGAATCAGTGAGGAGAGTGGGGCTGAGTGTGAGAATCAGTGAGGAGAGCGGGGCCGAGTGTCAGAATCAGTGAGGAGAGCGGGGCCGAGTGTGAGAATCAGTGAGGAGAGCGAGGCCGAGAGTGAGAATCAGTGAGGAGAGTGGGCCCGAATGAGAGAATCAGTGAGGAGAGTGGGGTCGAGTGTGAGAATAGTTGAGGAGAGTGGGGCCGAGTGTGAGAATCGGTGAGGAGAGCGGTGCCGAGTGTGAGAATCAGTGAGGAGGAGTGTGGGGCCGAGTGTGAGAATCAGTGAGGATAGGGGGGCCGAGTGTGAGAATCGGTGACGAGAGTGGGGCAGAGTGTGAGAATCAGTGAGGAGAGTGGGGCCGAGTGTGAGAATCAGTGAGGAGAGTGGTGCCGAGTGTGAGAATCGGTGAGGAGAGTGGGGTCGAGTGTGAGAATCGGTGAGGAGAGTGGGGCTGAGTGTGAGAATCAGTGAGCAGAGTGGGGCCGAGAGTGAGAATCGGTGAGGAGAATGGGGCCGAGTGTGAGAATCGGTGAGCAGAGTGGGGCCAGGTGTGAGAATCAGTGAGGATTGCGGGGCCGAGTGTGAGAATCAGTGAGGAGATTGGGGCCGGGTGTGAGAATCAGTGAGGAGAGTGGGGCCGAGTGTGAGAATCAGTGAGGAGAGCGGGGCCGAGTGTGAGAATCAGTGAGGAGAGCGGGGCCGAGTGTGAGAATCAGTGAGGAGAGTGGGGCCGAGTGTGAGAATCAGTGAGGAGAGTGGGGCCGATTGTGAGAATCATTGAGGAATGTGGGGCCGAGTGTGAGAATCAGTGAGGAGAGCAGGTCCTAGTGTGAGAATCAGAGAGGAGAGAGGGGCCTAGTGTGAGAATCAGTGAGCAGAGTGGGGCCGAGTGTGGGAATCAGTGAGGAGAGCGGGGCCGAGTGTGAGAATCAGTGAGGAGAGTGGGGCCGAGTGTGAGATTCAGTGAGGAGAGTGGGGTCGAGTGTGAGATTCAGTGAGGAGAGAGGGGCCGAGTGTGAGAATCAGTGAGGAGTGTGGGGCTGAGTGTGAGAATCAGTGAGGAGAGTGGTGCCGAGTGTGAGAATCGGTGAGGAGAGTGGGGCCGAGTGTGAGAATCTGTGAGGAGAGTGGGGCCGAGTGTGAGAATCGGTGAGGAGAGTGGGGCCGAGTGTGCGAATCTGTGAGGAGAGTGGGGCCGAGTGTGAGATTCGGTGAGGAGAGTGCGGCCGAGTTTGAGAATCAGTGAGGAGAGTGGGGCCGAGTGGGAGAATCAGTGAGGAGAGTGGGATCGAGTGTGAGATACAGTGAGGAGAGCGGGGCCGAGTGTGCGAATCAGTGAGGAGAGTGGGGCCGAGTGCGAGGATCAGTGAGGAGAGTGGGGCCCAGTGTGAGAATCGGTGAGGAGAGTGGGGCCGAGTGTGAGAATCAGTGAGGAGAGTGGGGCCAAGTGTGAGAATCGGTGAGGAGAGTGGGGCCGATTGTGAGAATCAGTCAGGAGAGTGGGGCCGAGTGGGAGAATCAGTGAGGTGAGTGGGCCGAGTGTGAGAATCAGTGAGGAGAGTGGGGCCGAGTGTGAGAATCGGTGACGAGAGTGGGGCAGAGTGTGAGAATCAGTGAGGAGAGTGGGGCCGAGTTTGAGAATCAGTGAGGAGAGTGTTGCCGAGTGTGAGAATCTGTGAGGAGAGTGGGGTCGAGTGTGAGAATCGGTGAGGAGAGTGGGGCCGAGTGTGAGAATCGGTGAGCAGAGTGGGGCCAGGTGTGAGAATCAGTGAGGAGTGAGGGGCCGAGTGTGAGAATCAGTGAGGAGATCGGGGCCGAGTGTGAGAATCAGTGAGGAGAGCGGGACCGAGTGTGAGAATCAGTGAGGAGAGCGGGGCCGAGTGTGAGAATCAGTGAGGAGAGCGGGGCCGAGTGTGAGAATCAGTGAGGAGAGTGGGGCCGAGTGTGAGAATCAGTGAGGAGAGTGGGGCCGATTGTGAGAATCATTGAGGAAGGTGGGGCCGAGTGTGAGAATCAATGAGGAGAGTGGGGCCTAGTGTGAGAATCATTGAGGAATGTGGGGCCGAGTGTGAGAATCAGTGAGGAGAGTAGGTCCTAGTGTGAGATTCAGAGAGGAGTGAGGGGCCTAGTGTGAGAATCAGTGAGCAGAGTGGGGCCGAAAGTGAGAATCGGTGAGGAGAATGGGGCCGAGTGTGAGAATCGGTGAGCAGAGTGGGGCCAAGTGTGAGAATCAGTGAGGAGTGCGGGGCCGAGTGTGAGAATCAGTGACGAGATTGGGGCCGAGTGTGAGAATCAGTGAGGAGAGTGGGGCCGAGTGTGAGAATCAGTGAGGGGAGCGGGGCCGAGTGTGAGAATCTGTGAGGAGAGCGGGGCCGAGTGTGAAAATCAGTGAGGAGAGCGGGGCCGAGTGTGAGAATCAGTGAGGAGAGTGGGGCCGAGTGTGAGAATCAGTGAGGAGAGTGGGGCCGAGTGTGAGAATCATTGAGGAATGTGGGCCCGAGTGTGAGAATCAGTGAGGAGAGTGGGGCCTAGTGTGAGAATCAGTGAGGAGAGTGGGGCCGAGTGTGAGAATCGGTGAGGAGAGTGGGGCCGAGTGTGAGAATCGGTGAGGAGAGTGGGGCCGAGTGTGAGAATCGGTGAGGAGAGCGGAGCCGAGTGTGAGAATCGGTGAGGAGAGCGGGGCCGAGTGTAAGAATCAGTGAGGAGAGCAGGGCCGAGTGTGAGAATCAGTGTGGAGAGCGGGGCCGAGTGTGAGAATCAGTGAGGAAAGTGGGGCCGAGTGTGAGAATCAGTGAGGAGAGTGGGGCTGAGTTAGAGAATCGGTGAGGAGAGCGGGGCCGAGTGTAAGAATCGATGAGGAGAGCGGGTCCGAGGGTGAGAATCGGTGAGGAGAGGGGGGCCGAGTGTGAGAATCGGTGAGGAGAGCGGGGCCGAGTGTGAGAATCGGTGAGGAGAGTGGGGCCGAGTGTGAGAATCGGTGAGGAGCGTGGGGCCGAGTGAGAGTATCAGTGAAGAGAGTGGGGCTGAGTGTGAGAATCGGAGAGGAGAGTGGGGCCGAGTGTGAGAATCAGTGAGGAGAGTGGGGCCGAGTGTGAGAATCAGTGAGGAGAGTGGGGTCGAGTGTGAGATTCAGTGAGGAGAGAGGGGCCGAGTGTGAGAATCAGTGAGGAGAGTGGGGCTGAGTGTGAGAATCAGTGAGGAGAGTGGTGCCGAATGTGAGAATTGGTGAGGAGTGTGGGGCCGAGTGTGAGAATCTGTGAGGAGTGTCGGGCCGAGTGTGAGAATCGGTGAGGAGAGTGGGGCCGAGTGTGAGAATCTGTGAGGAGAGTGGGGCCGAGTGTGAGAATCAGTGAGGAGAGGGCGGCCGAGTTCGAGAATCAGTGAGGAGAGTGGGGCCAAGTTGGAGAATCAGTGAGGTGAGCGGGGCCGAGTGTGAGAATCAGTGAGGAGAGTGGGATCGAGTGTGAGATACAGTGAGGAGAGCGGGGCCGAGTGTGAGAATCAGTGAGGAGAGTGGGGCCGAGTGTGAGAATCAGTGAGGAGAGTGGGGCCCAGTGTGAGAATCAGTGAGGAGAGTGGGGCCGAGTGTGAGAATCAGTGAGGAGAGTGGGGCCCAGTGTGAGAATCGGTGAGGAGAGTGGGGCCGAGTGTGAGAATCGGTGAGGAGAGTGGGGCCAAGTGTGAGATTCAGTGAGGAGAGTGGGTCCGATTGTGAGAATCAGTGAGGAGAGTGGGGCCGAGTGTGGGAATCAGTGAGGAGAGTGGGGCCGAGTGTGAGAATCAGTGAGGAGAGTGGAGCCGAGTGTGAGAATCAGTGAGGAGAGTGGGGCCGAGTGTGAGAATCGGTGAGGCGAGTGGGGCCGAGTGTGAGAATCAGTGAGGAGAGCGGGGCCGAGTGTGAGAATCAGTGAGGAGAGTGGTGTCGAGTGTGAGAATCGGTGACCAGAGTGGTGCAGAGTGTGAGAATCAGTGAGGAGAGTGGGACCGAGTGTGAGAATCAGTGAGGAGAGTGGTGCCGAGTGTGAGAATCAGTGAGGAGAGTGGGGCCGAGTGTGAGAATCAGTGAGGAGAGTGGGGCCGAGTGTGAGAATCAGTGAGGAGAGTGGGGCCGAGTGTGAGAATCAGTGAGGAGAGTGGGGCCGAGTGTGAGAATCTGTGAGGAGAGTGGGGCCGAGTGTGAGAAGCAGTGAAGAGAGTGGGGCCGAGTGTGAGAATCTGTGAGGAGAGTGGGGCAGAGTGTGAGAATCAGTGAGGAGCGAGGGGTCGAGTGTGAGATTCAGTGAGGAGAGTGGGGCCGAGTGTGAGAATCAGTGAGGAGAGTGGGGCCGAGTGTGAGAATCAGTGAGGAGAGAGGGGCCGAGTGTGAGAATCAGTGAGGAGAATGGGGCCGAGTGTGAGAATCAGTGAGGAGAGTGGGGCCGAGTGTGAGAATCGGTGAGGAGAGTGGGGCCGAGTGTGAGAATCGGTGACAAAAGTGGGGCCGAGTGTGAGAATCAGTGAGGAGAGTGGGGTCGAGTGTGAGAATCAGTGAGGAGAGCGGGGCCGAGTGTGAGAATCAGTGAGCAGAGTGGGGCCGAGTGTGAGAATCAGTGAGGAGAGTGGTGCCGAGTGTGAGAATCGGTGTGGAGAGTGGGGCCGAGTGTGAGAATCAGTGAGGAGAGTGGGGCCGAGTGTGAGAATCAGTGAGGAGAGTGGGGCCGAATGTGAGATTCGGTGACGAGAGTGGGGCCGAGTGTGAGAATCGGTGAGGAGAGTGGGGCCGAGTGTGAGAATCAGTGAGGAGAGTGGGGCCGAGTGTGGGAATCAGTGAGGAGAGTGGGGCCGAGTGTGAGAATCGGTGAGGAGAGCAGGGCCGAGTGTGAGAATCAATGAGGAGAGTGGGGCCGAGTGGGAGAATCAGTGAGGTGAGTGGGGCCGAGTGTGAGAATCAGTGAGCAGAGTGGGCCGAGTGTGAGAATCAGTGAGGAGAGTGGGGCCGAGTGTGAGAATCAGTGAGGAGAGTGGGGCCAAGTGTGAGAATCAGTGAGGAGAGTGGGGCCGAGTGTGAGAATCAGTGAGGCGAGTGGAGCCGAGTGTGAGAATATTTGAGGAGAGTGGAGCCGAGTGTGAGAATCAGTGAGACGAGTGGGGCCGAGTGTGAGAATCAGTGAGGAGAGTGGGGCTGAGTGTGAGAATCTGTGAGGAGAGTGGGGCCGAGTGTGAGAAGCAGTGAAGAGAGTGGGGCCGAGTGTGAGAATCAGTGAGGAGAGTGGGGCCGAGTGTAAGAATCGGTGAGGAGAGTGGGGCCGAGTGTGAGAATCAGTGAGGAGCGTGGTGTCGAGTGTGAGATTCAGTGAGGAGAGTGGGGCCGAGTGTGAGAATCAGTGAGGAGAGTGGGGCCGAGTGTGAGAATCAGTGAGGAGAGAGGGGCCGAGTGTGAGAATCAGTGAGGAGAATGGGGCCGAGTGTGAGAATCAGTGAGGAGAGTGGTGCCGAGTGTGAGAATCGGTGAGGAGAGTGGGGCCGAGTGTGAGACTGAGTGAGGAGAGTGGGGCCGAGTGTGAGAATCGGTGAGGAGAGTGGGGTCGAGTGTGAGAATCAGTGAGGAGAGCGGGGCCGAGTGTGAGAATCAGTGAGGAGAGCGGGGCCGAGTGTGAGAATCAGTGAGCAGAGTGGGGCCGAGTGTGAGAATCAGTGAGGAGAGTGGTGCCGAGTGTGAGAATCGGTGAGGAGAGTGGGGCCGAGTGTGAGAATCAGTGAGGAGAGTGGGGCCGAGTGTGAGAATCAGTGAGGAGAGTGGGGCCGAGTGTGAGAATCGGTGACGAGAGTGGGGCCGATTGTGAGAATCGGTGAGGAGAGTGGGGCCGAGTGTGAGAATCGGTGAGGAGAGTGGGGCCGAGTGTGAGAATCGGTGAGGAGAGTGGGGCCGAGTGTGAGATTCTGTGAGGAGAGTGGGGCCGAGTGTGAGAATCAGTGAGGAGAGTGGGGCCGAGTGTGAGAATCAGTGAGGAGAGTGGGGCCGAATGTGAGAATCATTGAGGAGAGAGGGGCCGAGTGTGAGAATCAGTGAGGAGAGTGGGGCCGAGTGTGAGAATCGGTGACAAGAGTGGGGCCGAGTGTGAGAATCAGTGAGGAGAGTGGGGTCGAGTGTGAGAATCAGTGAGGAGAGCGGGGCCGAGTGTGAGAATCAGTGAGCAGAGTGGGGCCGAGTGTGAGAATCAGTGAGGAGAGTGGTGCCGAGTGTGAGAATCGGTGTGGAGAGTGGGGCCGAGTGTGAGAATCAGTGAGGAGAGTGGGGCCGAGTGTGAGAATCAGTGAGGAGAGTGGGGCCGAATGTGAGAATCGGTGACGAGAGTGGGGCCGAGTTTGAGAATCGGTGAGGAGAGTGGGGCCGAGTGTGAGAGTCAGTGAGGAGAGTGGGGCCGAGTGTGGGAATCAGTGAGGAGAGTGGGGCCGAGTGTGAGAATCGGTGAGGAGAGCGGGGCCGAGTGTGAGAATCAATGAGGAGAGTGGGGCCGAGTGGGAGAATCAGTGAGGTGAGTGGGGCCGAGTGTGAGAATCAGTGAGCAGAGTGGGCCGAGTGTGAGAATCAGTGAGGAGAGTGGGGCCGAGTGTGAGAATCAGTGAGGAGAGTGGGGCCAAGTGTGAGAATCAGTGAGGAGAGTGGGGCCGAGTGTGAGAATCAGTGAGGAGAGTGGAGCCGAGTGTGAGAATCAGTGAGGCGAGTGGGGCCGAGTGTGAGAATCAGTGAGGAGAGTGGGGCTGAGTGTGAGAATCTGTGAGGAGAGTGGGGCCGAGTGTGAGAAGCAGTGAAGAGAGTGGGGCCGAGTGTGAGAATCAGTGAGGAGAGTGGGGCCGAGTGTGAGAATCAGTGAGGAGCGTGGGGTCGAGTGTGAGATTCAGTGAGGAGAGTGGGGCCGAGTGTGAGAATCAGTGAGGAGAGTGGGGCCGAGTGTGAGAATCAGTGAGGAGAATGGGGCCGAGTGTGAGAATCAGTGAGGAGAGTGGTGCCGAGTGTGAGAATCGGTGAGGAGAGTGGGGCCGAGTGTGAGAATCAGTGAGGAGAGTGGGGCCGAGTGTGAGAATCGGTGAGGAGAGTGGGGCCGAGTGTGAGAATCGGTGACAAGAGTGGGGCCGAGTGTGAGAATCAGTGAGGAGAGTGGGGTCGAGTGTGAGAATCAGTGAGGAGAGTGGGGCCGAGTGTGAGAATCAGTGAGGAGAGCGGGGCCGAGTGTGAGAATCAGTGAGCAGAGTGGGGCCGAGTGTGAGAATCAGTGAGGAGAGTGGTGCCGAGTGTGAGAATCGGTGAGGAGAGTGGGGCCGAGTGTGAGAATCAGTGAGGAGAGTGGGGCCGAGTGTGAGAATCAGTGAGGAGAGTGGGGCCGAGTGTGAAAATCGGTGACGAGAGTGGGGCCGATTGTGAGAATCGGTGAGGAGAGTGGGGCCGAGTGTGAGAATCGGTGAGGAGAGTGGGGCCGAGTGTGAGAATCGGTGAGGAGAGTGGGGCCGAGTGTGAGATTCAGTGAGGAGAGTGGGGCCGAGTGTGAGAATCAGTGAGGAGAGTGGGGCCGAATGTGAGAATCATTGAGGAGAGAGGGGCCGAGTGCGAGAATCAGTGAGGAGAGTGGGGCCGAGTGTGAGAATCAGTGAGGAGAGTGGGGCCCAGTGTGCGAATTGGTGAGGAGAGTGGGGCTGAGTGTGAGAATCAGTGAGGAGAGTGGGGCCGAGTGTGAGCATCAGTGAGGAGAGTGGGGCCGAGTGTGAGAATCTGTGAGGAAAGTGGGACCGAATGTGAGAATCAGTGAGGAGAGTGGGGCCGAGTGTGAGAATCAGTGAGAAAAGTGGGGCCGAGTGTGAGAATCAGTGAGAAGAGTAGGGCCGAGTGTGAGAATCTGTGAGGAGAGTGGGGCCGAGTGTGAGAATCAGTGAGGAGAGTGGGGCCGAGTGGGAGAATCATTGAGGAGAGTGGGGCCGAGTGTGAGAATCAGTGAGGAGAGTGGGGCCGAGTGTTAAAATCGTTGAGGAGAGTGGGGCCGAGTGTGAGAATCAGTGAGGAGAGTGGGGCCGAGTGTGAGAAGCGGTGGTGAGAGTGGGGCCGAGTGTGAGAATCAGTGAGGAGAGTGGGGCCGAGTGTGAGAAGCGGTGGTGAGAGTGGGGCCGAGTGTGAGAATCAGTGAGGAGAGCGGGGCCGAGTGTGAGAATCAGTGAGCAGAGTGGGGCCGAGTGTGAGAATCAGTGAGGAGAGTGGGGCCGAGTGTGAGAATCAGTGAGGAGAGTGGGGCCGAGTGTGAAAATCGGTGACGAGAGTGGGGCCGATTGTGAGAATCGGTGAGGAGAGTGGGGCCGAGTGTGAGAATCGGTGAGGAGAGTGGGGCCGAGTGTGAGAATCGGTGAGGAGAGTGGGGCCGAGTGTGAGATTCAGTGAGGAGAGTGGGGCCGAGTGTGAGAATCAGTGAGGAGAGTGGGGCCGAATGTGAGAATCATTGAGGAGAGAGGGGCCGAGTGCGAGAATCAGTGAGGAGAGTGGGGCCGAGTGTGAGAATCAGTGAGGAGAGTGGGGCCCAGTGTGCGAATTGGTGAGGAGAGTGGGGCTGAGTGTGAGAATCAGTGAGGAGAGTGAGGCCGAGTGTGAGCATCAGTGAGGAGAGTGGGGCCGAGTGTGAGAATCTGTGAGGAAAGTGGGACCGAGTGTGAGAATCAGTGAGGAGAGTGGGGCCGAGTGTGAGAATCAGTGAGAAAAGTGGGGCCGAGTGTGAGAATCAGTGAGAAGAGTAGGGCCGAGTGTGAGAATCTGTGAGGAGAGTGGGGCCGAGTGTGAGAATCAGTGAGGAGAGTGGGGCCGAGTGGGAGAATCATTGAGGAGAGTGGGGCCGAGTGTGAGAATCAGTGAGGAGAGTTTGGCCGAGTGTTAAAATCGTTGAGGAGAGTGGGGCCGAGTGTGAGAATCAGTGAGGAGAGTGGGGCCGAGTGTGAGAAGCGGTGGTGAGAGTGGGG
Organism: Somniosus microcephalus; assembly: GCF_052327205.1. Taxonomy (NCBI): domain Eukaryota; kingdom Metazoa; phylum Chordata; class Chondrichthyes; order Squaliformes; family Somniosidae; genus Somniosus; species Somniosus microcephalus. The sequence continues at coordinate 8,988,662 of NC_141006.1, read as the reverse complement.
CCGAGTGTGAGAATCAGTGAGGAGAGTGGGGCCGAGTGTGAGAATCAGTGAGAAGAGAAGGGCCGAGTGTGAGAATCTGTGAGGAGAGTGGGGCCGAGTGTGAGAATCAGTGAGGAGGGTGGGGTCGAGTGTGAGAATCTGTGAGGAGAGTGATGCCGAGTGTGAGAATCCGTGAGGAGAGTGGGGCCGAGCGTGTGAATCGGTGAGGAGAGTGGAGCCGAGTGTACGAATCGGTGAGGTGAGTGGGGCCGAGTGTGAGAATCGGTGAGGAAAACGGGGCCGAGTGTGAGAATCGGTGAGGAGAGTTGTGCCGAGTGTGAGAATCAGTGAGGAGAGTGGGGCCGAGTGTGAGAATCAGTGAGGAGAGTGGGGCCAAGTGTGAGATTTGGTGAGGAGATTGGGGCCGAGTGTGAGAATCAGTGAGGAGCGTGGGGCCGAGTGTGAGAATCAGTGAGGTGAGTGGTGCCGAGTGAAAGAATCGGTGAGGAGAGTGGGGCCGAGTGTGAGAATCAGTGAGGAGAGTGGTGCCGAGTGTGAGAATCAGTGAGGAGAGTGGGGCCGAGTGTGAGAATCGGTGAGGAGAGTGGGGCCGAGTGTGAGAATCAGTGAGCAGATTGGGGCCGAGTTTGAGAATCAGTGAGGTGTGCGGCGCCGAGTGTGAGAATCAGAGAGGAGAGCGGGGCCGATTGTGAGAATCAGTGAGGAGAGTGGGGCCGAGTGTGAGAATCGGTGAGGAGATTGGGGCCGAGTGTGAGAATCAGTGAGGAGAGTGGGGCCGAGTGTGAGAATCAGTGAGGAGCGTGGGACCGAGTGTGAGAATCAGTGAGGTGAGTGGGGCCGAGTGTGAGAATCGGTGAGGAGAGTGGGGCCGAATGTGAGAATCAGTGAGGAGCGTGGGACCGAGTGTGAGAATCGGTGAGGTGAGTGGGGCCGAGTGTGAGAATCAGTGAGGAGAGTGGGGCCAAGTGTGAGAATCGGTGAGGAGAGTGGGGCCGATTGTGAGAATCAGTGAGGAGAGTGGGGCCGAGTGTGAGAATCAGTGAGGAGAGTGGGGCCGAGTGTGAGAATCGGTGAGGAGAGCGGGGCCGAGTGTGAGAATCAATGAGGAGAGTGGGGCCGAGTGGGAAAATCAGTGAGGTGAGTGGGGCCGAGTGTGAGAATCAGTGAGCAGAGTGGGCCGAGTGTGAGAATCAGTGAGGAGAGTGGGGCCAATTGTGAGAATCAGTGAGGAGAGTGGGGCCGAGTGTGAGAATCAGTGAGGCGAGTGGAGCCGAGTGTGAGAATATTTGAGGAGAGTGGATCCGAGTGTGAGAATCAGTGAGGAGAGCGGGGCCGAGTGTGAGAATCAGTGAGGAGAGCGGGGCCGAGTGTGAGAATCAGTGAGCAGAGTGGGGCCGAGTGTGAGAATCAGTGAGGAGAGTCGTGCCGGGTGTGAGAATCGGTGAGGAGAGTGGGGCCGAGTGTGAGAATCAGTGAGGAGAGTGGGGCCGAGTGTGAGAATCAGTGAGGAGAGTGGGGCCGAGTGTGAGAATCGGTGACGAGTGTGGGGCCGAGTGTGAGAATCGGTGAGGAGAGTGGGGCCGAGTGTGAGAATCAGTGAGGAGAGTGGGGCCGAGTGTGAGAATCAGTGAGGAGAGTGGGGCCGAGTGTGAGAATCGGTGACGAGTGTGGGGCCGAGTGTGAGAATCGGTGAGGAGAGTGGGGCCGAGTGTGAGAATCGGTGAGGAGAGTGGGGCCGAGTGTGAGAATCGGTGAGGAGAGTGGGGCCGAGTGTGAGAATCGGTGAGGAGAGTGGGGCCGAGTGTGAGAATCGGTGAGGAGAGTGGGGTCGAGTGTGAGAATCGGTGAGGAGAGTGGGGCCGAGTGTGAGAATCGGTGAGGAGAGTGGGGCCGAGTGTGAGAATCGGTGAGGAGAGTGGGGCCGAGTGTGAGAATCGGTGAGGAGAGTGGGGCCGAGTGTGAGAATCTGTGAGGAGAGTGGGGCCGAGTGTGAGAATCAGTGAGGAGAGTGGGGCCGAGTGTGAGAATCAGTGAGGAGAGTGGGGCCGAGTGTGAGAATCAGTGAGGAGAGTGGGGCCGAGTGTGAGAATCAGTGAGGAGAGTGGGGCCGAGTGTGAGAATCAGTGAGGAGAGTGGGGTCGAGTATGAGATTCAGTGAGGAGTGTGGGGCCGAGTGTGAGAATCAGTGAGGAGAGTGGGGCCGAATGTGAGAATCATTGAGGAGAGAGGGACCGAGTGTGAGAATCAGTGAGGAGAGTGGGGCCGAGTGTGAGAATCTGTGAGGAGAGTGGGGCCGAGTGTGAGAATCAGTGAGGAGAGTGGGGCCGAGTGGGAGAATCATTGAGGAGAGTGGGGCCGAGTGTGAGAATCAGTGAGGAAAGTGGGGCCGAGTGTTAAAATTGTTGAGGAGAGTGGGGCCGAATGTGAGAAACAGTGAGGAGAGTGGGGCCGAGTGTGAGAATCAGTGAGGAGAGTGGGGCCGAGTGTGAGAAGCGGTGATGAGAGTGGGGCCGAGTGTGAGAATCAGTGAGGAGAGTGGGGCCGAGTGTGAGAATCAGTGAGAAGAGAAGGGCCGAGTGTGAGAATCTGTGAGGAGAGTGGGGCCGAGTGTGAGAATCAGTGAGGAGAGTGGGGCCGAGTGTGAGAATCTGTGAGGAGATTGGTGCCGAGTGTGAGAATCCGTGAGGAGAGTGGGGCCGAGTGTGTGAATCGGTGAGGAGAGTGGGGCTGTGTGTACGAATCGGTGAGGTGAGTGGGGCCGAGTGTGAGAATCGGTGAGGAGAACGGGGCCGAGTGTGAGAATCGGTGAGGAGAGTTGTGCCGAGTGTGAGAATCAGTGAGGAGCGTGGGGCCGAGTGTGAGAATCAGTGAGGAGAGTGGGGCCAAGTGTGAGAATCGGTGAGGAGATTGGGGCCGAGTGTGAGAATCAGTGAGGAGCGTGGGGCCGAGTGTGAGAATCAGTGAGGTGAGTGGTGCCGAGTGTGAGAATCGGTGAGGAGAGTGGGTCCGATTGTGAGAATCGGTGAGGAGAGTGGTGCCGAGTGTGAGAATCAGTGAGGAGAGTGGGGCCGAGTGTGAGAATCGGTGAGGAGAGTGGGGCCGAGTGTGAGAATCAGTGAGCAGATTGGGGCCGAGTTTGAGAATCAGTGATGTGTGCGGGGCCGAGTGTGAGAATCAGAGAGGAGAGCGGGGCCGAGTGTGAGAATCAGTGAGGAGAGCGGGGCCGAGTGTGAGAATCTGTGAGGAGAGCGGGGCCGAGTGTGAGAATCAGTGAGGAGAGCGGGGCCAAGCGTGAGAATCAGTGAGGAGAGCGGGGCCGAGTGTGAGAATCAGTGAGGAGCGTGGGACCGAGTGTGAGAATCAGTGAGGTGAGTGAGGCCGAGTGTGAGAATCAGTGAGGAGAGTGGGGCCAAGTGTGAGAATCGGTGAGGAGAGTGGGGCCGATTGTGAGAATCAGTGAGGAGAGTGGGGCCGAGTGTGAGAATCAGTGAGGAGAGTGGGGCCGAGTGTGAGAATCAGTGAGGAGAGTGGGGCCGAGTGTGAGAATCGGTGAGGAGATTGGGGCCGAATGTGAGAATCAGTGAGGAGCGTGGGACCGAGTGTGAGAATCAGTGAGGTGAGTGGGGCCGAGTGTGAGAATCGGTGAGGAGAGTGGGGCCGAATGTGAGAATCAGTGAGGAGCGTGGGACCGAGTGTGAGAATCGGTGAGGTGAGTGGGGCCGAGTGTGAGAATCAGTGAGGAGAGTGGGGCCAAGTGTGAGAATCGGTGAGGAGAGTGGGGCCGATTGTGAGAATCAGTGAGGAGAGTGGGGCCGAGTGTGAGAATCAGTGAGGAGAGTGGGGCCGAGTGTGAGAATCGGTGAGGAGAGCGGGGCCGAGTGTGAGAATCAATGAGGAGAGTGGGGCCGAGTGGGAAAATCAGTGAGGTGAGTGGGGCCGAGTGTGAGAATCAGTGAGCAGAGTGGGCCGAGTGTGAGAATCAGTGAGGAGAGTGGGGCCAATTGTGAGAATCAGTGAGGAGAGTGGGGCCGAGTGTGAGAATCAGTGAGGCGAGTGGAGCCGAGTGTGAGAATATTTGAGGAGAGTGGATCCGAGTGTGAGAATCAGTGAGGAGAGCGGGGCCGAGTGTGAGAATCAGTGAGGAGAGCGGGGCCGAGTGTGAGAATCAGTGAGCAGAGTGGGGCCGAGTGTGAGAATCAGTGAGGAGAGTCGTGCCGGGTGTGAGAATCGGTGAGGAGAGTGGGCCGAGTGTGAGAATCAGTGAGGAGAGTGGGGCCGAGTGTGAGAATCAGTGAGGAGAGTGGGGCCGAGTGTGAGAATCGGTGACGAGTGTGGGCCGAGTGTGAGAATCGGTGAGGAGAGTGGGGCCGAGTGTGAGAATCGGTGAGGAGAGTGGGGCCGAGTGTGAGAATCGGTGAGGAGAGTGGGGCCGAGTGTGAGAATCGGTGAGGAGAGTGGGGCCGAGTGTGAGAATTGGTGAGGAGAGTGGGGTCGAGTGTGAGAATCGGTGAGGAGAGTGGGGCCGAGTGTGAGAATCGGTGAGGAGAGTGGGGCCGAGTGTGAGAATCGGTGAGGAGAGTGGGGCCGAGTGTGAGAATCGGTGAGGAGAGTGGGGCCGAGTGTGAGAATCTGTGAGGAGAGTGGGGCCGAGTGTGAGAATCAGTGAGGAGAGTGGGGCCGAGTGTGAGAATCAGTGAGGAGAGTGGGGCCGAGTGTGAGAATCAGTGAGGAGAGTGGGGCCGAGTGTGAGAATCAGTGAGGAGAGTGGGGCCGAGTGTGAGAATCAGTGAGGAGAGTGGGGTCGAGTATGAGATTCAGTGAGGAGTGTGGGGCCGAGTGTGAGAATCAGTGAGGAGACTGGGGCCGAATGTGAGAATCATTGAGGAGAGAGGGACCGAGTGTGAGAATCAGTGAGGAGAGTGGGGCCGAGTGTGAGAATCTGTGAGGAGAGTGGGGCCGAGTGTGAGAATCAGTGAGGAGAGTGGGGCCGAGTGGGAGAATCATTGAGGAGAGTGGGGCCGAGTGTGAGAATCAGTGAGGAAAGTGGGGCCGAGTGTTAAAATTGTTGAGGAGAGTGGGGCCGAATGTGAGAAACAGTGAGGAGAGTGGGGCCGAGTGTGAGAATCAGTGAGGAGAGTGGGGCCGAGTGTGAGAAGCGGTGATGAGAGTGGGGCCGAGTGTGAGAATCAGTGAGGAGAGTGGGGCCGAGTGTGAGAATCAGTGAGAAGAGAAGGGCCGAGTGTGAGAATCTGTGAGGAGAGTGGGGCCGAGTGTGAGAATCAGTGAGGAGAGTGGGGCCGAGTGTGAGAATCTGTGAGGAGATTGGTGCCGAGTGTGAGAATCCGTGAGGAGAGTGGGGCCGAGTGTGTGAATCGGTGAGGAGAGTGGGGCTGTGTGTACGAATCGGTGAGGTGAGTGGGGCCGAGTGTGAGAATCGGTGAGGAGAACGGGGCCGAGTGTGAGAATCGGTGAGGAGAGTTGTGCCGAGTGTGAGAATCAGTGAGGAGCGTGGGGCCGAGTGTGAGAATCAGTGAGGAGAGTGGGGCCAAGTGTGAGAATCGGTGAGGAGAATGGGGCCGAGTGTGAGAATCAGTGAGGAGCGTGGGGCCGAGTGTGAGAATCAGTGAGGTGAGTGGTGCCGAGTGTGAGAATCGGTGAGGAGAGTGGGTCCGATTGTGAGAATCGGTGAGGAGAGTGGTGCCGAGTGTGAGAATCAGTGAGGAGAGTGGGGCCGAGTGTGAGAATCGGTGAGGAGAGTGGGGCCGAGTGTGAGAATCAGTGAGCAGATTGGGGCCGAGTTTGAGAATCAGTGATGTGTGCGGGGCCGAGTGTGAGAATCAGAGAGGAGAGCGGGGCCGAGTGTGAGAATCAGTGAGGAGAGCGGGGCCGAGTGTGAGAATCTGTGAGGAGAGCGGGGCCGAGTGTGAGAATCAGTGAGGAGAGCGGGGCCGAGCGTGAGAATCAGTGAGGAGAGCGGGGCCGAGTGTGAGAATCAGTGAGGAGCGTGGGACCGAGTGTGAGAATCAGTGAGGTGAGTGAGGCCGAGTGTGAGAATCAGTGAGGAGAGTGGGGCCAAGTGTGAGAATCGGTGAGGAGAGTGGGGCCGATTGTGAGAATCAGTGAGGAGAGTGGGGCCGTGTGTGAGAATCAGTGAGGAGAGTGGGGCCGAGTGGGAAAATCAGTGAGGTGAGTGGGGCCGAGTGTGAGAATCAGTGAGCAGAGTGGGCCGAGTGTGAGAATCAGTGAGGAGAGTGGGGCCAATTGTGAGAATCAGTGAGGAGAGTGGGGCCGAGTGTGAGAATCAGTGAGGAGAGTGGGGCCGAGTGTGAGAATCAGTGAGGAGAGTGGGGCCGAGTGTGAGAATCGGTGAGGAGAGCGGGGCCGAGTGTGAGAATCAGTGAGCAGAGTGGGGCCGAGTGTGAGAATCAGTGAGGAGAGTCGTGCCGGGTGTGAGAATCGGTGAGGAGAGTGGGGCCGAGTGTGAGAATCAGTGAGGAGAGTGGGGCCGAGTGTGAGAATCAGTGAGGAGAGTGGGGCCGAGTGTGAGAATCGGTGACGAGTGTGGGGCCGAGTGTGAGAATCGGTGAGGAGAGTGGGGCCGAGTGTGAGAATCGGTGAGGAGAGTGGGGCCGAGTGTGAGAATCGGTGAGGAGAGTGGGGCCGAGTGTGAGAATCGGTGAGGAGAGTGGGGCCGAGTGTGAGAATTGGTGAGGAGAGTGGGGTCGAGTGTGAGAATCGGTGAGGAGAGTGGGGCCGAGTGTGAGAATCGGTGAGGAGAGTGGGGCCGAGTGTGAGAATCGGTGAGGAGAGTGGGGCCGAGTGTGAGAATCGGTGAGGAGAGTGGGGCCGAGTGTGAGAATCTGTGAGGAGAGTGGGGCCGAGTGTGAGAATCAGTGAGGAGAGTGGGGCCGAGTGTGAGAATCAGTGAGGAGAGTGGGGCCGAGTGTGAGAATCAGTGAGGAGAGTGGGGCCGAGTGTGAGAATCAGTGAGGAGCGTGGGGCCGAGTGTGAGAATCAGTGAGGTGAGTGGTGCCGAGTGTGAGAATCGGTGAGGAGAGTGGGTCCGATTGTGAGAATCGGTGAGGAGAGTGGTGCCGAGTGTGAGAATCAGTGAGGAGAGTGGGGCCGAGTGTGAGAATCGGTGAGGAGAGTGGGGCCGAGTGTGAGAATCAGTGAGCAGATTGGGGCCGAGTTTGAGAATCAGTGATGTGTGCGGGGCCGAGTGTGAGAATCAGAGAGGAGAGCGGGGCCGAGTGTGAGAATCAGTGAGGAGAGCGGGGCCGAGTGTGAGAATCTGTGAGGAGAGCGGGGCCGAGTGTGAGAATCAGTGAGGAGAGCGGGGCCAAGCGTGAGAATCAGTGAGGAGAGCGGGGCCGAGTGTGAGAATCAGTGAGGAGCGTGGGACCGAGTGTGAGAATCAGTGAGGTGAGTGAGGCCGAGTGTGAGAATCAGTGAGGAGAGTGGGGCCAAGTGTGAGAATCGGTGAGGAGAGTGGGGCCGATTGTGAGAATCAGTGAGGAGAGTGGGGCCGAGTGTGAGAATCAGTGAGGAGAGTGGGGCCGAGTGTGAGAATCAGTGAGGAGAGTGGGGCCGAGTGTGAGAATCGGTGAGGAGATTGGGGCCGAATGTGAGAATCAGTGAGGAGCGTGGGACCGAGTGTGAGAATCAGTGAGGTGAGTGGGGCCGAGTGTGAGAATCGGTGAGGAGAGTGGGGCCGAATGTGAGAATCAGTGAGGAGCGTGGGACCGAGTGTGAGAATCGGTGAGGTGAGTGGGGCCGAGTGTGAGAATCAGTGAGGAGAGTGGGGCCAAGTGTGAGAATCGGTGAGGAGAGTGGGGCCGATTGTGAGAATCAGTGAGGAGAGTGGGGCCGAGTGTGAGAATCAGTGAGGAGAGTGGGGCCGAGTGTGAGAATCGGTGAGGAGAGCGGGGCCGAGTGTGAGAATCAATGAGGAGAGTGGGGCCGAGTGGGAAAATCAGTGAGGTGAGTGGGGCCGAGTGTGAGAATCAGTGAGCAGAGTGGGCCGAGTGTGAGAATCAGTGAGGAGAGTGGGGCCAATTGTGAGAATCAGTGAGGAGAGTGGGGCCGAGTGTGAGAATCAGTGAGGCGAGTGGAGCCGAGTGTGAGAATATTTGAGGAGAGTGGATCCGAGTGTGAGAATCAGTGAGGAGAGCGGGGCCGAGTGTGAGAATCAGTGAGGAGAGCGGGGCCGAGTGTGAGAATCAGTGAGCAGAGTGGGGCCGAGTGTGAGAATCAGTGAGGAGAGTCGTGCCGGGTGTGAGAATCGGTGAGGAGAGTGGGGCCGAGTGTGAGAATCAGTGAGGAGAGTGGGGCCGAGTGTGAGAATCAGTGAGGAGAGTGGGGCCGAGTGTGAGAATCGGTGACGAGTGTGGGGCCGAGTGTGAGAATCGGTGAGGAGAGTGGGGCCGAGTGTGAGAATCGGTGAGGAGAGTGGGGCCGAGTGTGAGAATCGGTGAGGAGAGTGGGGCCGAGTGTGAGAATCGGTGAGGAGAGTGGGGCCGAGTGTGAGAATTGGTGAGGAGAGTGGGGTCGAGTGTGAGAATCGGTGAGGAGAGTGGGGCCGAGTGTGAGAATCGGTGAGGAGAGTGGGGCCGAGTGTGAGAATCGGTGAGGAGAGTGGGGCCGAGTGTGAGAATCGGTGAGGAGAGTGGGGCCGAGTGTGAGAATCTGTGAGGAGAGTGGGGCCGAGTGTGAGAATCAGTGAGGAGAGTGGGGCCGAGTGTGAGAATCAGTGAGGAGAGTGGGGCCGAGTGTGAGAATCAGTGAGGAGAGTGGGGCCGAGTGTGAGAATCAGTGAGGAGAGTGGGGCCGAGTGTGAGAATCAGTGAGGAGAGTGGGGTCGAGTATGAGATTCAGTGAGGAGTGTGGGGCCGAGTGTGAGAATCAGTGAGGAGACTGGGGCCGAATGTGAGAATCATTGAGGAGAGAGGGACCGAGTGTGAGAATCAGTGAGGAGAGTGGGGCCGAGTGTGAGAATCTGTGAGGAGAGTGGGGCCGAGTGTGAGAATCAGTGAGGAGAGTGGGGCCGAGTGGGAGAATCATTGAGGAGAGTGGGGCCGAGTGTGAGAATCAGTGAGGAAAGTGGGGCCGAGTGTTAAAATTGTTGAGGAGAGTGGGGCCGAATGTGAGAAACAGTGAGGAGAGTGGGGCCGAGTGTGAGAATCAGTGAGGAGAGTGGGGCCGAGTGTGAGAAGCGGTGATGAGAGTGGGGCCGAGTGTGAGAATCAGTGAGGAGAGTGGGGCCGAGTGTGAGAATCAGTGAGAAGAGAAGGGCCGAGTGTGAGAATCTGTGAGGAGAGTGGGGCCGAGTGTGAGAATCAGTGAGGAGAGTGGGGCCGAGTGTGAGAATCTGTGAGGAGATTGGTGCCGAGTGTGAGAATCCGTGAGGAGAGTGGGGCCGAGTGTGTGAATCGGTGAGGAGAGTGGGGCTGTGTGTACGAATCGGTGAGGTGAGTGGGGCCGAGTGTGAGAATCGGTGAGGAGAACGGGGCCGAGTGTGAGAATCGGTGAGGAGAGTTGTGCCGAGTGTGAGAATCAGTGAGGAGCGTGGGGCCGAGTGTGAGAATCAGTGAGGAGAGTGGGGCCAAGTGTGAGAATCGGTGAGGAGAATGGGGCCGAGTGTGAGAATCAGTGAGGAGCGTGGGGCCGAGTGTGAGAATCAGTGAGGTGAGTGGTGCCGAGTGTGAGAATCGGTGAGGAGAGTGGGTCCGATTGTGAGAATCGGTGAGGAGAGTGGTGCCGAGTGTGAGAATCAGTGAGGAGAGTGGGGCCGAGTGTGAGAATCGGTGAGGAGAGTGGGGCCGAGTGTGAGAATCAGTGAGCAGATTGGGGCCGAGTTTGAGAATCAGTGATGTGTGCGGGGCCGAGTGTGAGAATCAGAGAGGAGAGCGGGGCCGAGTGTGAGAATCAGTGAGGAGAGCGGGGCCGAGTGTGAGAATCTGTGAGGAGAGCGGGGCCGAGTGTGAGAATCAGTGAGGAGAGCGGGGCCGAGCGTGAGAATCAGTGAGGAGAGCGGGGCCGAGTGTGAGAATCAGTGAGGAGCGTGGGACCGAGTGTGAGAATCAGTGAGGTGAGTGAGGCCGAGTGTGAGAATCAGTGAGGAGAGTGGGGCCAAGTGTGAGAATCGGTGAGGAGAGTGGGGCCGATTGTGAGAATCAGTGAGGAGAGTGGGGCCGTGTGTGAGAATCAGTGAGGAGAGTGGGGCCGAGTGGGAAAATCAGTGAGGTGAGTGGGGCCGAGTGTGAGAATCAGTGAGCAGAGTGGGCCGAGTGTGAGAATCAGTGAGGAGAGTGGGGCCAATTGTGAGAATCAGTGAGGAGAGTGGGGCCGAGTGTGAGAATCAGTGAGGAGAGTGGGGCCGAGTGTGAGAATCAGTGAGGAGAGTGGGGCCGAGTGTGAGAATCGGTGAGGAGAGCGGGGCCGAGTGTGAGAATCAGTGAGCAGAGTGGGGCCGAGTGTGAGAATCAGTGAGGAGAGTCGTGCCGGGTGTGAGAATCGGTGAGGAGAGTGGGGCCGAGTGTGAGAATCAGTGAGGAGAGTGGGGCCGAGTGTGAGAATCAGTGAGGAGAGTGGGGCCGAGTGTGAGAATCGGTGACGAGTGTGGGGCCGAGTGTGAGAATCGGTGAGGAGAGTGGGGCCGAGTGTGAGAATCGGTGAGGAGAGTGGGGCCGAGTGTGAGAATCGGTGAGGAGAGTGGGGCCGAGTGTGAGAATCGGTGAGGAGAGTGGGGCCGAGTGTGAGAATTGGTGAGGAGAGTGGGGTCGAGTGTGAGAATCGGTGAGGAGAGTGGGGCCGAGTGTGAGAATCGGTGAGGAGAGTGGGGCCGAGTGTGAGAATCGGTGAGGAGAGTGGGGCCGAGTGTGAGAATCGGTGAGGAGAGTGGGGCCGAGTGTGAGAATCTGTGAGGAGAGTGGGGCCGAGTGTGAGAATCAGTGAGGAGAGTGGGGCCGAGTGTGAGAATCAGTGAGGAGAGTGGGGCCGAGTGTGAGAATCAGTGAGGAGAGTGGGGCCGAGTGTGAGAATCAGTGAGGAGAGTGGGGCCGAGTGTGAGAATCAGTGAGGAGAGTGGGGTCGAGTATGAGATTCAGTGAGGAGTGTGGGGCCGAGTGTGAGAATCAGTGAGGAGAGTGGGGCCGAATGTGAGAATCATTGAGGAGAGAGGGACCGAGTGTGAGAATCAGTGAGGAGAGTGGGGCCGAGTGTGAGAATCTGTGAGGAGAGTGGGGCCGAGTGTGAGAATCAGTGAGGAGAGTGGGGCCGAGTGGGAGAATCATTGAGGAGAGTGGGGCCGAGTGTGAGAATCAGTGAGGAAAGTGGGGCCGAGTGTTAAAATTGTTGAGGAGAGTGGGGCCGAATGTGAGAAACAGTGAGGAGAGTGGGGCCGAGTGTGAGAATCAGTGAGGAGAGTGGGGCCGAGTGTGAGAAGCGGTGATGAGATTGGGGCCGAGTGTGAGAATCAGTGAGGAGAGTGGGGCCGAGTGTGAGAATCAGTGAGAAGAGAAGGGCCGAGTGTGAGAATCTGTGAGGAGAGTGGGGCCGAGTGTGAGAATCAGTGAGGAGAGTGGGGCCGAGTGTGAGAATCTGTGAGGAGATTGGTGCCGAGTGTGAGAATCCGTGAGGAGAGTGGGGCCGAGTGTGTGAATCGGTGAGGAGAGTGGGGCTGTGTGTACGAATCGGTGAGGTGAGTGGGGCCGAGTGTGAGAATCGGTGAGGAGAACGGGGCCGAGTGTGAGAATCGGTGAGGAGAGTTGTGCCGAGTGTGAGAATCAGTGAGGAGCGTGGGGCCGAGTGTGAGAATCAGTGAGGAGAGTGGGGCCAAGTGTGAGAATCGGTGAGGAGATTGGGGCCGAGTGTGAGAATCAGTGAGGAGCGTGGGGCCGAGTGTGAGAATCAGTGAGGTGAGTGGTGCCGAGTGTGAGAATCGGTGAGGAGAGTGGGTCCGATTGTGAGAATCGGTGAGGAGAGTGGTGCCGAGTGTGAGAATCAGTGAGGAGAGTGGGGCCGAGTGTGAGAATCGGTGAGGAGAGTGGGGCCGAGTGTGAGAATCAGTGAGCAGATTGGGGCCGAGTTTGAGAATCAGTGATGTGTGCGGGGCCGAGTGTGAGAATCAGAGAGGAGAGCGGGGCCGAGTGTGAGAATCAGTGAGGAGAGCGGGGCCGAGTGTGAGAATCTGTGAGGAGAGCGGGGCCGAGTGTGAGAATCAGTGAGGAGAGCGGGGCCGAGCGTGAGAATCAGTGAGGAGAGTGGGGCCGAGTGTGAGAATCAGTGAGGAGCGTGGGACCGAGTGTGAGAATCAGTGAGGTGAGTGAGGCCGAGTGTGAGAATCAGTGAGGAGAGTGGGGCCAAGTGTGAGAATCGGTGAGGAGAGTGGGGCCGATTGTGAGAATCAGTGAGGAGAGTGGGGCCGTGTGTGAGAATCAGTGAGGAGAGTGGGGCCGAGTGTTAGAATCGGTGAGGAGAGCGGGGCCGAGTGTGAGAATCAATCAGGAGAGTGGGGCCGAGTGGGAAAATCAGTGAGGTGAGTGGGGCCGAGTGTGAGAATCAGTGAGCAGAGTGGTCCGAGTGTGAGAATCAGTGAGGAGAGTGGGGCCGAGTGTGAGAATCAGTGAGGAGAGTGGGGCCAAGCGTCAGAATCAGTGAGGAGAGTGGGGCCGAGTGTGATAATCAGTGAGGCGAGTGGAGCCGAGTGTGAGAATATTTGAGGAGAGTGGATCCGAGTGTGAGAATCAGTGAGGAGAGTGGGGCCGAGTGTGAGAATCGGTGAGGCGAGTGGGGCCGAGTGTGAGATTCAGAGAGGAGAGTGGGGCCGAGTGTGAGAATCGGTGACGAGAGTGGGGCAGAGTGTGAGAATCAGTGAGGAGAGTGGGGCCGAGTGTGAGAATCAGTGAGGAGAGTGGTGCCGAGTGTGAGAATCAGTGAGGAGAGTGGGGCCGAGTGTGAGAATCAGTGAGGAGAGTGGGGCCGAGTGTGAGAATCGATGAGGAGGATGGGGCCGAGAGTGAGAATCAGTGAGGAGAGTGGGGCCGAGTGTGAGAATCTGTGAGGAGAGTGGGGCCGAGTGTGAGAAGCAGTGAAGAGAGTGGGGCCGAGTGTGAGAATCGGTGAGGAGAGTGGGGCCGAGTGTGAGAATCAGTGAGGAGAGTGGGGCCGAGTGTGAGAATCAGTGAGGAGAGTGGGGCCGAGTGTGAGAATCGGTGACGAGTGTGGGGCCGAGTGTGAGAATCGGTGAGGAGAGTGGGGCCGAGTGTGAGAATCGGTGAGGAGAGTGGGGCCGAGTGTGAGAATCGGTGAGGAGAGTGGGGTCGAGTGTGAGAATCGGTGAGGAGAGTGGGGCCGAGTGTGAGAATCAGTGAGGAGAGTGGGGCCGAATGTGAAAATCAGTGAGGAGCGTGGGACCGAGTGTGAGAATCAGTGAGGTGAGTGGGGCCGAGTGTGAGAATCGGTGAGGAGAGAGGGGCCGAATGTGAGAATCAGTGAGGAGCGTGGGACCGAGTGTGAGAATCAGTGAGGTGAGTGAGGCCGAGTGTGAGAATCAGTGAGGTGAGTGGGGTCAAGTGTGAGAATCGGTGAGGACAGTGGGGCCGATTGTGAGAATCAGTGAGGAGAGTGGGGCCGAGTGTGAGAATCAGTGAGGAGAGTGGGGCCGAGTGTGAGAATCAGTGAGGAGAGTGGGGCCAAGCGTGAGAATCAGTGAGGAGAGTGGGGCCGAGTGTGAGATTCAGGGAGGCGAGTGGAGCTGAGTGTGAGAATATTTGAGGAGCGTGGATCCGAGTGTGAGAATCAGTTAGGAGAGTGGGGCCGAGTGTGAGAATCGGTGAGGCGAGTGGGGCCGAGTGTGAGATCCAGAGAGGAGAGTGGGGCCGAGTGTGAGAATCGGTGACGAGAGTGGGGCAGAGTGTGAGAATCAGTGAGGAGAGTGGGGCCGAGTGTGAGAATCAGTGAGGAGAGTGGTGCCGAGTGTGAGAATCAGTGAGAAGAGTGGGGCCGAGTGTGAGAATCAGTGAGGAGAGTGGGGCCGAGTGTGAGAATCAGTGAGGAGGATGGGGCCGAGAGTGAGAATCAGTGAGGAGAGTGGGGCCGAGTGTGAGAATCTGTGAGGAGAGTGGGGCCGAGTGTGAGAAGCAGTGAAGAGAGTGGGGCCGAGTGTGAGAATCAGTGAGCAGAGTGGGGCCGAGTGTGAGAATCAGTGAGGAGAGTGGGGCCGAGTGTGAGAATCAGTGAGGAGAGTGGGGCCGAGTGTGAGAATCGGTGAGGAGAGTGGGGCCGAGTGTGAGAATCAGTGAGCAGATTGGGGCCGAGTTTGAGAATCAGTGAGGTGTGCGGCGCCGAGTGTGAGAATCAGAGAGGAGAGCGGGGCCGATTGTGAGAATCAGTGAGGAGAGCGGGGCCGAGTGTGAGAATCTGTGAGGAGAGCGGGGCCGAGTGTGAGAATCAGTGAGGAGAGCGGGGCCGAGTGTGAGAATCAGTGAGGAGAGCGGGGCCGAGTGTGAGAATCAGTGAGGAGAGCGGGGCCAACTGTGAGAATCAGTGAGGAGAGTGGGGCCGAGTGTGAGAATCGGTGAGGAGATTGGGGCCGAGTGTGACAATCAGTGAGGAGAGTGGGGCCGAGTGTGAGAATCAGTGAGGAGAGTGGGGCCGAGTGTGAGAATCGGTGAGGAGATTGGGGCCGAATGTGAGAATCAGTGAGGAGCGTGGGACCGAGTGTGAGAATCGGTGAGGTGAGTGGGGCCGAGTGTGAGAATCAGTGAGGAGAGTGGGGCCAAGTGTGAGAATCGGTGAGGAGAGTGGGGCCGATTGTGAGAATCAGTCAGGAGAGTGGGGCCGAGTGTGAGAATCAGTGAGGAGAGTGGGGCCGAGTGTGAGAACCGGTGAGGAGAGCGGGGCCGAGTGTGAGAATCAATGAGGAGAGTGGGGCCGAGTGGGAAAATCAGTGAGGTGAGTGGGGCCGAGTGTGAGAATCAGTGAGCAGAGTGGGCCGAGTGTGAGAATCAGTGAGGAGAGTGGGGCCGAGTGTGAGAATCAGTGAGGAGAGTGGGGCCAAGCGTGAGAATCAGTGAGGAGAGTGGGGCCGAGTGTGAGAATCAGTGAGGCGAGTGGAGCTGAGTGTGAGAATATTTGAGGAGAGTGGATCCGAGTGTGAGAATCAGTTAGGAGAGTGGGGCGGAGTGTGAGAATTGGTGAGGCGAGTGGGGCCGAGTGTGAGATTCAGAGAGGAGAGTGGGGCCGAGTGTGAGAATCGGTGACGAGAGTGGGGCAGAGTGTGAGAATCAGTGAGGAGAGTGGGGCCGAGTGTGAGAATCAGTGAGGAGAGTGGTGCTGAGTGTGAGAATCAGTGAGAAGAGTGGGTCCGAGTGTGAGAATCAGTGAGGAGAGTGGGGCCGAGTGTGAGAATCAGTGAGGAGGATGGGGCCGAGAGTGAGAATCAGTGAGGAGAGTGGGGCCGAGTGTGAGAATCTGTGAGGAGAGTGGGGCCGAGTGTGAGAAGCAGTAAAGAGAGTGGGGCCGAGTGTGAGAATCAGTGAGCAGAGTGGGGCCGAGTGTGAGAATCAGTGAGGAGAGTGGGGCCGAGTGTGAGAATCAGTGAGGAGAGTGGGGCCGAGTGTGAGAATCGGTGAGGAGAGTGGGGCCGAGTGTGAGAATCAGTGAGCAGATTGGGGCCGAGTTTGAGAATCAGTGAGGTGTGCGGCGCCGAGTGTGAGAATCAGAGAGGAGAGCGGGGCCGATTGTGAGAATCAGTGAGGAGAGCGGGGCCGAGTGTGAGAATCTGTGAGGAGAGCGGGGCCGAGTGTGAGAATCAGTGAGGAGAGCGGGGCCGAGTGTGAGAATCAGTGAGGAGAGTGGGGCCGAGTGTGAGAATCAGTGAGGAGAGTGGGGCCAACTGTGAGAATAAGTGAGGAGAGTGGGGCCAAGTGTGAGAATCGGTAAGGAGATTGGGGCCGAGTGTGAGAATCAGTGAGGAGAGTGGGGCCGAGTGTGAGAATCAGTGAGGAGAGTGGGGCCGAGTGTGAGAATCGGTGAGGAGATTGGGGCCGAATGTGAGAATCAGTGAGGAGCGTGGGACCGAGTGTGAGAATCAGTGAGGTGAGTGGGGCCGAGTGTGAGAATCGGTGAGGAGAGTGGGGCCGAATGTGAGAATCAGTGAGGAGCGTGGGACCGAGTGTGAGAATCGGTGAGGTGAGTGGGGCCGAGTGTGAGAATCAGTGAGGAGAGTGGGGCCAAGTGTGAGAATCGGTGAGGAGAGTGGGGCCGATTGTGAGAATCAGTGAGGAGAGTGGGGCCGAGTGTGAGAATCAGTGAGGAGAGTGGGGCCGAGTGTGAGAATCGGTGAGGAGAGCGGGGCCGAGTGTGAGAATCAATGAGCAGAGTGGGGCCGAGTGGGAAAATCAGTGAGGTGAGTGGGGCCGAGTGTGAGAATCAGTGAGGAGAGTGGGGCCAAGTGTGAGAATCAGTGAGGAGAGTGGGGCCGAGTGTGAGAATCAGTGAGGCGAGTGGAGCCGAGTGTGAGAATATTTGAGGAGAGTGGATCCGAGTGTGAGAATCATTGAGGAGAGCGGGGCCGAGTGTGAGAATCAGTGAGGAGAGCGGGGCCGAGTGTGAGAATCAGTGAGCAGAGTGGGGCCGAGTGTGAGAATCAGTGAGGAGAGTGGTGCCGAGTGTGAGAATCGGTGAGGAGAGTGGGGCCGAGTGTGAGAATCAGTGAGGAGAGTGGGGCCGAGTGTGAGAATCAGTGAGGAGAGTGGGGCCGAGTGTGAGAATCGGTGACGAGTGTGGGGCCGAGTGTGAGAATCGGTGAGGAGAGTGGGGCCGAGTGTGAGAATCGGTGAGGAGAGTGGGGCCGAGTGTGAGAATCGGTGAGGAGAGTGGGGCCGAGTGTGAGAATCGGTGAGGAGAGTGGGGCCGAGTGTGAGAATCGGTGAGGAGAGTGGGGTCGAGTGAGAGAATCGGTGAGGAGAGTGGGGCCGAGTGTGAGAATCGGTGAGGAGAGTGGGGCCGAGTGTGAGAATCGGTGAGGAGAGTGGGGCCGAGTGTGAGAATCGGTGAGGAGAGTGGGGCCGAGTGTGAGAATCTGTGAGGAGAGTGGGGCCGAGTGTGAGAATCAGTGAGGAGAGTGGGGCCGAGTGTGAGAAACAGTGAGGAGAGTGGGGTCGAGTATGAGATTCAGTGAGGAGAGTGGGGCCGAGTGTGAGAATCAGTGAGGAGAGTGGGGCCGAATGTGAGAATCATTGAGGAGAGAGGGACCGAGTGTGAGAATCAGTGAGGAGAGTGGGGCCGAGTGTGAGAATCAGTGAGGAGAGTGGGGCCGAGTGGGAGAATCATTGAGGAGAGTGGGGCCGAGTGTGAGAATCAGTGAGGAGAGTGGGGCCGAGTGTGAGAATCAGTGAGGAGAGTGGGGCCAAGCGTCAGAATCAGTGAGGAGAGTGGGGCCGAGTGTGATAATCAGTGAGGCGAGTGGAGCCGAGTGTGAGAATATTTGAGGAGAGTGGATCCGAGTGTGAGAATCAGTGAGGAGAGTGGGGCCGAGTGTGAGAATCGGTGAGGCGAGTGGGGCCGAGTGTGAGATTCAGAGAGGAGAGTGGGGCCGAGTGTGAGAATCGGTGACGAGAGTGGGGCAGAGTGTGAGAATCAGTGAGGAGAGTGGGGCCGAGTGTGAGAATCAGTGAGGAGAGTGGTGCCGAGTGTGAGAATCAGTGAGGAGAGTGGGGCCGAGTGTGAGAATCAGTGAGGAGAGTGGGGCCGAGTGTGAGAATCGATGAGGAGGATGGGGCCGAGAGTGAGAATCAGTGAGGAGAGTGGGGCCGAGTGTGAGAATCTGTGAGGAGAGTGGGGCCGAGTGTGAGAAGCAGTGAAGAGAGTGGGGCCGAGTGTGAGAATCGGTGAGGAGAGTGGGGCCGAGTGTGAGAATCAGTGAGGAGAGTGGGGCCGAGTGTGAGAATCAGTGAGGAGAGTGGGGCCGAGTGTGAGAATCGGTGACGAGTGTGGGGCCGAGTGTGAGAATCGGTGAGGAGAGTGGGGCCGAGTGTGAGAATCGGTGAGGAGAGTGGGGCCGAGTGTGAGAATCGGTGAGGAGAGTGGGGTCGAGTGTGAGAATCGGTGAGGAGAGTGGGGCCGAGTGTGAGAATCAGTGAGGAGAGTGGGGCCGAATGTGAAAATCAGTGAGGAGCGTGGGACCGAGTGTGAGAATCAGTGAGGTGAGTGGGGCCGAGTGTGAGAATCGGTGAGGAGAGAGGGGCCGAATGTGAGAATCAGTGAGGAGCGTGGGACCGAGTGTGAGAATCAGTGAGGTGAGTGAGGCCGAGTGTGAGAATCAGTGAGGTGAGTGGGGTCAAGTGTGAGAATCGGTGAGGACAGTGGGGCCGATTGTGAGAATCAGTGAGGAGAGTGGGGCCGAGTGTGAGAATCAGTGAGGAGAGTGGGGCCGAGTGTGAGAATCAGTGAGGAGAGTGGGGCCAAGCGTGAGAATCAGTGAGGAGAGTGGGGCCGAGTGTGAGATTCAGGGAGGCGAGTGGAGCTGAGTGTGAGAATATTTGAGGAGAGTGGATCCGAGTGTGAGAATCAGTTAGGAGAGTGGGGCCGAGTGTGAGAATCGGTGAGGCGAGTGGGGCCGAGTGTGAGATCCAGAGAGGAGAGTGGGGCCGAGTGTGAGAATCGGTGACGAGAGTGGGGCAGAGTGTGAGAATCAGTGAGGAGAGTGGGGCCGAGTGTGAGAATCAGTGAGGAGAGTGGTGCCGAGTGTGAGAATCAGTGAGAAGAGTGGGGCCGAGTGTGAGAATCAGTGAGGAGAGTGGGGCCGAGTGTGAGAATCAGTGAGGAGGATGGGGCCGAGAGTGAGAATCAGTGAGGAGAGTGGGGCCGAGTGTGAGAATCTGTGAGGAGAGTGGGGCCGAGTGTGAGAAGCAGTGAAGAGAGTGGGGCCGAGTGTGAGAATCAGTGAGCAGAGTGGGGCCGAGTGTGAGAATCAGTGAGGAGAGTGGGGCCGAGTGTGAGAATCAGTGAGGAGAGTGGGGCCGAGTGTGAGAATCAGTGAGCAGATTGGGGCCGAGTTTGAGAATCAGTGAGGTGTGCGGCGCCGAGTGTGAGAATCAGAGAGGAGAGCGGGGCCGATTGTGAGAATCAGTGAGGAGAGCGGGGCCGAGTGTGAGAATCTGTGAGGAGAGCGGGGCCGAGTGTGAGAATCAGTGAGGAGAGCGGGGCCGAGTGTGAGAATCAGTGAGGAGAGCGGGGCCGAGTGTGAGAATCAGTGAGGAGAGCGGGGCCAACTGTGAGAATCAGTGAGGAGAGTGGGGCCGAGTGTGAGAATCGGTGAGGAGATTGGGGCCGAGTGTGACAATCAGTGAGGAGAGTGGGGCCGAGTGTGAGAATCAGTGAGGAGAGTGGGGCCGAGTGTGAGAATCGGTGAGGAGATTGGGGCCGAATGTGAGAATCAGTGAGGAGCGTGGGACCGAGTGTGAGAATCGGTGAGGTGAGTGGGGCCGAGTGTGAGAATCAGTGAGGAGAGTGGGGCCAAGTGTGAGAATCGGTGAGGAGAGTGGGGCCGATTGTGAGAATCAGTCAGGAGAGTGGGGCCGAGTGTGAGAATCAGTGAGGAGAGTGGGGCCGAGTGTGAGAACCGGTGAGGAGAGCGGGGCCGAGTGTGAGAATCAATGAGGAGAGTGGGGCCGAGTGGGAAAATCAGTGAGGTGAGTGGGGCCGAGTGTGAGAATCAGTGAGCAGAGTGGGCCGAGTGTGAGAATCAGTGAGGAGAGTGGGGCCGAGTGTGAGAATCAGTGAGGAGAGTGGGGCCAAGCGTGAGAATCAGTGAGGAGAGTGGGGCCGAGTGTGAGAATCAGTGATGCGAGTGGAGCTGAGTGTGAGAATATTTGAGGAGAGTGGATCCGAGTGTGAGAATCAGTTAGGAGAGTGGGGCCGAGTGTGAGAATCGGTGAGGCGAGTGGGGCCGAGTGTGAGATTCAGAGAGGAGAGTGGGGCCGAGTGTGAGAATCGGTGACGAGAGTGGGGCAGAGTGTGAGAATCAGTGAGGAGAGTGGGGCCGAGTGTGAGAATCAGTGAGGAGAGTGGTGCTGAGTGTGAGAATCAGTGAGAAGAGTGGGTCCGAGTGTGAGAATCAGTGAGGAGAGTGGGGCCGAGTGTGAGAATCAGTGAGGAGGATGGGGCCGAGAGTGAGAATCAGTGAGGAGAGTGGGGCCGAGTGTGAGAATCTGTGAGGAGAGTGGGGCCGAGTGTGAGAAGCAGTAAAGAGAGTGGGGCCGAGTGTGAGAATCAGTGAGCAGAGTGGGGCCGAGTGTGAGAATCAGTGAGGAGAGTGGGGCCGAGTGTGAGAATCAGTGAGGAGAGTGGGGCCGAGTGTGAGAATCGGTGAGGAGAGTGGGGCCGAGTGTGAGAATCAGTGAGCAGATTGGGGCCGAGTTTGAGAATCAGTGAGGTGTGCGGCGCCGAGTGTGAGAATCAGAG
This sequence comes from Somniosus microcephalus, assembly GCF_052327205.1. Classification (NCBI taxonomy): domain Eukaryota; kingdom Metazoa; phylum Chordata; class Chondrichthyes; order Squaliformes; family Somniosidae; genus Somniosus; species Somniosus microcephalus. The sequence goes on along the minus strand of NC_141006.1, from coordinate 8,968,193 downwards.
AGGAGAGCGGGGCCGATTGTGAGAATCAGTGAGGAGAGCGGGGCCGAGTGTGAGAATCTGTGAGGAGAGCGGGGCCGAGTGTGAGAATCAGTGAGGAGAGCGGGGCCGAGTGTGAGAATCAGTGAGGAGAGTGGGGCCGAGTGTGAGAATCAGTGAGGAGAGCGGGGCCAACTGTGAGAATAAGTGAGGAGAGTGGGGCCAAGTGTGAGAATCGGTAAGGAGATTGGGGCCGAGTGTGAGAATCAGTGAGGAGAGTGGGGCCGAGTGTGAGAATCAGTGAGGAGAGTGGGGCCGAGTGTGAGAATCGGTGAGGAGATTGGGGCCGAATGTGAGAATCAGTGAGGAGCGTGGGACCGAGTGTGAGAATCAGTGAGGTGAGTGGGGCCGAGTGTGAGAATCGGTGAGGAGAGTGGGGCCGAATGTGAGAATCAGTGAGGAGCGTGGGACCGAGTGTGAGAATCGGTGAGGTGAGTGGGGCCGAGTGTGAGAATCAGTGAGGAGAGTGGGGCCAAGTGTGAGAATCGGTGAGGAGAGTGGGGCCGATTGTGAGAATCAGTGAGGAGAGTGGGGCCGAGTGTGAGAATCAGTGAGGAGAGTGGGGCCGAGTGTGAGAATCGGTGAGGAGAGCGGGGCCGAGTGTGAGAATCAATGAGCAGAGTGGGGCCGAGTGGGAAAATCAGTGAGGTGAGTGGGGCCGAGTGTGAGAATCAGTGAGCAGAGTGGGCCGAGTGTGAGAATCAGTGAGGAGAGTGGGGCCGAGTGTGAGAATCAGTGAGGAGAGTGGGGCCAAGTGTGAGAATCAGTGAGGAGAGTGGGGCCGAGTGTGAGAATCAGTGAGGCGAGTGGAGCCGAGTGTGAGAATATTTGAGGAGAGTGGATTCGAGTGTGAGAATCATTGAGGAGAGCGGGGCCGAGTGTGAGAATCAGTGAGGAGAGCGGGGCCGAGTGTGAGAATCAGTGAGCAGAGTGGGGCCGAGTGTGAGAATCAGTGAGGAGAGTGGTGCCGAGTGTGAGAATCGGTGAGGAGAGTGGGGCCGAGTGTGAGAATCAGTGAGGAGAGTGGGGCCGAGTGTGAGAATCAGTGAGGAGAGTGGGGCCGAGTGTGAGAATCGGTGACGAGTGTGGGGCCGAGTGTGAGAATCGGTGAGGAGAGTGGGGCCGAGTGTGAGAATCGGTGAGGAGAGTGGGGCCGAGTGTGAGAATCGGTGAGGAGAGTGGGGCCGAGTGTGAGAATCGGTGAGGAGAGTGGGGCCGAGTGTGAGAATCGGTGAGGAGAGTGGGGTCGAGTGAGAGAATCGGTGAGGAGAGTGGGGCCGAGTGTGAGAATCGGTGAGGAGAGTGGGGCCGAGTGTGAGAATCGGTGAGGAGAGTGGGGCCGAGTGTGAGAATCGGTGAGGAGAGTGGGGCCGAGTGTGAGAATCTGTGAGGAGAGTGGGGCCGAGTGTGAGAATCAGTGAGGAGAGTGGGGCCGAGTGTGAGAAACAGTGAGGAGAGTGGGGTCGAGTATGAGATTCAGTGAGGAGAGTGGGGCCGAGTGTGAGAATCAGTGAGGAGAGTGGGGCCGAATGTGAGAATCATTGAGGAGAGAGGGACCGAGTGTGAGAATCAGTGAGGAGAGTGGGGCCGAGTGTGAGAATCAGTGAGGAGAGTGGGGCCGAGTGGGAGAATCATTGAGGAGAGTGGGGCCGAGTGTGAGAATCAGTGAGGAGAGAGGGGCCGAGTGCTAAAATCGTTGAGGAGAGTGGGGCCGAGTGTGAGAAACAGTGAGGAGAGTGGGGCCAAGTGTGAGAATCAGTGAGGAGATTGGGGCCGAGTGTGAGAAGCGGTGAGGAGAGTGGGGCCGAGTGTGAGAATCAGTGAGGAGAGTGGGGCCGAGTGTGAGAATCGGTGACGAGTGTGGGGCCGAGTGTGAGAATCAGTGAGGAGAGTGGGGCCGAGTGTGAGAATCTGTGAGGAGAGTGGGGCCGAGTGTGAGAATCAGTGAGGAGAGTGGGGCCGAGTGGGAGAATCATTGAGGAGAGTGGGGCCGAGTGTGAGAATCAGTGAGGAGAGTGGGGCCGAGTGTGAGAATCAGTGAGGAGAGTGGGGCCGAGTGTGAGAAACAGTGAGGAGAGTGGGGCCGAGTGTGAGAATCAGTGAGGAGAGTGGGGCCGAGTGTGAGAAGCGGTGATGAGAGTGGGGCCGAGTGTGAGAATCAGTGAGGAGAGTGGGGCCGAGTGTGAGAATCAGTGAGAAGAGAAGGGCCGAGTGTGAGAATCTGTGAGGAGAGTGGGGCCGAGTGTGAGAATCAGTGAGGAGAGTGGGGCCGAGTGTGAGAATCTGTGAGGAGAGTGGTGCCGAGTGTGAGAATCCGTGAGGAGAGTGGGGCCGAGTGTGTGAATCGGTGAGGAGAGTGGGGCCGTGTGTACGAATCGGTGAGGTGAGTGGGGCCGAGTGTGAGAATCGGTGAGGAGAACGGGGCCGAGTGTGAGAATCGGTGAGCAGATTGGGGCCGAGTTTGAGAATCAGTGATGTGTGCGGGGCCGAGTGTGAGAATCAGAGAGGAGAGCGGGGCCGAGTGGGAGAATCAGTGAGGAGAGTGGGGCCGAGTGCTAAAATCATTGAGGAGAGTGGGGCCGAGTGTGAGAAACAGTGAGGAGAGTGGGGCCAAGTGTGAGAATCAGTGAGGAGAGTGGGGCCGAGTGTGAGAAGCGGTGAGGAGAATGGGGCCGAGTGTGAGAATCAGTGAGGAGAGTGGGGCCGAGTGTGAGAATCGGTGACGAGTGTGGGGCCGAGTGTGAGAATCGGTGAGGAGAGTGGGGCCGAGTGTGAGAATCGGTGAGGAGAGTGGGGCCGAGTGTGAGAATCGGTGAGGAGAGTGGGGCCGAGTGTGAGAATCGGTGAGGAGAGTGGGGCCGAGTGTGAGAATCGGTGAGGAGAGTGGGGTCGAGTGTGAGAATCGGTGAGGAGAGTGGGGCCGAGTGTGAGAATCGGTGAGGAGAGTGGGGCCGAGTGTGAGAATCGGTGAGGAGAGTGGGGCCGAGTGTGAGAATCGGTGAGGAGAGTGGGGCCGAGTGTGAGAATCGGTGAGGAGAGTGGGGCCGAGTGTGAGAATCAGTGAGGAGAGTGGGGTCGAGTGTGAGATTCAGTGAGGAGAGTGGGGCCGATTGTGAGAATCAGTGAGGAGAGAGGGGCCGAATGTGAGAATCAGTGAGGAGAGTGAGGCCGAGTGTGAGAATCAGTGAGGAGAGTGGGGCCGAGTGTGAGAATCAGTGAGGAGAGTGGGGCCGAGTGTGAGAATCAGTGAGGAGAGTGGGGCCGAGTGTGAGAATCAGTGAGGAGAGTGGGGCCGAGTGTGAGAATCAGTGAGGAGAGTGGGGTCGAGTATGAAATTCAGTGAGGAGAGTGGGGCCGAGTGTGAGAATCAGTGAGGCGAGTGGGGCCGAATGTGAGAATCATTGAGGAGAGAGGGACCGAGTGTGAGAATCAGTGAGGAGAGTGGGGCCGAGTGTGAGAATCTGTGAGGAGAGTGGGGCCGAGTGTGAGAATCAGTGAGGAGAGTGGGGCCGAGTGGGAGAATCATTGAGGAGAGTGGGGCCGAGTGTGAGAATCAGTGAGGAAAGTGGGGCCGAGTGTTAAAATCGTTGAGGAGAGTGGGGCCGAGTGTGAGAAACAGTGAGGAGAGTGGGGCCGAGTGTGAGAAGCGGTGATGAGAGTGGGGCCGAGTGTGAGAATCAGTGAGGAGAGTGGGTCCGAGTGTGAGAATCAGTGAGAAGAGAAGGGCCGAGTGTGAGAATCTGTGAGGAGAGTGGGGCCGAGTGTGAGAATCAGTGAGGAGACTGGGGCTGAGTGTGAGAATCTGTGAGGAGAGTGGTGCCGAGTGTGAGAATCCGTGAGGAGAGTGGGGCCGAGTGTGAGAATCGGTGAGGAGAGTGGGGCCGTGTGTACGAATCGGTGAGGTGAGTGGGGCCGAGTGTGAGAATCGGTGAGGAGAACGGGGCCGAGTGTGAGAATCGGTGAGGAGAGTTGTGCCGAGTGTGAGAATCAGTGAGGAGAGTGGGGCCGAGTGTGAGAATCGGTGAGGAGAGTGGGGCCGAGTGTGATAATCAGTGAGGCGAGTGGAGCCGAGTGTGAGAATATTTGAGGAGAGTGGATCCGAGTGTGAGAATCAGTGAGGAGAGTGGGGCCGAGTGTGAGAATCGGTGAGGCGAGTGGGGCCGAGTGTGAGATTCAGAGAGGAGCGTGGGGCCGAGTGTGAGAATCGGTGACGAGAGTGGGGCAGAGTGTGAGAATCAGTGAGGAGAGTGGGGCCGAGTGTGAGAATCAGTGAGGAGAGTGGTGCCGAGTGTGAGAATCAGTGAGGAGAGTGGGACCGAGTGTGAGAATCAGTGAGGAGAGTGGGGCCGAGTGTGAGAATCAATGAGGAGGATGGGGCCGAGAGTGAGAATCAGTGAGGAGAGTGGGGCCGAGTGTGAGAATCTGTGAGGAGAGTGGGGCCGAGTGTGAGAAGCAGTGAAGAGAGTGGGGCCGAGTGTGAGAATCAGTGAGCAGAGTGGGGCCGAGTGTGAGAATCAGTGAGGAGAGTGGGGCCGAGTGTGAGAATCAGTGAGGAGAGCGGGGCCAACTGTGAGAATCAGTGAGGAGAGTGGGGCCGAGTGTGAGAATCGGTGAGGAGATTGGGGCCGAGTGTGAGAATCAGTGAGGAGAGTGGGGCCGAGTGTGAGAATCAGTGAGGAGAGTGGGGCCGAGTGTGAGAATCGGTGAGGAGATTGGGGCCGAATGTGAGAATCAGTGAGGAGCGTGGGACCGAGTGTGAGAATCGGTGAGGTGAGTGGGGCCGAGTGTGAGAATCAGTGAGGAGAGTGGGGCCAAGTGTGAGAATCGGTGAGGAGAGTGGGGCCGAGTGTGAGAATCAGTGAGGAGAGTGGGGCCGAGTGTGAGAATCAGTGAGGAGAGTGGGGCCGAATGTGAGAATCAGTGAGGAGAGTGGGGCCAAGTGTGAGAATCAGTGAGGAGAGTGGGGCCGAGTGTGAGAATCAGTGAGGCGAGTGGAGCCGAGTGTGAGAATATTTGAGGAGAGTGGATCCGAGTGTGAGAATCAGTGAGGAGAGCGGGGCCGAGTGTGAGAATCAGTGAGGAGAGCGGGGCCGAGTGTGAGAATCAGTGAGCAGAGTGGGGCCGAGTGTGAGAATCAGTGAGGAGAGTCGTGCCGAGTGTGAGAATCGGTGAGGAGAGTGGGGCCGAGTGTGAGAATCAGTGAGGAGAGTGGGGCCGAGTGTGAGAATCAGTGAGGAGAGTGGGGCCGAGTGTGAGAATCGGTGACGAGTGTGGGGCCGAGTGTGAGAATCGGTGACGAGAGTGGGGCCGAGTGTGAGAATCGGTGAGGAGAGTGGGGCCGAGTGTGAGAATCGGTGAGGAGAGTGGGGCCGAGTGTGAGAATCGGTGAGGAGAGTGGGGCCGAGTGTGAGAATCGGTGAGGAGAGTGGGGCCGAGTGTGAGAATCGGTGAGGAGAGTGGGGCCGAGTGTGAGAATCTGTGAGGAGAGTGGGGCCGAGTGTGAGAATCCGTGAGGAGAGTGGGGCCGAGTGTGAGAATCAGTGAGGAGAGTGGGGTCGAGTGTGAGATTCAGTGAGGAGAGTGGGGCCGAGTGTGAGAATCAGTGAGGAGAGTGGGGCCGAGTGTGAGAATCAGTGAGGAGAGTGGGGCCGAGTGTGAGAATCAGTGAGGAGAGTGGGGCCGAGTGTGAGAATCAGTGAGGAGAGTGGGGCCGAGTGTGAGAAACAGTGAGGAGAGTGGGGTCGAGTATGAGATTCAGTGAGGAGAGTGGGGCCGAGTGTAAGAATCAGTGAGGAGAGTGGGGCCGAATGTGAGAATCATTGAGGAGAGAGGGACCGAGTGTGAGAATCAGTGAGGAGAGTGGGGCCGAGTGTGAGAATCTGTGAGGAGAGTGGGGCCGAGTGTGAGAATCAGTGAGGAGAGTGGGGCCGAGTGGGAGAATCATTGAGGAGAGTGGGGCTGAGTGTGAGAATCAGTGAGGAGAGTGGGGCCGAGTGCTAAAATCGTTGAGGAGAGTGGGGCCGAGTGTGAGAAACAGTGAGGAGAGTGGGGCCAAGTGTGAGAATCAGTGAGGAGAGTGGGGCCGAGTGTGAGAAGCGGTGAGGAGAGTGGGGCCGAGTGTGAGAATCAGTGAGGAGAGTGGGGCCGAGTGTGAGAATCGGTGAGGAGAGTGGGGCCGAGTGTGAGAATCAGTGAGCAGATTGGGGCCGAGTTTGAGAATCAGTGATGTGTGCGGGGCCGAGTGTGAGAATCAGAGAGGAGAGCGGGGCCGAGTGTGAGAATCAGTGAGGAGAGCGGGGCCGAGTGTGGGAATCTGTGAGGAGAGCGGGGCCGAGTGTGAGAATCAGTGAGGAGAGCGGGGCCGAGCGTGAGAATCAGTGAGGAGAGCGGGGCCGAGTGTGAGAATCAGTGAGGAGCGTGGGACCGAGTGTGAGAATCAGTGAGGTGAGTGAGGCCGAGTGTGAGAATCAGTGAGGAGAGTGGGGCCAAGTGTGAGAATCGGTGAGGAGAGTGGGGCCGATTGTGAGAATCAGTGAGGAGAGTGGGGCCGTGTGTGAGAATCAGTGAGGAGAGTGGGGCCGAGTGGGAAAATCAGTGAGGTGAGTGGGGCAGAGTGTGAGAATCAGTGAGCAGAGTGGGCCGAGTGTGAGAATCAGTGAGGAGAGTGGGGCCAATTGTGAGAATCAGTGAGGAGAGTGGGGCCGAGTGTGAGAATCAGTGAGGCGAGTGGAGCCGAGTGTGAGAATATTTGAGGAGAGTGGATCCGAGTGTGAGAATCAGTGAGGAGAGCGGGGCCGAGTGTGAGAATCAGTGAGGAGAGCGGGGCCGAGTGTGAGAATCAGTGAGCAGAGTGGGGCCGAGTGTGAGAATCAGTGAGGAGAGTGGGGCCGAGTGTGAGAATCAGTGAGGAGAGTGGGGCCGAGTGTGAGAATCGGTGACGAGTGTGGGGCCGAGTGTGAGAATCGGTGAGGAGAGTGGGGCCGAGTGTGAGAATCGGTGAGGAGAGTGGGGCCGAGTGTGAGAATCGGTGAGGAGAGTGGGGCCGAGTGTGAGAATCGGTGAGGAGAGTGGGGCCGAGTGTGAGAATTGGTGAGGAGAGTGGGGTCGAGTGTGAGAATCGGTGAGGAGAGTGGGGCCGAGTGTGAGAATCGGTGAGGAGAGTGGGGCCGAGTGTGAGAATCGGTGAGGAGAGTGGGGCCGAGTGTGAGAATCGGTGAGGAGAGTGGGGCCGAGTGTGAGAATCTGTGAGGAGAGTGGGGCCGAGTGTGAGAATCAGTGAGGAGAGTGGGGCCGAGTGTGAGAATCAGTGAGGAGAGTGGGGCCGAGTGTGAGAATCAGTGAGGAGAGTGGGGCCGAGTGTGAGAATCAGTGAGGAGAGTGGGGCCGAGTGTGAGAATCAGTGAGGAGAGTGGGGTCGAGTATGAGATTCAGTGAGGAGTGTGGGGCCGAGTGTGAGAATCAGTGAGGAGAGTGGGGCCGAATGTGAGAATCATTGAGGAGAGAGGGACCGAGTGTGAGAATCAGTGAGGAGAGTGGGGCCGAGTGTGAGAATCTGTGAGGAGAGTGGGGCCGAGTGTGAGAATCAGTGAGGAGAGTGGGGCCGAGTGGGAGAATCATTGAGGAGAGTGGGGCCGAGTGTGAGAATCAGTGAGGAAAGTGGGGCCGAGTGTTAAAATTGTTGAGGAGAGTGGGGCCGAATGTGAGAAACAGTGAGGAGAGTGGGGCCGAGTGTGAGAATCAGTGAGGAGAGTGGGGCCGAGTGTGAGAAGCGGTGATGAGAGTGGGGCCGAGTGTGAGAATCAGTGAGGAGAGTGGGGCCGAGTGTGAGAATCAGTGAGAAGAGAAGGGCCGAGTGTGAGAATCTGTGAGGAGAGTGGGGCCGAGTGTGAGAATCAGTGAGGAGAGTGGGGCCGAGTGTGAGAATCTGTGAGGAGATTGGTGCCGAGTGTGAGAATCCGTGAGGAGAGTGGGGCCGAGTGTGTGAATCGGTGAGGAGAGTGGGGCTGTGTGTACGAATCGGTGAGGTGAGTGGGGCCGAGTGTGAGAATCGGTGAGGAGAACGGGGCCGAGTGTGAGAATCGGTGAGGAGAGTTGTGCCGAGTGTGAGAATCAGTGAGGAGCGTGGGGCCGAGTGTGAGAATCAGTGAGGAGAGTGGGGCCAAGTGTGAGAATCGGTGAGGAGATTGGGGCCGAGTGTGAGAATCAGTGAGGAGCGTGGGGCCGAGTGTGAGAATCAGTGAGGTGAGTGGTGCCGAGTGTGAGAATCGGTGAGGAGAGTGGGTCCGATTGTGAGAATCGGTGAGGAGAGTGGTGCCGAGTGTGAGAATCAGTGAGGAGAGTGGGGCCGAGTGTGAGAATCGGTGAGGAGAGTGGGGCCGAGTGTGAGAATCAGTGAGCAGATTGGGGCCGAGTTTGAGAATCAGTGATGTGTGCGGGGCCGAGTGTGAGAATCAGAGAGGAGAGCGGGGCCGAGTGTGAGAATCAGTGAGGAGAGCGGGGCCGAGTGTGAGAATCTGTGAGGAGAGCGGGGCCGAGTGTGAGAATCAGTGAGGAGAGCGGGGCCGAGCGTGAGAATCAGTGAGGAGAGCGGGGCCGAGTGTGAGAATCAGTGAGGAGCGTGGGACCGAGTGTGAGAATCAGTGAGGTGAGTGAGGCCGAGTGTGAGAATCAGTGAGGAGAGTGGGGCCAAGTGTGAGAATCGGTGAGGAGAGTGGGGCCGATTGTGAGAATCAGTGAGGAGAGTGGGGCCGTGTGTGAGAATCAGTGAGGAGAGTGGGGCCGAGTGTTAGAATCGGTGAGGAGAGCGGGGCCGAGTGTGAGAATCAATCAGGAGAGTGGGGCCGAGTGGGAAAATCACTGAGGTGAGTGGGGCCGAGTGTGAGAATCAGTGAGCAGAGTGGTCCGAGTGTGAGAATCAGTGAGGAGAGTGGGGCCGAGTGTGAGAATCAGTGAGGAGAGTGGGGCCAAGCGTCAGAATCAGTGAGGAGAGTGGGGCCGAGTGTGATAATCAGTGAGGCGAGTGGAGCCGAGTGTGAGAATATTTGAGGAGAGTGGATCCGAGTGTGAGAATCAGTGAGGAGAGTGGGGCCGAGTGTGAGAATCGGTGAGGCGAGTGGGGCCGAGTGTGAGATTCAGAGAGGAGAGTGGGGCCGAGTGTGAGAATCGGTGACGAGAGTGGGGCAGAGTGTGAGAATCAGTGAGGAGAGTGGGGCCGAGTGTGAGAATCAGTGAGGAGAGTGGTGCCGAGTGTGAGAATCAGTGAGGAGAGTGGGGCCGAGTGTGAGAATCAGTGAGGAGAGTGGGGCCGAGTGTGAGAATCGATGAGGAGGATGGGGCCGAGAGTGAGAATCAGTGAGGAGAGTGGGGCCGAGTGTGAGAATCTGTGAGGAGAGTGGGGCCGAGTGTGAGAAGCAGTGAAGAGAGTGGGGCCGAGTGTGAGAATCGGTGAGGAGAGTGGGGCCGAGTGTGAGAATCAGTGAGGAGAGTGGGGCCGAGTGTGAGAATCAGTGAGGAGAGTGGGGCCGAGTGTGAGAATCGGTGACGAGTGTGGGGCCGAGTGTGAGAATCGGTGAGGAGAGTGGGGCCGAGTGTGAGAATCGGTGAGGAGAGTGGGGCCGAGTGTGAGAATCGGTGAGGAGAGTGGGGTCGAGTGTGAGAATCGGTGAGGAGAGTGGGGCCGAGTGTGAGAATCAGTGAGGAGAGTGGGGCCGAATGTGAAAATCAGTGAGGAGCGTGGGACCGAGTGTGAGAATCAGTGAGGTGAGTGGGGCCGAGTGTGAGAATCGGTGAGGAGAGAGGGGCCGAATGTGAGAATCAGTGAGGAGCGTGGGACCGAGTGTGAGAATCAGTGAGGTGAGTGAGGCCGAGTGTGAGAATCAGTGAGGTGAGTGGGGTCAAGTGTGAGAATCGGTGAGGACAGTGGGGCCGATTGTGAGAATCAGTGAGGAGAGTGGGGCCGAGTGTGAGAATCAGTGAGGAGAGTGGCGCCGAGTGTGAGAATCAGTGAGGAGAGTGGGGCCAAGCGTGAGAATCAGTGAGGAGAGTGGGGCCGAGTGTGAGATTCAGGGAGGCGAGTGGAGCTGAGTGTGAGAATATTTGAGGAGAGTGGATCCGAGTGTGAGAATCAGTTAGGAGAGTGGGGCCGAGTGTGAGAATCGGTGAGGCGAGTGGGGCCGAGTGTGAGATCCAGAGAGGAGAGTGGGGCCGAGTGTGAGATCCAGAGAGGAGAGTGGGGCCGAGTGTGAGAATCGGTGAGGAGATTGGGGCCGAATGTGAGAATCAGTGAGGAGCGTGGGACCGAGTGTGAGAATCGGTGAGGTGAGTGGGGCCGAGTGTGAGAATCAGTGAGGAGAGTGGGGCCAAGTGTGAGAATCGGTGAGGAGAGTGGGGCCGATTGTGAGAATCAGTCAGGAGAGTGGGGCCGAGTGTGAGAATCAGTGAGGAGAGTGGGGCCGAGTGTGAGAACCGGTGAGGAGAGCGGGGCCGAGTGTGAGAATCAATGAGGAGAGTGGGGCCGAGTGGGAAAATCAGTGAGGTGAGTGGGGCCGAGTGTGAGAATCAGTGAGCAGAGTGGGCCGAGTGTGAGAATCAGTGAGGAGAGTGGGGCCGAGTGTGAGAATCAGTGAGGAGAGTGGGGCCAAGCGTGAGAATCAGTGAGGAGAGTGGGGCCGAGTGTGAGAATCAGTGAGGCGAGTGGAGCTGAGTGTGAGAATATTTGAGGAGAGTGGATCCGAGTGTGAGAATCAGTTAGGAGAGTGGGGCCGAGTGTGAGAATCGGTGAGGCGAGTGGGGCCGAGTGTGAGATTCAGAGAGGAGAGTGGGGCCGAGTGTGAGAATCGGTGACGAGAGTGGGGCAGAGTCTGAGAATCAGTGAGGAGAGTGGGGCCGAGTGTGAGAATCAGTGAGGAGAGTGGTGCTGAGTGTGAGAATCAGTGAGAAGAGTGGGTCCGAGTGTGAGAATCAGTGAGGAGAGTGGGGCCGAGTGTGAGAATCAGTGAGGAGGATGGGGCCGAGAGTGAGAATCAGTGAGGAGAGTGGGGCCGAGTGTGAGAATCTGTGAGGAGAGTGGGGCCGAGTGTGAGAAGCAGTAAAGAGAGTGGGGCCGAGTGTGAGAATCAGTGAGCAGAGTGGGGCCGAGTGTGAGAATCAGTGAGGAGAGTGGGGCCGAGTGTGAGAATCAGTGAGGAGAGTGGGGCCGAGTGTGAGAATCGGTGAGGAGAGTGGGGCCGAGTGTGAGAATCAGTGAGCAGATTGGGGCCGAGTTTGAGAATCAGTGAGGTGTGCGGCGCCGAGTGTGAGAATCAGAGAGGAGAGCGGGGCCGATTGTGAGAATCAGTGAGGAGAGCGGGGCCGAGTGTGAGAATCTGTGAGGAGAGCGGGGCCGAGTGTGAGAATCAGTGAGGAGAGCGGGGCCGAGTGTGAGAATCAGTGAGGAGAGTGGGGCCGAGTGTGAGAATCAGTGAGGAGAGCGGGGCCAACTGTGAGAATAAGTGAGGAGAGTGGGGCCAAGTGTGAGAATCGGTAAGGAGATTGGGGCCGAGTGTGAGAATCAGTGAGGAGAGTGGGGCCGAGTGTGAGAATCAGTGAGGAGAGTGGGGCCGAGTGTGAGAATCGGTGAGGAGATTGGGGCCGAATGTGAGAATCAGTGAGGAGCGTGGGACCGAGTGTGAGAATCAGTGAGGTGAGTGGGGCCGAGTGTGAGAATCGGTGAGGAGAGTGTGGCCGAATGTGAGAATCAGTGAGGAGCGTGGGACCGAGTGTGAGAATCGGTGAGGTGAGTGGGGCCGAGTGTGAGAATCAGTGAGGAGAGTGGGGCCAAGTGTGAGAATCGGTGAGGAGAGTGGGGCCGATTGTGAGAATCAGTGAGGAGAGTGGGGCCGAGTGTGAGAATCAGTGAGGAGAGTGGAGCCGAGTGTGAGAATCGGTGAGGAGAGCGGGGCCGAGTGTGAGAATCAATGAGCAGAGTGGGGCCGAGTGGGAAAATCAGTGAGGTGAGTGGGGCCGAGTGTGAGAATCAGTGAGCAGAGTGGGCCGAGTGTGAGAATCAGTGAGGAGAGTGGGGCCGAGTGTGAGAATCAGTGAGGAGAGTGGGGCCAAGTGTGAGAATCAGTGAGGAGAGTGGGGCCGAGTGTGAGAATCAGTGAGGCGAGTGGAGCCGAGTGTGAGAATATTTGAGGAGAGTGGATCCGAGTGTGAGAATCATTGAGGAGAGCGGGGCCGAGTGTGAGAATCAGTGAGGAGAGCGGGGCCGAGTGTGAGAATCAGTGAGCAGAGTGGGGCCGAGTGTGAGAATCAGTGAGGAGAGTGGTGCCGAGTGTGAGAATCGGTGAGGAGAGTGGGGCCGAGTGTGAGAATCAGTGAGGAGAGTGGGGCCGAGTGTGAGAATCAGTGAGGAGAGTGGGGCCGAGTGTGAGAATCGGTGACGAGTGTGGGGCCGAGTGTGAGAATCGGTGAGGAGAGTGGGGCCGAGTGTGAGAATCGGTGAGGAGAGTGGGGCCGAGTGTGAGAATCGGTGAGGAGAGTGGGGCCGAGTGTGAGAATCGGTGAGGAGAGTGGGGTCGAGTGAGAGAATCGGTGAGGAGAGTGGGGCCGAGTGTGAGAATCGGTGAGGAGAGTGGGGCCGAGTGTGAGAATCGGTGAGGAGAGTGGGGCCGAGTGTGAGAATCGGTGAGGAGAGTGGGGCCGAGTGTGAGAATCTGTGAGGAGAGTGGGGCCGAGTGTGAGAATCAGTGAGGAGAGTGGGGCCGAGTGTGAGAAACAGTGAGGAGAGTGGGGTCGAGTATGAGATTCAGTGAGGAGAGTGGGGCCGAGTGTGAGAATCAGTGAGGAGAGTGGGGCCGAATGTGAGAATCATTGAGGAGAGAGGGACCGAGTGTGAGAATCAGTGAGGAGAGTGGGGCCGAGTGTGAGAATCAGTGAGGAGAGTGGGGCCGAGTGGGAGAATCATTGAGGAGAGTGGGGCCGAGTGTGAGAATCAGTGAGGAGAGTGGGGCCGAGTGCTAAAATCGTTGAGGAGAGTGGGGCCGAGTGTGAGAAACAGTGAGGAGAGTGGGGCCAAGTGTGAGAATCAGTGAGGAGATTGGGGCCGAGTGTGAGAAGCGGTGAGGAGAGTGGGGCCGAGTGTGAGAATCAGTGAGGAGAGTGGGGCCGAGTGTGAGAATCGGTGACGAGTGTGGGGCCGAGTGTGAGAATCAGTGAGGAGAGTGGGGCCGAGTGTGAGAATCTGTGAGGAGAGTGGGGCCGAGTGTGAGAATCAGTGAGGAGAGTGGGGCCGAGTGGGAGAATCATTGAGGAGAGTGGGGCCGAGTGTGAGAATCAGTGAGGAGAGTGGGGCCGAGTGTGAGAATCAGTGAGGAGAGTGGGGCCGAGTGTGAGAAACAGTGAGGAGAGTGGGGCCGAGTGTGAGAATCAGTGAGGAGAGTGGGGCCGAGTGTGAGAAGCGGTGATGAGAGTGGGGCCGAGTGTGAGAATCAGTGAGGAGAGTGGGGCCGAGTGTGAGAATCAGTGAGAAGAGAAGGGCCGAGTGTGAGAATCTGTGAGGAGAGTGGGGCCGAGTGTGAGAATCAGTGAGGAGAGTGGGGCCGAGTGTGAGAATCTGTGAGGAGAGTGGTGCCGAGTGTGAGAATCCGTGAGGAGAGTGGGGCCGAGTGTGTGAATCGGTGAGGAGAGTGGGGCCGTGTGTACGAATCGGTGAGGTGAGTGGGGCCGAGTGTGAGAATCGGTGAGGAGAACGGGGCCGAGTGTGAGAATCGGTGAGCAGATTGGGGCCGAGTTTGAGAATCAGTGATGTGTGCGGGGCCGAGTGTGAGAATCAGAGAGGAGAGCGGGGCCGAGTGGGAGAATCAGTGAGGAGAGTGGGGCCGAGTGCTAAAATCATTGAGGAGAGTGGGGCCGAGTGTGAGAAACAGTGAGGAGAGTGGGGCCAAGTGTGAGAATCAGTGAGGAGAGTGGGGCCGAGTGTGAGAAGCGGTGAGGAGAATGGGGCCGAGTGTGAGAATCAGTGAGGAGAGTGGGGCCGAGTGTGAGAATCGGTGACGAGTGTGGGGCCGAGTGTGAGAATCGGTGAGGAGAGTGGGGCCGAGTGTGAGAATCGGTGAGGAGAGTGGGGCCGAGTGTGAGAATCGGTGAGGAGAGTGGGGCCGAGTGTGAGAATCTGTGAGGAGAGTGGGGCCGAGTGTGAGAATCGGTGAGGAGAGTGGGGCCGAGTGTGAGAATCAGTGAGGAGAGTGGGGTCGAGTGTGAGATTCAGTGAGGAGAGTGGGGCCGATTGTGAGAATCAGTGAGGAGAGAGGGGCCGAATGTGAGAATCAGTGAGGAGAGTGAGGCCGAGTGTGAGAATCAGTGAGGAGAGTGGGGCCGAGTGTGAGAATCAGTGAGGAGAGTGGGGCCGAGTGTGAGAATCAGTGAGGAGAGTGGGGCCGAGTGTGAGAATCAGTGAGGAGAGTGGGGCCGAGTGTGAGAATCAGTGAGGAGAGTGGGGTCGAGTATGAAATTCAGTGAGGAGAGTGGGGCCGAGTGTGAGAATCAGTGAGGCGAGTGGGGCCGAATGTGAGAATCATTGAGGAGAGAGGGACCGAGTGTGAGAATCAGTGAGGAGAGTGGGGCCGAGTGTGAGAATCTGTGAGGAGAGTGGGGCCGAGTGTGAGAATCAGTGAGGAGAGTGGGGCCGAGTGGGAGAATCATTGAGGAGAGTGGGGCCGAGTGTGAGAATCAGTGAGGAAAGTGGGGCCGAGTGTTAAAATCGTTGAGGAGAGTGGGGCCGAGTGTGAGAAACAGTGAGGAGAGTGGGGCCGAGTGTGAGAAGCGGTGATGAGAGTGGGGCCGAGTGTGAGAATCAGTGAGGAGAGTGGGGCCGAGTGTGAGAATCAGTGAGAAGAGAAGGGCCGAGTGTGAGAATCTGTGAGGAGAGTGGGGCCGAGTGTGAGAATCAGTGAGGAGAGTGGGGCTGAGTGTGAGAATCTGTGAGGAGAGTGGTGCCGAGTGTGAGAATCCGTGAGGAGAGTGGGGCCGAGTGTGAGAATCGGTGAGGAGAGTGGGGCCGTGTGTACGAATCGGTGAGGTGAGTGGGGCCGAGTGTGAGAATCGGTGAGGAGAACGGGGCCGAGTGTGAGAATCGGTGAGGAGAGTTGTGCCGAGTGTGAGAATCAGTGAGGAGAGTGGGGCCGAGTGTGAGAATCGGTGAGGAGAGTGGGGCCGAGTGTGATAATCAGTGAGGCGAGTGGAGCCGAGTGTGAGAATATTTGAGGAGAGTGGATCCGAGTGTGAGAATCAGTGAGGAGAGTGGGGCCGAGTGTGAGAATCGGTGAGGCGAGTGGGGCCGAGTGTGAGATTCAGAGAGGAGCGTGGGGCCGAGTGTGAGAATCGGTGACGAGAGTGGGGCAGAGTGTGAGAATCAGTGAGGAGAGTGGGGCCGAGTGTGAGAATCAGTGAGGAGAGTGGTGCCGAGTGTGAGAATCAGTGAGGAGTGTGGGACCGAGTGTGAGAATCAGTGAGGAGAGTGGGGCCGAGTGTGAGAATCAATGAGGAGGATGGGGCCGAGAGTGAGAATCAGTGAGGAGAGTGGGGCCGAGTGTGAGAATCTGTGAGGTGAGTGGGGCCGAGTGTGAGAAGCAGTGAAGAGAGTGGGGCCGAGTGTGAGAATCAGTGAGCAGAGTGGGGCCGAGTGTGAGAATCAGTGAGGAGAGTGGGGCCGAGTGTGAGAATCAGTGAGGAGAGCGGGGCCAACTGTGAGAATCAGTGAGGAGAGTGGGGCCGAGTGTGAGAATCGGTGAGGAGATTGGGGCCGAGTGTGAGAATCAGTGAGGAGAGTGGGGCCGAGTGTGAGAATCAGTGAGGAGAGTGGGGCCGAGTGTGAGAATCGGTGAGGAGATTGGGGCCGAATGTGAGAATCAGTGAGGAGCGTGGGACCGAGTGTGAGAATCGGTGAGGTGAGTGGGGCCGAGTGTGAGAATCAGTGAGGAGAGTGGGGCCAAGTGTGAGAATCGGTGAGGAGAGTGGGGCCGAGTGTGAGAATCAGTGAGGAGAGTGGGGCCGAGTGTGAGAATCAGTGAGGAGAGTGGGGCCGAATGTGAGAATCAGTGAGGAGAGTGGGGCCAAGTGTGAGAATCAGTGAGGAGAGTGGGGCCGAGTGTGAGAATCAGTGAGGCGAGTGGAGCCGAGTGTGAGAATATTTGAGGAGAGTGGATCCGAGTGTGAGAATCAGTGAGGAGAGCGGGGCCGAGTGTGAGAATCAGTGAGGAGAGCGGGGCCGAGTGTGAGAATCAGTGAGCAGAGTGGGGCCGAGTGTGAGAATCAGTGAGGAGAGTCGTGCCGAGTGTGAGAATCGGTGAGGAGAGTGGGGCCGAGTGTGAGAATCAGTGAGGAGAGTGGGGCCGAGTGTGAGAATCAGTGAGGAGAGTGGGGCCGAGTGTGAGAATCGGTGACGAGTGTGGGGCCGAGTGTGAGAATCGGTGACGAGAGTGGGGCCGAGTGTGAGAATCGGTGAGGAGAGTGGGGCCGAGTGTGAGAATCGGTGAGGAGAGTGGGGCCGAGTGTGAGAATCGGTGAGGAGAGTGGGGCCGAGTGTGAGAATCGGTGAGGAGAGTGGGGCCGAGTGTGAGAATCGGTGAGGAGAGTGGGGCCGAGTGTGAGAATCTGTGAGGAGAGTGGGGCCGAGTGTGAGAATCCGTGAGGAGAGTGGGGCCGAGTGTGAGAATCAGTGAGGAGAGTGGGGTCGAGTGTGAGATTCAGTGAGGAGAGTGGGGCCGAGTGTGAGAATCAGTGAGGAGAGTGGGGCCGAGTGTGAGAATCAGTGAGGAGAGTGGGGCCGAGTGTGAGAATCAGTGAGGAGAGTGGGGCCGAGTGTGAGAATCAGTGAGGAGAGTGGGGCCGAGTGTGAGAAACAGTGAGGAGAGTGGGGTCGAGTATGAGATTCAGTGAGGAGAGTGGGGCCGAGTATAAGAATCAGTGAGGAGAGTGGGGCCGAATGTGAGAATCATTGAGGAGAGAGGGACCGAGTGTGAGAATCAGTGAGGAGAGTGGGGCCGAGTGTGAGAATCTGTGAGGAGAGTGGGGCTGAGTGTGAGAATCAGTGAGGAGAGTGGGGCCGAGTGCTAAAATCGTTGAGGAGAGTGGGGCCGAGTGTGAGAAACAGTGAGGAGAGTGGGGCCAAGTGTGAGAATCAGTGAGGAGAGTGGGGCCGAGTGTGAGAAGCGGTGAGGAGAGTGGGGCCGAGTGTAAGAATCAGTGAGGAGAGTGGGGCCGAGTGTGAGAATCGGTGACGAGTGTGGGGCCGAGTGTGAGAATCGGTGAGGAGAGTGGGGCCGAGTGTGAGAATCGGTGAGGAGAGTGGGGCCGAGTGTGAGAATCGGTGAGGAGAGTGGGGCCGAGTGTGAGAATCGGTGAGGAGAGTGGGGCCGAGTGTGAGAATCGGTGAGGAGAGTGGGGTCGAGTGTGAGAATCGGTGAGGAGAGTGGGGCCGAGTGTGAGAATCGGTGAGGAGAGTGGGGCCGAGTGTGAGAATCGGTGAGGAGAGTGGGGCCGAGTGTGAGAATCGGTGAGGAGAGTGGGGCCGAGTGTGAGAATCTGTGAGGAGAGTGGGGCCGAGTGTGAGAATCGGTGAGGAGAGTGGGGCCGAGTGTGAGAATCAGTGAGGAGAGTGGGGTCGAGTGTGAGATTCGGTGAGGAGAGTGGGGCCGATTGTGAGAATCAGTGAGGAGAGAGGGGCCGAATGTGAGAATCAGTGAGGAGAGTGAGGCCGAGTGTGAGAATCAGTGAGGAGAGTGGGGCCGAGTGTGAGAATCAGTGAGGAGAGTGGGGCCGAGTGTGAGAATCAGTGAGGAGAGTGGGGCCGAGTGTGAGAATCAGTGAGGAGAGTGGGGCCGAGTGTGAGAATCAGTGAGGAGAGTGGGGTCGAGTATGAGATTCAGTGAGGAGTGTGGGGCCGAGTGTGAGAATCAGTGAGGAGAGTGGGGCCGAATGTGAGAATCATTGAGGAGAGAGGGACCGAGTGTGAGAATCAGTGAGGAGAGTGGGGCCGAGTGTGAGAATCTGTGAGGAGAGTGGGGCCGAGTGTGAGAATCAGTGAGGAGAGTGGGGCCGAGTGGGAGAATCATTGAGGAGAGTGGGGCCGAGTGTGAGAATCAGTGAGGAAAGTGGGGCCGAGTGTTAAAATCGTTGAGGAGAGTGGGGCCGAGTGTGAGAAACAGTGAGGAGAGTGGGGCCGAGTGTGAGAATCAGTGAGGAGAGTGGGGCCGAGTGTGAGAAGCGGTGATGAGAGTGGGGCCGAGTGTGAGAATCAGTGAGGAGAGTGGGGCCGAGTGTGAGAATCAGTGAGGAGAGTGGGGCCGAGTGTGAGAATCAGTGAGGAGAGTGGGGTCGAGTATGAGATTCAGTGAGGAGTGTGGGGCCGAGTGTGAGAATCAGTGAGGAGAGTGGGGCCGAATGTGAGAATCATTGAGGAGAGAGGGACCGAGTGTGAGAATCAGTGAGGAGAGTGGGGCCGAGTGTGAGAATCTGTGAGGAGAGTGGGGCCGAGTGTGAGAATCAGTGAGGAGAGTGGGGCCGAGTGGGAGAATCATTGAGGAGAGTGGGGCCGAGTGTGAGAATCAGTGAGGAAAGTGGGGCCGAGTGTTAAAATCGTTGAGGAGAGTGGGGCCGAGTGTGAGAAACAGTGAGGAGAGTGGGGCCGAGTGTGAGAATCAGTGAGGAGAGTGGGGCCGAGTGTGAGAAGCGGTGATGAGAGTGGGGCCGAGTGTGAGAATCAGTGAGGAGAGTGGGGCCGAGTGTGAGAATCGGTGAGGAGAACGGGGCCGAGTGTGAGAATCGGTGAGGAGAGTTGTGCCGAGTGTGAGAATCAGTGAGGAGAGTGGGGCCGAGTGTGAGAATCAGTGAGGAGAGTGGGGCCAAGTGTGAGAATCGGTGAGGAGAGTGGTGCCGAGTGTGAGAATCAGTGAGGAGAGTGGGGCCGAGTGTGAGAATCGGTGAGGAGAGTGGGGCCGAGTGTGAGAATCAGTGAGCAGATTGGGGCCGAGTTTGAGAATCAGTGATGTGTGCGGGGCCGAGTGTGAGAATCAGAGAGGAGAGCGGGGCCGAGTGTGAGAATCAGTGAGGAGAGCGGGGCCGAGTGTGAGAATCTGTGAGGAGAGCGGGGCCGAGTGTGAGAATCAGTGAGGAGAGAGGGGCCGAGCGTGAGAATCAGTGAGGAGAGCGGGGCCGAGTGTGAGAATCAGCGAGGAGAGCGGGGCCAACTGTGAGAATCAGTGAGGAGAGTGGGGCCGAGTGTGAGAATCGGTGAGGAGATTGGGGCCGAGTGTGAGAATCAGTGAGGAGAGTGGGGCCGAGTGTGAGAATCAGTGAGGAGAGTGGGGCCGAGTGTGAGAATCGGTGAGGAGATTGGGGCCGAATGTGAGAATCAGTGAGGAGCGTGGGACCGAGTGTGAGAATCAGTGAGGTGAGTGGGGCCGAGTGTGAGAATCGGTGAGGAGAGTGGGGCCGAATGTGAGAATCAGTGAGGAGCGTGGGACCGAGTGTGAGAATCAGTGAGGTGAGTGAGGCCGAGTGTGAGAATCAGTGAGGAGAGTGGGGCCAAGTGTGAGAATCGGTGAGGAGAGTGGGGCCGATTGTGAGAGTCAGTGAGGAGAGTGGGGCCGCGTGTGATAATCAGTGAGGAGAGTGGGGCCGAGTGTTAGAATCGGTGAGGAGAGCGGGGCCGAGTGTGAGAATCAATCAGGAGAGTGGGGCCGAGGGGAAAATCAGTGAGGTGATTGGGGCCGAGTGTGAGAATCAGTGAGCAGAGTGGGCCGAGTGTGAGAATCAGTGAGGAGAGTGGGGCCAAGCGTGAGAATCAGTGAGGAGAGTGGGGCCGAGTGTGATAATCAGTGAGGCGAGTGGAGCCGAGTGTGAGAATATTTGAGGAGAGTGGATCCGAGTGTGAGAATCAGTGAGGAGAGTGGGGCCGAGTGTGAGAATCGGTGAGGCGAGTGGGGCCGAGTGTGAGATTCAGAGAGGAGCGTGGGGCCGAGTGTGAGAATCGGTGACGAGAGTGGGGCAGAGTGTGAGAATCAGTGAGGAGAGTGGGGCCGAGTGTGAGAATCAGTGAGGAGAGTGGTGCCGAGTGTGAGAATCAGTGAGGAGAGTGGGGCCGAGTGTGAGAATCAGTGAGGAGAGTGGGGCCGAGTGTGAGAATCAATGAGGAGGATGGGGCCGAGAGTGAGAATCAGTGAGGAGAGTGGGGCCGAGTGTGAGAATCTGTGAGGAGAGTGGGGCCGAGTGTGAGAAGCAGTGAAGAGAGTGGGGCCGAGTGTGAGAATCGGTGAGGAGAGTGGGGCCGAGTGTGAGAATCAGTGAGGAGAGTGGGGCCGAGTGTGAGAATCAATGAGGAGAGTGGGGCCGAGTGTGAGAATCGGTGACGAGTGTGGGGCCGAGTGTGAGAATCGGTGAGGAGAGTGGGGCCGAGTGTGAGAAACAGTGAGGAGAGTGGGGCCGAGTGTGAGAATCAGTGAGGAGAGTGGGGCCGAGTGTGAGAAGCGGTGATGAGAGTGGGGCCGAGTGTGAGAATCAGTGAGGAGAGTGGGGCCGAGTGTGAGAATCGGTGAGGAGAACGGGGCCGAGTGTGAGAATCGGTGAGGAGAGTTGTGCCGAGTGTGAGAATCAGTGAGGAGAGTGGGGCCGAGTGTGAGAATCAGTGAGGAGAGTGGGGCCAAGTGTGAGAATCGGTGAGGAGAGTGGTGCCGAGTGTGAGAATCAGTGAGGAGAGTGGGGCCGAGTGTGAGAATCGGTGAGGAGAGTGGGGCCGAGTGTGAGAATCAGTGAGCAGATTGGGGCCGAGTTTGAGAATCAGTGATGTGTGCGGGGCCGAGTGTGAGAATCAGAGAGGAGAGCGGGGCCGAGTGTGAGAATCAGTGAGGAGAGCGGGGCCGAGTGTGAGAATCTGTGAGGAGAGCGGGGCCGAGTGTGAGAATCAGTGAGGAGAGAGGGGCCGAGCGTGAGAATCAGTGAGGAGAGCGGGGCCGAGTGTGAGAATCAGCGAGGAGAGCGGGGCCAACTGTGAGAATCAGTGAGGAGAGTGGGGCCGAGTGTGAGAATCGGTGAGGAGATTGGGGCCGAGTGTGAGAATCAGTGAGGAGAGTGGGGCCGAGTGTGAGAATCAGTGAGGAGAGTGGGGCCGAGTGTGAGAATCGGTGAGGAGATTGGGGCCGAATGTGAGAATCAGTGAGGAGCGTGGGACCGAGTGTGAGAATCAGTGAGGTGAGTGGGGCCGAGTGTGAGAATCGGTGAGGAGAGTGGGGCCGAATGTGAGAATCAGTGAGGAGCGTGGGACCGAGTGTGAGAATCAGTGAGGTGAGTGAGGCCGAGTGTGAGAATCAGTGAGGAGAGTGGGGCCAAGTGTGAGAATCGGTGAGGAGAGTGGGGCCGATTGTGAGAGTCAGTGAGGAGAGTGGGGCCGCGTGTGATAATCAGTGAGGAGAGTGGGGCCGAGTGTTAGAATCGGTGAGGAGAGCGGGGCCGAGTGTGAGAATCAATCAGGAGAGTGGGGCCGAGGGGAAAATCAGTGAGGTGATTGGGGCCGAGTGTGAGAATCAGTGAGCAGAGTGGGCCGAGTGTGAGAATCAGTGAGGAGAGTGGGGCCGAGTGTGAGAATCAGTGAGGAGAGTGGGGCCAAGCGTGAGAATCAGTGAGGAGAGTGGGGCCGAGTGTGATAATCAGTGAGGCGAGTGGAGCCGAGTGTGAGAATATTTGAGGAGAGTGGATCCGAGTGTGAGAATCAGTGAGGAGAGTGGGGCCGAGTGTGAGAATCGGTGAGGCGAGTGGGGCCGAGTGTGAGATTCAGAGAGGAGCGTGGGGCCGAGTGTGAGAATCGGTGACGAGAGTGGGGCAGAGTGTGAGAATCAGTGAGGAGAGTGGGGCCGAGTGTGAGAATCAGTGAGGAGAGTGGTGCCGAGTGTGAGAATCAGTGAGGAGAGTGGGGCCGAGTGTGAGAATCAGTGAGGAGAGTGGGGCCGAGTGTGAGAATCAATGAGGAGGATGGGGCCGAGAGTGAGAATCAGTGAGGAGAGTGGGGCCGAGTGTGAGAATCTGTGAGGAGAGTGGGGCCGAGTGTGAGAAGCAGTGAAGAGAGTGGGGCCGAGT
The DNA here is from genome assembly GCF_052327205.1 of Somniosus microcephalus. NCBI lineage: Eukaryota > Metazoa > Chordata > Chondrichthyes > Squaliformes > Somniosidae > Somniosus > Somniosus microcephalus. The sequence continues at coordinate 8,946,050 of NC_141006.1, read as the reverse complement.
GTGAGAATCGGTGAGGAGAGTGGGGCCGAGTGTGAGAATCAGTGAGGAGAGTGGGGCCGAGTGTGAGAATCAGTGAGGAGAGTGGGGCCGAGTGTGAGAATCGGTGACGAGTGTGGGGCCGAGTGTGAGAATCGGTGAGGAGAGTGGGGCCGAGTGTGAGAATCGGTGAGGAGAGTGGGGCCGAGTGTGAGAATCGGTGAGGAGAATGGGGCCGAGTGTGAGAATCGGTGAGGAGAGTGGGGCCGAGTGTGAGAATCGGTGAGGAGAGTGGGGTCGAGTGTGAGAATCGGTGAGGAGAGTGGGGCCGAGTGTGAGAATCGGTGAGGAGAGTGGGGCCGAATGTGAGAATCAGTGAGGAGCGTGGGACCGAGTGTGAGAATCAGTGAGGTGAGTGGGGCCGAGTGTGAGAATCGGTGAGGAGAGTGGGGCCGAATGTGAGAATCAGTGAGGAGCGTGGGACCGAGTGTGAGAATCAGTGAGGTGAGTGAGGCCGAGTGTGAGAATCAGTGAGGTGAGTGGGGCCAAGTGTGAGAATCGGTGAGGACAGTGGGGCCGATTGTGAGAATCAGTGAGGAGAGTGGGGCCGAGTGTGAGAATCAGTGAGGAGAGTGGGGCCGAGTGTGAGAATCGGTGAGGAGAGCGGGGCCGAGTGTGAGAATCAATGAGGAGAGTGGGGCCGAGTGGGAAAATCAGTGAGGTGAGTGGGGCCGAGTGTGAGAATCAGCGAGCAGAGTGGGCCGAGTGTGAGAATCAGTGAGGAGAGTGGGGCCGAGTGTGAGAATCAGTGAGGAGAGTGGGGCCAAGCATGAGAATCAGTGAGGAGAGTGGGGCCGAGTTTGAGAATCAGTGAGGCGAGTGGAGCTGAGTGTAAGAATATTTGAGGAGAGTGGATCCGAGTGTGAGAATCAGTTAGGAGAGTGGGGCCGAGTGTGAGAATCGGTGAGGCGAGTGGGGCCGAGTGTGAGATTCAGAGAGGAGAGTGGGGCCGAGTGTGAGAATCGGTGACGAGAGTGGGGCAGAGTGTGAGAATCAGTGAGGAGAGTGGGGCCGAGTGTGAGAATCAGTGAGGAGAGTGGTGCCGAGTGTGAGAATCAGTGAGAAGAGTGGGGCCGAGTGTGAGAATCAGTGAGGAGAGTGGGGCCGAGTGTGAGAATCAGTGAGGAGGATGGGGCCGAGAGTGAGAATCAGTGAGGAGAGTGGGGCCGAGTGTGAGAATCTGTGAGGAGAGTGGGGCCGAGTGTGAGAAGCAGTGAAGAGAGTGGGGCCGAGTGTGAGAATCAGTGAGCAGAGTGGGGCCGAGTGTGAGAATCAGTGAGGAGAGTGGTGCCGAGTGTGAGAATCGGTGAGGAGAGTGGGGCCGAGAGTGAGAATCTGTGAGGAGAGTGGGGCCGAGTGTGAGAATCAGTGAGGAGAGTGGTGCCGAGTGTGAGAATCGGTGACGAGTGTGGGGCCGAGTGTGAGAATCGGTGAGGAGAGTGGGGCCGAGTGTGAGAATCGGTGAGGAGAGTGGGGCCGAGTGTGAGAATCGGTGAGGAGAGTGGGGCCGAGTGTGAGAATCGGTGAGGAGAGTGGGGCCGAGTGTGAGAATCGGTGAGGAGAGTGGGGTCGAGTGTGAGAATCGGTGAGGAGAGTGGGGCCGAGTGTGAGAATCGGTGAGGAGAGTGGGGCCGAGTGTGAGAATCGGTGAGGAGAGTGGGGCCGAGTGTGAGAATCAGTGAGGAGAGTGGGGCCGAGTGTGAGAAACAGTGAGGAGAGTGGGGTCGAGTGTGAGATTCAGTGAGGAGAGTGGGGCCGAGTGTGAGAATCAGTGAGGAGAGAGGGGCCGAATGTGAGAATCAGTGAGGAGAGTGAGGCCAAGTGTGAGAATCAGTGAGGAGAGTGGTGCCCAGTGTGAGAATTGGTGAGGAGAGTGGGGCTGAGTGTGAGAATCAGTGAGGAGAGTGCGGCCGAGTGTGAGAATCAGTGAGGAGAGTGGGGCCGAGTGTGAGAATCTGTGAGGAGAGTGGGACCGAGTGTGAGAATCAGTGAGGAGAGTGGGGCCGAGTGTGAGAATCAGTGAGGAGAGTGGGGCCGAGTGTGAGAATCAGTGAGAAGAGTAGGGCCGAGTGTGAGAATCTGTGAGGAGAGTGGGGCCGAGTGTGAGAATCAGTGAGGAGAGTGGGGCCGAGTGTGAGAATCAGTCAGGAGAGTGGGGCCGAATGTGAGGATCAGTGAGGAGAGTGAGGCCGAGTGTGAGAATCAGTGAGGAGAGTGCGGCCGAGTGGGAGAATCATTGAGGAGAGTGGGGCCGATTGTGAGAATCAGTGAGGAGAGTGGGGCCGAGTGTTAAAATCGTTCAGGAGAGTGGGGCCGAGTGTGAGAATCAGTGAGGAGAGTGGGGCCAAGTGTGAGAATCAGTGAGGAGAGTGGGGCCGAGTGTGAGAAGCGGTGAGGAGAGTGGGGCCGAGTGTGAGAATCAGTGAGGAGAGTGGGGCCGAGTGTGAGAATCAGTGAGAAGAGAAGGGCCGAGTGTGAGAATCTGTGAGGAGAGTGGGGCCGAGTGTGAGAATCAGTGAGGAGAGTGGGGCCGAGTGTGAGAATCGGTGAGGAGAGTGGGGCCGAGTGTGAGAATCTGTGAGGAGAGTGGGGCCGAGTGTGAGAATCCGTGAGGAGAGTGGGGCCGAGTGTGTGAATCGGTGAGGAGAGTGGGGCCGAGTGTACGAATCGGTGAGGTGAGTGGGGCCGAGTGTGAGAATCGGTGAGGAGAACGGGGCCGAGTGTGAGAATCGGTGAGGAGAGTTGTGCCGAATGTGAGAATCAGTGAGGAGAGTGGGGCCGAGTGTGAGAATCAGTGAGGAGAGTGGGGCCAAGTGTGAGAATCAGTGAGGAGAGTGGGGCCGAGTGTGAGAATCAGTGAGGAGAGTGGGGCCGAGTGTGAGAATCTGTGAGGAGAGTGGGACCGAGTGTGAGAATCAGTGAGGAGAGTGGGGCCGAGTGTGAGAATCAGTGAGGAGAGTGGGGCCGAGTGTGAGAATCAGTGAGAAGAGTAGGGCCGAGTGTGAGAATCTGTGAGGAGAGTGGGGCCGAGTGTGAGAATCAGTGAGGAGAGTGGGGCCGAGTGTGAGAATCAGTCAGGAGAGTGGGGCCGAATGTGAGGATCAGTCAGGAGAGTGAGGCCGAGTGTGAGAATCAGTGAGGAGAGTGCGGCCGAGTGGGAGAATCATTGAGGAGAGTGGGGCCGATTGTGAGAATCAGTGAGGAGAGTGGGGCCGAGTGTTAAAATCGTTCAGGAGAGTGGGGCCGAGTGTGAGAATCAGTGAGGAGAGTGGGGCCAAGTGTGAGAATCAGTGAGGAGAGTGGGGCCGAGTGTGAGAAGCGGTGAGGAGAGTGGGGCCGAGTGTGAGAATCAGTGAGGAGAGTGGGGCCGAGTGTGAGAATCAGTGAGAAGAGAAGGGCCGAGTGTGAGAATCTGTGAGGAGAGTGGGGCCGAGTGTGAGAATCAGTGAGGAGAGTGGGGCCGAGTGTGAGAATCGGTGAGGAGAGTGGGGCCGAGTGTGAGAATCTGTGAGGAGAGTGGGGCCGAGTGTGAGAATCCGTGAGGAGAGTGGGGCCGAGTGTGTGAATCGGTGAGGAGAGTGGGGCCGAGTGTACGAATCGGTGAGGTGAGTGGGGCCGAGTGTGAGAATCGGTGAGGAGAACGGGGCCGAGTGTGAGAATCGGTGAGGAGAGTTGTGCCGAATGTGAGAATCAGTGAGGAGAGTGGGGCCGAGTGTGAGAATCAGTGAGGAGAGTGGGGCCAAGTGTGAGAATCGGTGAGGAGATTGGGGCCGAGTGTGAGAATCAGTGAGGAGTGTGGGGCCGAGTGTGAGAATCAGTGAGGTGAGTGGTGCCGAGTGTGAGAATCGGTGAGGAGAGTGGGGCCGAGTGTGAGAATCGGTGAGGAGAGTGGTGCCGAGTGTGAGAATCAGTGAGCAGAGTGGGGCCGAGTTTGAGAATCAGTGAGGTGTGCGGGGCCGAGTGTGAGAATCAGAGAGGAGAGCGGGGCCGAGTGTGAGAATCAGTGAGGAGAGCGGGGCCGAGTGTGAGAATCTGTGAGGAGAGCGGGGCCGAGTGTGAGAATCAGTGAGGAGTGTGGGGCGGAGTGTGAGAATCAGTGAGGTGAGTGGGGCCGAGTGTGAGATTCGGTGAGGAGAGTGGGGCCGAGTTTGAGAATCAGTGAGGAGAGTGGGGCCGAGTGTGAGAATCAGTGAGGAGAGTGGGGCCGAGTGTGAGAATCGGTGAGGAGAGTGGGGCCGAGTGCGAGCATCGGTGAGCAGAGTGGGGCCAAGTGTGAGAATCAGTGAGGAGTGCGGGGCCGAGTGTGAGAATCAGTGAGGAGAGTGGGGCTGAATGTGAGAATCAGTGAGGAGAGCGGTGCCGAGTGTGAGAATCAGTGAGGAGTGCGGGGCCGAGTGTGAGAATCAGTGAGGAGAGTGGGGCTGAATGTGAGAATCAGTGAGGAGAGCGGTGCCGAGTGTGAGAATCAGTGAGGAGAGTGGGGCCGACTGTGAGAATCAGTGAGGAGATTGGGGCCGAGTGTTAGAATCAGTGAGGAGAGTGGGGCCTAGTGTGAGAATCTGTGAGGAGAGTGGGGCCGAGTGTGAGAATCAGTGAGGAGAGTGGGGCCGAGTGTGAGAATCGGTGAGGAGAGTGGGGCCGAGTGTGAGAATCGGTGAGGAGTGTGGGGCCGAGTGTGAGAATCGGTGAGGAGAACGGGGCCGAGTGTGAGAATCGGTGAGGAGAGTGGGGCCGAGTGTGAGAATCGGTGAGGAGAGTGGGGCCGAGTGTGAGAATCAGTGAGGAGAGTGGGGCCGAGTGTGAGAATCAGTGAGGAGAGCGGGCCGAGTGTGAGAATCGGTGAGGAGAGAGGGGCCGAGTGTGAGAATCGGTGAGGAGAGTGGGGCCGAGTGTGAGAATCAGTGAGGAGAGCGGGGCCGAGTGTGAGGATCGGTGAGGAATGTGGGACCGAGTGTGAGGATCAGTGAGGAGAGCGGGGCCGAGTGTGAGAATCAGTGAGGAGAGTGGGGCCGAGTGTGAGAATCAGTGAGGAGAGCGGGGCCGAGTGTGAGAATCAGTGAGGAGAGCGGGGCCGAGTGTGAGAATCAGTGAGGAGAGCGGGGCCGAGTGTGAGAATCGGTGAGGAGAGCGGTGCCGAGTGCGAGAATCGGTGAGCAGAGTGGGGCCGAGTGTGAGAATCATTGAGGAGAGCGGGGCCGAGTGTGAGAATCAATGAGGAGAGTGGGGCTGAGTGTGAGAATCAGTGAGGAGAGCGGGGCCGAGTGGGAGAATCAATGAGGAGAGTGGGGCTGAGTGTGAGAATCGGTGAGGCGAGTGGGGCCGAGTGTGAGATTCAGTGAGGAGAGCGGGGCCGAGTGTGAGAATCAATGAGGAGAGTGGGGCTGAGTGTGAGGATCGGTGAGGAGAGTGGGGCCGAGTGGGAGCTGCTACAGGGTAAGGGGTTCAAGGTCAACCCGAAAAAGGCGCAGATCGGCCAGCGGGAAGTTAAATTCCTGGGTCTAACCGTCCGCACAGGAGAGAGAGCCATAGACAAGGCTAGGAGGGACGCGGTCCAAGAGTTGCCGATCCCCCACACAGTGAGGTGACTGCCCCATCAAAGGGGGCGGCACAGACCCTGAGAGGAGACGGGGGGCACAGACCCTTAGAGGAGGCACGGGGCACAGACCCTGATAGGAGACACGGGGTGGGCACAGACCCTGAGAGGAGACATGGGGGGGCGCAGACCCTGAGAGGAGACACGTCCGTGTATAATAAGAAACGGACTGCGGAGAATGGTACAGTAGGTGTTTACTCAACGTGGTTCAAACTGCATCTGATCTGTACAGATCACTACTCAGCGTTATATACAGGTGTGGTCACTGCCGGTACTACAGTATACATGAGCTGTACAAAGTAGTTCCCCCCTTAAAGGTACATACATTACAATTCCTCCCCTTTTAGATTAACAGTACCATCACACTCTTTTAACAATTAAGTCTCAAACTAATTACAATTAACACTTTTAACATGCAACATCAGCTGATAATAGTCTATTTATAAATTCAGTCTTTGGGGAGGCTTCCTGATCCTTTCTGGATAGCGCCTTTCCTGAGTGTCTTGCTTTTGGTGCGGAGGCGATTCTGGCCCCCTGTCGTCGGTTGGTTCATCAGCTTCCGATGCTATTGTTTCTGGGGTAGATGCGACCTGTACGTCGGGTTCATCACCAGGTACGTATGGGCGAGGCATGGGGTTGACTTGTTCCTGTGACTCTAGGATCTGGTCAGCATGGTGTCTCACGATGCTCTCCCCAATGTCCACTGTGTACATTAGTGGGCCCTGCCATGTGCATATCGTTCCTGGCTGCCATTTTTCTGTTCGGTAGTCGCGGGCCAAGACTGGTTGCCCTACATTGAAGCTCCTTGTTGGCTTCTCATGGATGTGCTGGAATTGCTTACTCTCAACATCTCTTCGTACGTTTGGTCTGAGCAAATCCAGGCGAGATCTTAACCTTCGGTTAAAGAACATCATGGCTGGGGCCTGGTTGGTGACTGCATGTGTCGTATTCCGGTAGGCGAACAGGAAATTGTCCACCTTGTGCTGCAGCGGAATGTTGTCATTGTACATAGCCTTTATTGCCTTCTTAAAGGTTTGTACGAACCTCTCAGCCAATCCATTTGTGGCTGGATGATACGGGGTGGATGTGTAATGCCTTACCCCATTCTTCTTCATAAACCTCCGGAACTCTTTGGACACAAACTGTGGTCCGCTGTTGGAGCAAATCTGTTCTGGCAAGCCATTCCTGGCAAAAATGGTCCGTAGGACTGCAATAGTTTTCTCCGTGGTGGTGGAGGACATTTTGATGACCTCAGGCCATTTCGAGTGCGCATCCACGGCTATTAAAAACATTGAGTCCATGAATGGACCAGCAAAATCAATATGCACCCGTTGCCATGGAAATGAGGGCCACTCCCATGGGTGTAGAGGGGCCTGTGGTGGTGCATTTTGGACTTTCTGGCATCCTGAGCAGCTCTTGGTCAGGTCCTCGATTTGTTTATCGATTCCCGGCCACCAGACATAAGCCCTGGCTAGGCTTTTCATTTTTACTCCTCCCAGATGACTCTCATGATGCTCATTGAGCACTCTATCCCTTAACTTGGGTGGAATTACCACTCGGGATCCACACATCAAGGTCCCCCAGCACACTGACAGCTGTTCTCTCCTTGTCGAGAATGCTGGCAACAGTGAGTCGCCATGTGCTGGCCATCCCTTCACCGTCAAATCATATACCCGAGACAGTGTCGGGTCATTTCGAGTTTCCTTTTCGATACAAGCGTTAGTTACTGGTAGGTATTCAACTATAGTCGAATGGAATATTTTGACAGGATCCACTGCTGGTGCTTCCTCCGCAGTAGGCAGTGGCAGGCGTGATAGCCCATCAGCATTTCCATGCTGTTTCGTGCCCTTATATTCAATCTCATAGTGGTGCGCCCCTAGAAAAAGTGACCATCTTTGTAGTCGTTGCGCCGTCATCACCGGAACGCCCTTCTTCGGATTAAAAATGGAGACAAGAGGCTGGTGATCAGTCAGCAAGGCGAATTTCTGCCCGTGCAGATAGTGATTGAACTTTTTCACTCCCCACACTAGGCTGAGGGCCTCCCTGTCAATCGGGGCGTAGTTACACTCAGCTGAGGTTAGTGATCGTGACGCAAAGGCTATTGGCCTCTCTGAGCCATCCGAGAATTTGTGCGACAGCACCGCTCCAATGCCGTAGGGTGACGCATCACATGCCAACCGAATTGGTAATGCTGGGTTGTAATGGGCCAATACCTCTTTCGATGTGATTAGTGTTTTGCTCTTCTGGAAAGCTCGTCTACATTCGTCACTCCACTTCCATGGCACCCCAGTTTGCAGTAAGGTGTTCAGTGGGTGTAGTATTGTAGACAAATTTGGCAAGAACTTATGGTAGTAGTTTACCAGCCCGAGGAACGACCTCAGTTGTGACACATTTTCCGGTGCTGGAGCCTTGACTACTGCCTCAATCTTCTCTGGGGACTTATGTAACCCCTCTTTATCGATAACATGGCCACAATACGAGATCTGTTTTCTAAAAAACTCGCATTTGGGGCGGTTAGCTCGGAGCCCATATTCCTGCAATCTAGTGAGCACCTGCTCCAGGTTGGCAAGGTGATCACTGTCATTTTCGCTCGTGACCAGGATGTCGTCCAAATAACACTGGGTCTCTAGGATCCCTTGCAGGACTTGTTCCATTGCCCTCTGCCAAATAGCCGGAGCTGATGCTACCCCGAATACCAGCCGGTTCTATTGGTAGAGACCTTTATGGGTGTTGATTGTGAGGTATTTTTTTGATGCTTCTTCTACCTCCATTTGCAGATACACCTGGGCCAGATCAATCTTAGTGAAGCATTTCCCTCCAGATAACGAGGCGAAAATATCTTCAATCCGCGGAAGTGGATATTGTACGGTGTGAAGGACCGGGTTGACTGTTACCTTAAAGTCCCCACAGATGTGAACCTTCCTTGGTTCTCCAGGCGTGCTGCTCAACGACTTTTTCATGACAGGGACGATGGGTGTAGCCCACTCGCTCCAGTCTACCTTGGACAGTACACCTGAATGTTCCAGGCTCTCCAGCTCTGCTTCGACGGCTGGGCGGATTGCATAAGGTACCGGTCTGGCCTTAAAAAATTTTGGGCTTGCGTTTTCTTCAATTTTAATTGTTGCTGTCATGCCTTTTAGTGTTCCGAGTCCTTGCTGGAACACTTCTTTCACGTCAGTTAGGATCTTTGACAGTCGCCCAGGTGTGACGTCATCATCCTTTTTGTCAGCCACAGTCAGTGCCTGTATGGAATGCCAATCCAGTTGTATTTTCCGGATCCATTCACATCCCAGTAATGGTGGTCCTCCATCTTGCAATACATACAGGTCTAGTTTTGGTGTTTCCTTACCGTTATATATAACGGTCACCCTTATTTTTCCTTTGGGGTAGACTTTTTGCCCCATGTACGTCTTCAAAATAATTTTTGTGTCTCTCAAGGGTATGTGTGAGAATAGCTGCTCGTAGTCCCGTCGGTTTATGACTGTTAGGGCTGATCCTGTGTCCAATTCCATCTTTACCGGGACTCCTGCTATCTTGAGAGTGACCCAAATGGTTCGGTGATCCTCCGTTGTGATCACATTATGTAGTTTCAGACAACTCAGTTCCCTGCTTTCGGAGTCGTTATCACTCTTTTGTTTGTCTGAACTATTCTCCGTTATCTTATGTACCTTCTTGTACTTCCCTTTGGTCGGTTTCTTATTGCTGGTTTTCTTTCCCGACCTGCAGACTCGTGCTATGTGTCCTACTTTTCCACACTGTCTGCACACTTTGTCTTTGAACCAGCAATCATTCTGGTCGTGTGTTGTTCTGCCGCAGCGATAGCACTTCTCTGTTCCATATGACATTTCGTTTGTGCCATATTCTTGCGGTCTCTGTTGTATCTCTGCAGCGCCCCGTGCTGCTGCTTCATATGATACCGCAATGCTGAAAGCCTTTTCCAGCGTAAGGTCCTTTTCAGGTAAAAGCCGTTTCTGGGTTCCTTCACTTTGAAGCCCACACACAAACTTGTCCCTTGAGGTATCTGCCAGTCCCGCTCCAAACTGGCAGTGTTTCGATAGTTTGCACAGTTCTGTTAAATAATCAGCATTGCTTTCATCCTTATGTTGGTTCCGTTTGTGAAACTTGAATCTTTCTGCTATCAGCAGCGGTGTGGGGTTTAAATGTTCCTTTAGTATTGTTACTATGTCTTCAAAACTCTTTTCCATTGGCTTCATTGGGGTTACTAGATTTTGTAATAAACCATACGTCTTTGCACCCATTAAATTTAACAATACCGACGCTTTCTTGTCATCTAACACCTCATTTGCCTTGCAGTACACCTCTATTCGTTCGATATATGTAGTCCAATCTTCGACTTCATTGTCAAATGCGGTGATACTGCCACTCTTCGGCATTTTGGATGTGGTTTAAAATGGCATCTCCCAATGGCTTAAAATGGCGTCTCCCGCGCTTTCCTTCCTCCCCCGCTGCTGCTGACGCTGCTCCCGGCGGTCCTCGTGGCAATGGCAGCGCCTCGCGGGTTTCTGCGCGTCTCTCTCTCCCTCTCTCCGACGCTGCTCGGCCCCTGAACACCGGCTGCACCTTGTGCGCTCTGCCCTCTCTCTCTCTCCCCGTCGACGCTGCTCGGCCCTTTGCTGTGCCGCTCGGTCGGGCTCTACCGCTGTCCGGGAAGGGTCTGCGCACTACCTGCTGCCAGCCCGTTTCGCTGGACCACCTCGACTGGAAAGCCAAGCCTGGCTCTCGACAGCCTCCCCAGCAATTCTCGAGTCTCTGTTGGATGACTGGGCAGTTGCCCGTGGTTGACGCCCGAGTCTCTGGCCTTGACCTCCAATCCACTGATCTCCAGGAACGAATCCCCGGGAGGTGATGCAGAGTTGCAGGTAGGTTCAAACCTGCCTTGTCGCCAATGTTACGTCCGTGTATAATAAGAAACGGACTGCGGAGAACGGTACAATAGGTGTTTACTCAACGTGGTTCAAACTGCAACTGATCTGTACAGATCACTACTCAGCATTATATACAGGTGTGGTCACTGCCGGTACTACAGTATACATGAGCTGTACAAAGTAGTTCCCCCCTTAAAGGTACTTACATTACAGAGGGCACAGATGCTGAGAGGAGACAGGGGGGAGGGGCACAGACCCTGAGAGGAGACACGGAGGGCACAGATGCTGAGAGGAGACAGGGGGGAGGGGCACAGACCCTGAGAGGAGACACGGGGGGGCGCAGACCCTGAGAGGAGACACGGGGCACAGACCCTGAGAGGAGACACGGGAGGGCGCAGACCCTGAGAGGAGACACGGAGGGCACAGATGCTGAGAGGAGACAGGGGGGAAGGGCACAGACCCTGAGAGGAGACACAGAGTGCACAGATGCTGAGAGGAGACAGGGGGGAGGGGCACAGACCCTGAGAGGAGACACGGGGGGGCGCAGACCCTGAGAGGAGACACGGGGCACAGACCCTGAGAGGAGACACGGGGGGCGCGCAGACCCTGAGAGTAGACGGCGGGGGGCACAGACTTTGAGAGGAGTGGACAAGATTCTGGCTTTTATAGGCAAGGGCATTGAATGAAGGAGATGATGTTGGATTTGTGCATAGATTGGTTAGGCCCCAGTCAGAGTACTGCCTGCGAATCTAGACATCCCATTATAGGAACGGGGTAGTGCTGAGTCAATAGAATGAAGACTGTAACTATTTTTAACACCAAAGTTCTGATTGGTCCCCTTGGAGGGCAAGACCAGATTTCTGATTGGTCCCCTTGGAGGACAAGACACACCCAGCAGTTTGTCTGGAATGTGTAATTAGATCCTGCCTGCCTGAGTAATGAAGATCTTTGCAATGTGTAACTTGATCCAGTGCACTACGGCTAACACTACTGCTTTCAGAGAACCGGCAGGCCTTACCCTCCCGGGTTAGCAGCACTCACACAGCGGAGCTCAGATAGGAAGGGGTGAGGCCATGGAGGGATTTTAACGTGATGATGAGAACTTTTAAACCAAGGTGTTGGTGGACAATGTTCCACCTGATTTTTTTTTTAGCAGGCTGCACAGGACCTCAGGCAGCTGCATGGGGGCGATGGGTGAACGGGACTCGCTGTGAGTTAGGACCTCAGACAGCTCCACGGGGGCGATGGGTGAACGGGACTCGCTGTGTGTTAGGACCTCAGACAGCTCCACGGGGGCGATGGGTGAATGGGACTCGCTGTGAGTTAGGACCTCAGACAGCTCCACGGGGGCGATGGGTGAACGGGACTCGCTGTGTGTTAGGACCTCAGACAGCTCCACGGGGGCGATGGGTGAATGGGACTCGCTGTGAGTTAGGACCTCAGACAGCTCCACGGGGGCGATGGGTGAACGGGACTCGCTGTGTGTTAGGACCTCAGACAGCTCCACGGGGGCGATGGGTGAACGGGACTCGCTGTGTGTTAGGACCTCAGACAGCTCCACGGGGGCGATGGGTGAACGGGACTCGCTGTGTGTTAGGACCTCAGACAGCTCCACGGGGGCGATGGGTGAATGGGACTCGCTGTGAGTTAGGACCTCAGACAGCTCTACGGGGGCGATGGGTGAACGGGACTCGCTGTGAGTTAGGAAACACGCAGCAGAGTTTTGGATGAGCTCAAGTTCACTGAGGGTGGAAGACGAGAGGCTGGCCAGGAGAGCATTGGAATAGTCGAGTCTGGCAAATAACAATGTAATGTTATGCATGTTGTGAGCTGCCTTCTTGAACTGCTGCAGTCTGGCGGTGGGGGATGGGGGGGTTGGAGGGTGGGTGGAGAACGTGGTGCAGGTGTAAAAAGGGCGGGGTTGGAAGAACTGATCTACGTCTAACAGAGGGTGGAGAACGTGATGAATCTTCCCATCTGGATCATGTTCTTGCTCTCATCCCCTCCTTTAGACCAGGATCACAGTAAAGGCTGCACAGGCAGGAAGGGAATGGGTGACCACCAGGCAGAGTAGTAGGCGCAGGCAGGTAGCGCAGGGGTCCCCTGTGTCCACCCCTCTCTCAAACAGATATACCACTTTGGATATTGTTGAGGGAGATGGCTTATCAGGGGAAGGCAGCAGCAGCCAACTTCCTGGAACCATGGGTGGTTCTGCTGCACGGGACGGGAGGAAAAAGAGTGGGAGAGCTATAGTGATAGGGGATTCTATTGTAAGGGGAATAGATAGGCGTTACTGCAGCCGCAAACAAGACTCCAGGATGGTATGTTGCTTCCCTGGTGCAAGGGTCAAGGATGTCTCGGGGCCGCTGCAGGGCATTCTGGAGGGGGAGGGTGAACAGCCAGTTGTCGGTGTGCATATAGGTACCAATGATATAGGTAAAAAATGGGATGAGGTCCTAAAAGCTGAATATAGGGAATTAGGAGGTAAATTAAAAAATAGGACCTCAAAGGTAGTAATCTCAGGATTGCTACCAGTGCCACGTGCTAGTCAGAGTAGAAATAGAAGGATATTTCAGATGAATACGTGGCTAGAGGAATGGTGCAAGGGTGAGGGATTCAAATTCCTGGGACATTGGAACCGGTCCTGGGGGAGGTGGGACCAGTACAAACTGGACGGTTTGCACCTGGGCGGGACCGGGACCGATGTCCTAGGGGGAGTGCTGTTGGGGAGGGTTTAAACTAAAATGGCAGGGGGTTGGAACCCTATGCAGGGAGACAGAGGAAAGGGAAGCAAGGATAGAAACAAAAGACAGGAAGGAGAAAAGCAAAAGTGGAAGGCAGAGAAATCAAGGGTGTAACGCAAACAGAGCTACAGTAAATAATAATTCTAAAAGGACTAAGAGTGTTAAAAAAACAAGCCTGAAGGCTTTGGGGGAAAAATTCGGTTGGTTGCGCCACCCATTAGCGCCTAAAGAGGCCGTGAAGTGGGGCGCTAACCAACTAGCACCCGGGCGCAGTGAACCCTGCGCCTCCTCCCATATTGAGCGGACATTTAGCGTCGGCGCAAAACCTTAGCGCCCGCTCACTGGCGCACGCAGATCATGACGTCATTTCAGTATGCAATGCCTTTGGGGCGCCCCGGACCGGAAATTCAGTGGCGCCCCCCTCCGTTCCGCCTGGCGCTAACAAGGACAGGTTACCTGGAACATTTCCCAGTCGCTGTCGGGCTCGGGGGGCGCTCTTTAAAGGGGACTGTTCTGGATTATTATTGGCAGCCATTTTTGGAGCACAACTTCTTTGAGAGAGAGAGAGTTGCTCAGCTACATATGGAGAGCCATTTCTGCAGTGAGCCAGCGCTGGCAGAGGAACTTTAGCCTTCTGAACATCACTTTGCAGTTGGTGAGCTTCTCAAACGGCATAACTTTCAGTGCACACTTACTATGGGGGCTGCATTGGATGCGAACGTCGTGCTTCTCAATCATATTGACAGGGCACAGAGACGCAGGGATAGAGAGGCAGGCATGGCCAGACGGAGGAGGGCCTACAGACGTCGCCCCACGAGACCTTACACTGCCAGGGTTTTCGGCCAGCAGTTTTCATATATCAACATGGCGGAGGAGCAGTGGTTCCGAAGGCTGCGCTTCAGTAAGGAGGTGGTCACTGAGCTCTGCCACCTGCTTCAGCCAGATCTGCAGCCTCAACTAAAGTGCAGGACATCTCTGTCGATGGCTGTGAGGATCACTGTGGCTCTAAACTTCTATGCAAGCGGCTCCTTTCAGGCCGCTACTGGAGACATTGCCAACATATCACAGTTCGCGGTGCATTGCTGCATCCGTCAAGTGACTAATGCCCTCTTTAGAAGGAGACGGCAGTACATCTTGTTCCCGATGACCCCGGACAAGCAGCGAGAGCACGCAGAGGGCTTCGCAATGATAGCGGGCTTCCCCATGGTGCAGGGCGCCATTGACTGCACGCATGTGGCTTTGCGGGCGCCTCTAGAGAATGCGGAGGATTTCCGCAACCGAAAGGGGTTCCATTCTTTGAATGTGCTGCTGGTCTGTGACCACCGACAGCTGATACTCACTGTCAATGCCCACTTTCCAGGCAGCAGCCACGACGCCTTCATCCTGCACCAGACTTCTGTGGCAGACCTTTTTGAGGCCCCGGCTCACCCAGGAGGCTGGCTTCTCGGGGACAAGGGCTATCCTCTGTGCCCGTGGCTGATGACCCCACTCCGTTCGCCCAGCACCCCTGCTGAAGAACGTTACAATGAGAGCCATCAAGCGCCCAGGAACATCATTGAGCACACAATCGGTGTGCTGAAGCAACGGTTCCGCTGTCTGGACCATTCCGGAGGAGCCCTTCAGTACTCACCTGAGCGAGTCTCCCACTTCGTGGTTGTGTGTTGCATGCTGCATAACCTGGCAATCCTCAGGACCCAGCCAATGCCACCAGACATTGGAGCACCAGCAGAGGAGGAGGAGGAGGAGGAGGAGGAGCAGCAGCACCAAGACGGGAGGGAGGCACAAACTGCAAGGGCCGTCCGTCAGCGGCTTATAGCAAGTCGCTTCTAGGCCCCTCTGAGGGAATGCTTGCTGCCATTCCAGGAACATGAATGGAACCGTTCTGATACACCTAAGCCAGTCAAGGGCAAAATTTGTGCAAAGAACAGACATGGCCATTGTGAATAAAGAAAGTTGTTTATTTAACAAAATGTGCTTCCTTCCCGCATGACAAAGCAATGGCAACAAAAAGCAAAACAAACAGACTGCCACATAACTGGCTCTCACACCCAGAAGACTGTCCAAAACATAAGTGGCTCTCACACCCGAGAGACTGTCCAAAACATAACTAACATTCAGACCAGCATCCTCGGCCTTGAATGAAACAAATAACAGGAATCAGCAGCACCTTCTACTTTTTCCCCCTCGATGGTGATCTGCTTCCCTTTCGGCATTGGCCCCTTCCCGCCCTGCAGCTCCTCCGTAATGGGACCCCAGTGGCTGCAGCAAGGCTGGTGGAGGGCTGCTGACTGTCCGAAACCGCAGATGCCCGTGAGGGACAGCCTGGATGTGCTCTGGGCATGGAGGGCCCGGCTGCTGACTGCTCCAACTCTGCATGGGCGGAAGCAGTCTGTCCTACAGGCGGTGGCAGCTGCAGTGGAGAAGTGCCAGTGGTGGCATCAGGAATGCTGTCATCCTGAGAGCGGACAGCAGCTCCCTGGTCAGCCGACACACTGGCACTCTGACGGGGCAGCACCGCAGCATGCGCAGCAATCAGCTGGTGCACAGATTGCTGGCCTGCTGTGGTGCTGCAAAGGCCCCGGGGAATCCTGCCCGATCCAGCGAAGGTGGCAGCAGCCAGTGCTCGCGTGGCCTCAATCTGCGTCTGCATGAGACCAGCGAGTGACTGCGTGGCAGCACTCAGCACTTGCGTGGCAGGTGCCATTGCTTCGCTGAAGCCCTGGACAATCCTTGCCAGTGCTGTGCCGAAGTCCTGCACACTCCTTGCCTGTGCTGCGCTGAAGTCTTGGACACTCCTTGCCAGTGTCTCAATGGATTCGGGCATCCTTCCCACTGCAGCCATGAGCTCAGTGTGCCTCAGCCCAGCCTGGGCGCTCACTTCAGCGAGGGCACGCACCTCTTCTGCGTTCTGTGCAGCAGCACTCGCGGCCCGACTCGCCCTCTGGGGAGACGCGTGCCCCCGAGCTTCCCTACCCCCCTCGCATTGCTGCAGGTCACTGGTTCCTGGAGCTGGATCCTCCTCAGAGCATTCCCCCCCGCTCCCCTCCAGGGAAGGAGTCTCCCCAGTCTGGAGATGGGCTGGCTCGCCTGAGGGTTGAATGGATGGTCCGCCTTCCTCCTCCTCGTCGCCTCCGGAGTCAGTCGCAGTGGCAGCTTGAGGGCCCGCCTCCCGAGCTGGTGATGCAGCATCTGAAAGCAGGGAGGTTCAAGAGTGGCTTTAGCGAAAGGACAGGGTGGCAGCAAGGGATGCATGAGTACTGCAATGCTCTGAATTGGGTCGAGAGTGAAAAAGCATGCTGGTGGGGGGGAGAAGTGGAAGGAGAGAGTTCAAAAAGGTAATGATCTTACCATCGCTGTGCACAATGGGGTCGGCATCTCCAGAGGCGACGGGGCCAGTCATCCGGCTTGCGATGATCTGGTGGACTCGCTCCTCCAGGTCTGTAAGGGTCTGCAGGTGAGGCCGGCCTCCTCCGGTCCGAAGCTGCTGCCTGTGGTTACTCACCAGCTTGGCCTGCAAGAGAAAGGACGGGGTGTGATGAAACATGCTGCCCTGATCTGGCATCACATGCCTCCCATGGTTGAATAGCCCTTACATTATGCTGCCCTGATCTGGCATCACATGCCTCCCATGGTCGAATAGCCCTTACATTATGCTGCCCTGACCTGGCACCACATGCCTCCCATGGTCGAATAGCCTTTACATTATGCTCTGAGCTGAATGTGCGTGTGTGTTTCCAGAAAGGGCCATGGGTGCTGGATGACAGCTGGCCATTGGGGCTTTGCAGACCCTCTGGCCATAAAGTGAGGTGCAGATGGAGGGATGAAGGTGATTCTGAAGAAGGCACTTGCCCTGACGACCCGAGTGAGGTCGTTGAACTTCTTCCTGCATTGCACAGGAGTCCTCGGAACCATGCTGCTGGAGGTGACTCTTTGGGAAACCTCCCTCCAAGCTCTGCGGTATTCGGTTTGTTGAGGCCTCCTGCCATTCTCCGGGCACAGCACAGCTCGCCGGCGCTCCACCGCGTCAACCAGAGCATCCAATGCCCCCTCGCTGAAGCGCTGCACTCTCTCCCTGGCCCTCTCCATGTGCTTGAAGTTTTGCCCGCCACAGGTAGGTTGCCGCTGATTTTGAGGCCTACAAGGCGCAGAGTGTGGCTGCAGATGATAATCGATCTGCCCCTTTAGGAGCTGGCAGGCGCCAGCGTGTCTGGGTGAAATCGATAATTGACGGCACCTGCGCTGCGCCCGCCCACGGAGAAATTGCGTCGCGCCGCCGGGTTAGTGCCTTAAGACTACCGTGCAGCGCCTGATTTAGCGCCGCAATCACCTTCAGGGGCGCTGCAACCCAATATCGCTCGAGGTGGTGAGAAAGTGCGCCTGGCGGCTAATCTTTGCGCACCGCCAATACTAGCGCCCCAAACGGGGCGATACCGAATTTCTCCCCCTTTGTGTCTTAATGCGAGGAGCATTCGTAATAAGGTGGGTGAATTAGCTGCACAAATAGATGTAAACGGATATGATGTAATTGGAATTACGGAGACATGGCTCCAGGGTGATCAAGGCTGGGAATTCAACATCCAGGGGTATTCAATATTCAGGAAGGACAGGCAAAAAGGGAAAGGAGGTGGGGTAACATTGCTGGTTAAAGAGGAGATTAACACAATAGTAAGGAAGGATATTAGCTCTGATGATGTGGAATCTGTATGGGTAGAGCTGAGAAATATCAAGGGGCAGAAAATGTTAGTGGGAGTTGTATACAGACCCCCAAAGAGTAACGCTGAGGTAAACGGGAAATTAGAGATGCGTGCAATAAGGGCACAGCAGTTATCATGGGGGACTTTAATCTACATATAGATTGGGCTAACCAAATGGTAGCTGCATTGCTGGTCACCTTCCAACATTCGATAGACTTTGGAACAGTACCCATGAATTGGAGGGTAGCTAATGTTACCCCACTATTTAAAAAAGGTGGTAGAGAGAAAACGGAGAATTATAGACCGGTAAGCCTGACATCGGCAGTGGGGAAAATGCTAGAGTCCATTGTGAAAGATGTAATAGCAGAGCACTTGGTAAACAGTGACAGGATCGGACAAAGTCAACATGGATTTACAAAAGGTAAATCATGCTTGACTAATCTACTGGAATTTTTTGAGGATGTAACTGGTAGAATAGATAAGGGAGAACCAGTGGATGTGGTGTATTTGGACTTTCAGAAGGCTTTCGATAAGGTCCCGCATAAGAGATTAGCGTCTAATGTTAAGGCACATGGGATTGGGGGCAAGGTACTGACTTGGATAGAGAACTGGTTGGCAGACAGGAAGCAAAGAGTTGGAATAAACGGGTCTTTTTCCTAATGGCAGGCAGTGACTAGTGGGGTACCGCAGGGATCGGTGCTTGGACCCCAGCTATTCACAATATGTATTAATGATCTAGACGAGGGAACTAGATGTAATATCTCCAAGTTTGCAGACGACACAAAGCTGGGTGGGCGTGTGTGCTGTGAGGAGGATGCAGAGAAACTCCAGTATGATTTGGACAGGTTGGGTGATTGGGCAGATGCATGGCAGATGCAGTATAATGTGGATAAATGCGAGGTTATCCACTTTGGTGGCAAAAACACGAAGGCAAATTATTATCTGAATGGCAACAGATTGGGAGAAGGGGAAGTGCAACGAGACCTGGGTGTCCTTGTGCACCAGTCGCTGAAGGTAAGCATGCAGGTGCAGCAGGCGGTTAAGAAGGCAAATGGTATGTTGGCCTTCGTAGCGAGAGGATTCGAGTACAGGAGCAAGGATGTCTTGCTGCAGTTGTACAGGGCCTTGGTGAGACCACACCTTGAGTATTGTGTGCAGTTTTGGTCGCCTTATCTGAGGAAGGATGTTCTTGCCATGGAGGGAGTGCAGCGAAGATTCACCAGGCTGATACCTGGGATGGCAGGAATGACGCATGAAGAGAGATTGGTCGATTGGGCTTATATTCGCTACGGTTTAGAAGAATGAGAGGGGATCTCATTGAAACTTATAAAATTCTAACAGGACTAGACAGACTAGATGCAGGAAGGATGTTCCCGATGGCAGGGGAGTCCAGAACCAGGGGTCACAGTCTAAGGATAAGGGGTAGGCCATTTAGGACTGAAATGAGGAATTTCTTCACCCACAGAAGGCAGTTGAGGCCAACTTATTAAATATATTCAAGAAGGAGTTAGATATATTTCTTAAGGCTAAAGGGATCAAGGGATATGGGGAGAAAGAAGGGACAGGGTACTGGATTTGGATGATCAGCCATGATCTCATTAAATGGCGGATCAGGCTTGAGGGGCCGAAAGGCCTACTCCTGCTCCTATCTTCTATGTTTCTCCCATCTCCCACTGTTCTCACCGTGCTTCCCACGCCAACAAGTTCCTGACCTTCTATACCAGAGTTCCTGATCCCCCCTCCCCCGAGCTCCTGACCTTCTATACCAGAGTTCCTGATCCCCCCTCCCCCGAGCTCCTGACCCTCTATACCAGAGTTCCTGATCCCCCCTCCCCCGAGCTCCTGACCTTCTCTCTACCCCTTGAGTTCATGAACTTCTCCCTCTCTCCGAGCTCCTCTCCCCCTCAAACCTCTCTCTCCCCCATTCGATCCCCCCTCTCCCGTCTTTGATCCCCCCCTCCCCCTTGATCCACTCTCTCCCCCCTTTGGTCCTCTCTCTACCCCCTGCTATCCTCCCTCGCCCCCTTCGATTCCCCGCTCTCCCCCTTGATCCTCTCTCTACCCCTTCGATTCCCCCTCTTCCCCTTCGATTCCCCCTCTTCCCCCTTCGATTCCCCCTCTTCCCCTTCGATTCCCCTCGCCCCCTTCGATTCCCCTTCTCCCCCTTCGATTCCCCCTCTTCCCCCTTCGATCCCCCCTCTCCCCCTTCGATTCCCCTTCTCCCCCTTTGATTCCCCCTCTCCCCCTTCGATTCCCCCTGTCCCCTTCGATTCCCCTTCTCCCCCTTTGATTCCCCTCTCCCCCTTCGATTCCCCCTCTCCCCCTTCGATCCCCCCTCTCCCCCTTCGATTCCCCCTCTCCCCCTTCGATTCCCGCTCTCCCCTTCAATTCCCCTTCTCCCCCTTCGATTCCCCTCTCCCCCTTCAATACCCCCTCTTCCCCCTTCGATCCCCCCTCTCCCCTTCAATTCCCCCTCTCCCTTCAATTCCCCCTCTCCCCCTTCGATTCCCCCTCACCCCTTCGATACCCCCTCTCCCCCTTCGATTCCTCCTCTCCCCCTTCGATCCCCCCTCTCCCCCTTTGATTCCCCCTCCCCTTCGATTCCCCTTCTCCCCTTCGATTCCCCCTCTCCCCCTTCGATACCCCTTCTTCCCCCTTCGATTCCCCCTTCGATTCCCCCTCTCCCCCTTCGATTCCCCCTCTCCCCCTTCGATTCCCCCTTCGATTCCCCTTCTCCCCCTTCGATCCTCTCTCTCCCCCTTCGATCCCCCTCTTCCCCCTTCGATCCCCCCCTCTCCCCCTTCGATTCCCCCTCTCCCCCTTCGATTCCCCTTCTCCCCCTTCGATTCCCCTTCTCCCCCTTCAATCACCCCTTCCCCTTTGATCCCCCTCCCCCCTTTGATCCCCCCTCTCCCCTTCAATCCCCCCATCCCCCTTCAATCCCCCCTCCCCCCTTCGATCCCTTCGATCCCCCCTCCCCCCTTCGATCCCCCCCTTCGATCCTCTCTTCCCCCTTCGACCCCCTCCCCCCTTCCATCCCCCCGCTCCACCACTCGATCCCCCTTCGCCCTTCAATCCTCTCTCTACCCCCTTTGATCCCCCTCTCCCCCTGCGATCCCCCCTCTCCCCCTTCAAACCCCTCTCCACCCTGCGATCCCCCTCTCCCCCCTTCGATCCCCCCCTCCCCTCTTCCCCTTCGATCCTCTCTCCCCCTTTGATCCCCCTTTCCCCTCTTCCCCTTCAATCCCCCTGTCCCCCTTCGATTCCCCTTCTCCCCCTTCGATCCCCCTCCCCCCTTTGATCCCCCCCTTCGATCCTCTCTCTCCCCCTTCGATCCCCCTCTTCCCCCTTCGATCCCCCTCTTCCCCCTTCGATCCCCCTCTCCCCTCTTCCCCTTCAATCCCCCTCTCCCCCTTCGATTCCCCTTCTCCCCCTTCGAACCCCCTCCCCACTTCGATCCCCCCCTTCGATCCTCTCTCTCCCCCCTTCGATCCCTCTTCCCCCTTCGATCCCCTCTTCCCCCCTTCGATTCCCCCTCTCCCCCTTCGATCCCCCCTCTCCCCCTTCGATCCCCCTCTTTCCCCTTCGATTCCCCCTCTCCCCCTTCAATCCCCCCTCTCCCCCCTTCGATCCCCCTCTCCCCCCTTCGATCCCCTCTTCCCCCTTCGATTCCCCCTCTCCCCCTTAAATCCCCCAACTCCCCCCTGCGATCCCCCCTCTCCCCCTGCGATCCCCCCTTCGATCCCCTCTTCCCCCTTCGATTCCCCCTCTCCCCTTAAATCCCCCAACTCCCCCTGCGATCCCCCCTCTCCCCCCTGCGATCCCCCTTCAATCCCCCTCTTCCCCCTTCGATTCCCCCTCTCCCCCCTTCAATCCCCCTCTTCCCCCTTCGATTCCCCCTCTTCCCCCTTCGATCCCCTCTTCCCCCTTCAATTCCCCCTCTCCTCCTTAAATCCCCCAACTGCCCCCTGCGATCCCCCCTCTCCCCCCTTTGATCCCCCCTCCCCCCGCGATCCCCCCTCTCCCCCCTCAATCCCCCCTCTCCCCCTTTGATCCCCCCTTCGATCCCCCCTCCCCTTCAATCCTCTCTCTTCCCCCTTCGATTCCCCCAACTCCCCCCAGCGATCCCCCCTCTCTCCCCTTTGATCCCCCCTCCCCCTTCAATCCTCTCTCTACCCCTTTCGATCCCCCCTCCCCCCTTCGATCCCCCCTCCCCCTTCAATCCTCTCTCTACCCCCTTCGATCCCCCTCTTCCCCCTTCAATTCCCCCAACTCCCCCCAGCGATCCCCCCTCTTCCCCCTTCGATCCCCCCCTCCCCTTCAATCCTCTCTCTATCCCTTTCGATCCCCCCTCCCCCCTTCGATCCCCCCTCCCCCTTCAATCCTCTCTCTACCCCCTTCGATCCCCCCTTCAATCCCCCCTCCCCCTTCAATCCTCTCTCTACCCCCTTTGATCCCCCCTCCCCCTTCGATCCCCCTCCCCCTTCAATCCTCTCTCTACCCCCTTCGATCCCCCCTCCCCCCTTCGATCCCCCTCTCTCCCCCTTCAATCCTCTCTCTACCCCCTTCGATCACCCCTCCCCCACTTCGATTCCCCCCTCTATTTGACTCGACACAGCCATTCGGCCCTCTGACATTCAGCAACAGTCATGAGCCACCCAGTCAAAGTTAGCAGGTCTTATTGCGCTGCTCCTCTTTTGAAATCGGATGGCACTGGGTGCCACCAAGGACAAGACACACTCTACAAGGGTCAATGCACAGAGAGAGTCAAAAATGCGTTGCAAATAATCACTCTGTAGAAAAGGAAAGATTGTATTATGGAACAAAGCTCCAAAACATGGGGTTTCTCATGAACTGCGGAGGTGAAGAGGGTAGAATCTAATCGCGGTTTCATGGTTATAAAAGGTATTGAGAGTGTAAATAGTAAAAGATTGCATCAGTAACAAAGGGGCACAGACTGAGGATTATCAATCGAAGATCAATAGGGAGGTTAAAAGAAATGTTGATGCACAAAGGCTTATTAGAATGGGGGACAATTCATCACAAGGAGTGATTGAGACAGCGCCCAGCACATTATTTACATAGGGATAGGAGTAGGTCATTCAACATCTCGAGACTGTTCCGCCATTCAATTAGACCATGGCTGATAATCATTCACCTGGCCCGCTAAAGATGCAACTATTACAGACTGTCCTTTGCAACCATTATGTTTCAACATAAAAACGGACTTTTCCCAGTATATTTCCATCAGGCCAATAATTGGTCAATAATTGGTCTGTAATATTTTTTAAAGCTCTCAATCACACGGTGACTAAACCGGTGCAGCTATTTCTCATTGCTGTGGCCATATATTACTCAGTCGTATTGATACAGATTAAGATTTGTGATGTGGCATCGTACTTTGAGTTATATTAGGCCTGTGTCGCTATTGAATAGTCTCAGCCTTGCAAAGGTCAGATGTGTAAGTACTCAGTAATAGAAAGAAAGTGTTGAAGAAGAACATCAGTAATACTGTACTGTTGTTCAGTAACTTCCCTGTGACCAAGGGGCTTGGATAAGGATTTGAAAAGGAAGAATATTAAAATATACAGGGAAAGGGAGAGAAAATCAGAAGTCAAGATGGCGCCCGAGACGGTCCGGCACTAGCGCGCTCTCCCTGCTTCGGGCGGCCCGCTCTCGCTGCTCGCTCCCGCAACTGGAGCGAGGTGTTCGGCGAGTCGGGCAGAGGCAGCGCAGCGCATCGGGATGCAGCAGCAGCTACGCCGACCCGCTAGGGCACGTCGGCCGGCTGCTCCTCAGCGGGAAGGCATTCCTGGGAGGAGGGGAGCCGAGGCCGGACCAGAAGCAGGAGAAGCAGGCCCGGGCCGTCGGACCGTGGAGCCGGCGACAGTGAGGTGGAGGCCGCAGCGACCGGATGTGTTCGGCGAGTCGGGCGGAGGCAGCGCAGCGCATCGGGATGCAGCAGCAGCCACGACGACTCGCAGTCTGACTGGGAGGAGGGGAGCCAGGAATGGTGGCCAGAGGGTGAGCGGGAGAAGCAGGCCACCACACGTGAGGCCGAGCCGAGCCGGCAACAGTGAGGAGGAGGCCGCGGGGACGAGGAGACGGAGCGGCTGAGGGACATCGTGCTCCCACTGCCACTGGATGCCAAAGAATTGACTTTCTGAACACGGCGCTGTAAGAATAGCTGACGTGTCCCCATGGGGAGTAAGCATTCCATTGTACTAGTACATATGGCAAATAAAATTGAATTGAATTGAATTGAAAATGACTTTAGATAGGACAGCTGGAGTTGAAGTGCTAACACGATGGGCTGACTGGTCTCCTTTTGTGCTGTAATCCCTCATATTAGTGTTGCTGTGGAAATGCCCGTCCACATACCTCTTTACTGAGCCACCAATTACCGTAATATCTC
Source organism: Somniosus microcephalus (assembly GCF_052327205.1). NCBI lineage: Eukaryota > Metazoa > Chordata > Chondrichthyes > Squaliformes > Somniosidae > Somniosus > Somniosus microcephalus. The sequence goes on along the minus strand of NC_141006.1, from coordinate 8,921,682 downwards.
TCTCTATCTCCTGTATCATTTAACCCCAATATTAAAACAACTCTCTTCCTCCACTTGCCTCTGTAGATTTCAAAAAAACCCTGTACAATAGCAAAATGCTGGAAGCCTGTTTGGCCCAGTGGTAAGGGCATGATACAGTTAAACCTAGAATCACAGGCACACCTGTGAGTTTTAATTTAACTTTGGAAAAAACATTAATGGCCTAGAAATTCGGTGGGCTGCGCCACCAGTTAGCGCCTAAAGAGGGCACTCAGTGGCTTTAGCGCCACTGGCCACGCCTCCCGCGAAATTTAGCGGGGCGCTAATAGCGGCGTTAGCCTGTAGCGCTGCGCCGCCACCGATGACGTCATTGGTGTGTGCAGCACCCCGCTACCACCCCGAACGCGATATTGGATCACGCCCCCCCCCCCGTAGTGCCAGTCGCAAATCGCGACCGGTTCAGGGGGGCCTACCTGTGGCGGTAGTGGCGCAAATTAAAGGGGCGGTGCGGGGCGGCCATTTTTTTTGGTGGCCGCCTGCCAGCACCTCCTCGTGCCGCCCTCCCCGGCCTCCTGATCCCCCCCGCACCCCGGGCAGTGCCGGCTGTGTCCCGAGAGCCCGGCACTTCTCCTCGGTGCCGGGCTCTTTTGCCAGCACTCGCAATCGGTGATCGCGCTGGTGCAGGCCCCTCCCCTTTAAGAAGGGGAGGAAGGCCTGCAGTACCGCAGCGTGCCGCTGCGATATTCAGTTTCAGCGCCCTAAGAGGGACGCGGGGCGCATCGAGCAGCGCCCCGCGTCCCTCTTGGGGTGCTCAAACTGAATATCCCGCTGGCGCTCCCGGCTCCTTCCGGGGCGGGACTTCCGGTGCCCAGGCGAGCTTGGTGCCCCACCGAATTTTTAGGCCATTTACTTTGGACAATGAGCGTATCGATAGGTGATTTAACGGTGAATAGGTGATTTAACTTTGGACAATGAGACTTTGTGTTTTAATGGGTTTCGATGGTTCTTCAATGGATAAGACAACAATACCAGTTTCGCTGGAACAATGGACTTCCTGGCCTCAATGGAAAACCCTTTAACCTTGGGCAAAACACATCAGCAGTAAGACAAAATCACAGTAAATATGTACCATGGGGGTGGGGGTGGGTGGGGTGGGGGGAGACAAGATAAGGAATTATCTTCCATCCCTCAGCCCTGTACATATCCTGTGGTTTGGATTACTGGGTGTGTATTGGCAAACAAGAGTTGGGGGAAGACCCAGACTCGAAAAGGCGTGACGGAAGAGCTGTAAAAAGGATCACACCACAGCTCTCGCTCTCTCTCTCTCTCTCGGAAGCTAGCTCTGACTACAGCAACTGCCAGGTGTAAGAAGGTAGGGAAGACGGTCATCTCCAGCTCCCAGCCTGCAATCGACGTTGGCCACGACCAGCCGGACGGGTGATTGTAAATATCAGTTGACTCTATAAGGGGTTTGAGCTGTGTAGGCAGTTGCAGTCAGCTAAAGGAGGACGGGGACAGGTCATCTCCGATCCAGGCCTACAATCCACAACGGTAACGACCGGCCGTACGGGTGATTGTAAGTTTCAGCCGAATCTCTACAGGGTTTTTGTCTCTGTTTTCTTAGTTTTAATAAACTAACAGTTTTGGGTTGAACCTAAACCTTTGTGTCGTCTACCATTTTGTTCCTGTAAAACCCAGAGTCAAAGACGAGGACGAGGAACCCAAACACCTTACACCTCCAGCTTCTCATTCTGGTTTTCAGTCTCTGCCTTCACTTACTTCACCCTCTGTCCAGAAGTGCGTGCCCTCTGACAGCTCGCTCAGGGTTTGCTTGCTGAGCATGCAGTGGTTGCAACCTCGAGCAATGAAGCTATTGAAGCCCTTCAGTCTTTTCATTTCTACTCCCAATTCTCCCTCTGCTATTGGAGGTTGGTCTCCCTATGGGCAGCTCAAACACTGAGCCACTCGACTCACCCAACCCGCGCTGTGCAGAAATCGGAATACGGACACCATTATTTCCTGCATTTACTCTCCTGCATTTCTGGTTCTCCAACTATATTCTTTCCTTTTCAAATAAGTTTTAAGTATCAGATTAATTATTACAGCCAGGAACTTTGTGATTTATTCTCTGCCGCTGATTCCTGTCTCAGACACACACGAGCTCCCCAGTGTTCAGGACAGGTGTGTAAAAATGGAAATTCAGAAGAGTCCAGGGGAATTCCACACTTACATCAAAACTCATGAAGAGCTGCTTCCTCGCACCAGTATAAAAACATGGCCTAAGAGTGCAACCTAGGGCACTTTATATTGTTTAAATTTACATATTTTATTGCGCTGCTTGATCCTGCACTCAGAATTGTTTCTGGAGCTTTCTGCTGATTCTCCGCCTTTTGCTGCTGCCTTGGTTTTCCGTTTCCTGTGGTACTGCTGCCTTCCTCTTGTGGACTGTGCCTTGTCCTTGGTGACACCTAGTGGTCTATTTCAGAAGAGGAGCAGCACAATAGGATCTGTCCATTTTGACTGGGTGGCTCCTGACTGTTGCTGAATGTTACAGGGCCGATTGGCTGATGGTCCTTTTGAGGTTGAAATGATGTCATTTCCACTGACGTCATTTAAATGTGGAGTTTGCAGAGAAGGAGGATCTTCAGTGAAATTTGTTGTCCTTTCAAGGTGACAGCTACTCTATCTCTCCTGAAACCCTTCTCACCCTTTGGAGGTGGATTTTTGTACCACCCCCTTCATCACATCCCTTTCTCTTTAATCGTTCTCTCCTTTCCAATCCCCCCTTCCCTCTGCTACTGCTCATAATCCCTTCGTAAAGTCAATCTCCAGTCTTCGAATAATGGAGCACTACAAGTTCAGATCTCATTTCAACTTTAAATTATGAAGAGAATTTAATTTACAAAGGATGAACAAGCATTTAACTAACTGTGCTATAATACATACATCTATTTATGTATTTACAGTAGGAATCCTTCTGTCTCCTCAAAATGAAAACAATTATAAGTCACAATCTAATGATGCTATTGTAGGAACGGAGGTTCCTATCTGAATAAGGTATTCGACTCGATGAATCAAATCAACAGGTTTTAATGAACAACGAAGTTAACAGGGAAACTACAGGAGAAACGGTACACAGGTCTAATCAGCTTGCTGGGCACTCGACGACTACTGGAAGATTCTGGAAGCTGACGTCATGACGCCATCGCGTTCTTCGCGCCACTGGTGGTCACGTGATCGGCGTCATGACGTCATCACGTGGAGTGCAGGAAAACACAATACGGTACAGTTTAAAGGTGCAGTCCGCGGCTGCACTACACTGTAGTTAAAGGGATTATTACTAATTGTTCTGAGACCCTTGGTGGCTCCGCCACAGGCGCCCCCCCAGAATCCACTTTAACGGACATTGTCAACCAAGTAGGAGGTTTAATGATCCTGGCCGAACGGCGACGAAACTCAGGCAGCGGAAACGGGGCGTTAGTAGACGAACCAGTGCCGGATTGCGGCAGAAGCGGCGTCTCGGGCGAGGCAGAAACGGTAGTCAGAGGTGCAGGCGCGTCTGAGGCCGAATCGGGCTGTTCGACGGTGGGCTGGTGCACGGCTGGTCTGGCGGCAACGGCGGTCGGCCACGGCGAGGTGGTTGGGCGGCCACGACAGGCTCACTCCGATCTAGGTGGGCTGGTTTGAGCCGGTCAATAGAGATGGTATCGGGCTTTCCACCGACTTCGACTGTGAAAAACTTTTCCCCTGATGAGATGACACGAGAAGGTCCGGTATACGGCAGCTTGCGCGGGTCTCTGTGACCGTTCTGTCTAATAAAGACATAGTCCAAACTCATGAGCTCTGGCGGGACGTGAGGCCTCTGCAGGTCATGCTGCGAGGTTGGGATGGGCAGGAAATTCCTGGCCGCCTCCTGATGTAGCAGGAGCTGTTGAGCTGCAGACCATGGTTCGGTGTGTGGAGGGAGAAAGTCACCTGGCACTCTGAGTGCCTGGCCATAAACCAGCTCAGCCGATGAAGACTGAAGATCCTCCTTTGGGGCTGTCCGGAGGCCCAGCATCACCCATGGGAGCCTGTCCACCCAGTTGGGTCCCCTCAAGCTGGCACGGAGGGACACTTTGCGAGACCGATGGAACCTTTCGCACAGACCATTCGCCTGCGGATGGTACGCGGTGGTACGGTGCAGCTTGGTACCCAGGCCTTGTGCCACTGCGTTCCACAGCTCTGATGTGAATTGCGGACCGCGGTCCAAGGAGATGTCCGATGGCACCCCGAACTGAGCCACCCACGACGAAAGAAACGCCCTGGTGACGTCTGCTGCGGTGGTAGCGGCCAAGGGAATCGCCTCTGGCCACCTGGTGGTCCGGTCTACCACTGTCAGGAGGTGTGTGAATCCACGTGACCCGGGAAGGGGACCTACTAAATCCACGTGAATGTGGTCGAAACGGCGCTCAGGCACCAGGAAGTTGGCCACCGGAGCCTTGACGTGACGGTGAACTTTGGATTTTTGACAATCAACGCAATCGTTTGTCCAGTCCCGGACGTCCAAATGCATGCCTTTCCAAATAAATTTGCGGGACATTAGCCGTTGAGAAGCCCGCATCCCCGGGTGAGATAACCCGTGGATTGCCTGGAATACTTTCTTGCGCCATTCGACCAGCACAATGGGCCGGGGCACTCCCATGGATGTGTCGCACAAGAGCGTGGTTCCTGCCGCTTGAAACGGCACGTCTGCAACCTGCCAACTGGAAGGCGTGGTCCTAAACGCTTGTACCTCTGGGTCTGCCAGTTGATCCTCTGCCAGTCCGACGAAATCGATGCCCAGGTGGACTGCCTGGACTGGAACCCGGGAAAGGCAATCTGCCACGAGATTATCCTTGCCTGACACATGCCGCAAATCCGTTGTGAATTCGGATATAAACGTGAGGTGGCGCTGCTGCTGAGCTGACCAAGGTTCCGCCGTTTTGGCCATGGCGAAGGTGAGCGGCTTGTGGTCCACGAATGCAGTGAACGGATGGCCTTCTAGAAGGAAACGGAAATGCCGGATGGCCAAAAACAGGGCCAGCAACTCTCTGTCAAAAGTGCTATACTTTCGCTCGTTCTTGCGCAGTTGGCGGCTGAAAAAGGCTAACGGCTGCCAACCCCCATCGACCCACTGCTCTTGAACTGCTCCGATGGCGTAGTCGGAGGCATCCGTAGTGAGGGCAACAGTCACGCCCGGGAGTGGGTGTGCTAGCATAGTTGCATCCGCCAACGCCGCCTTGGTATCACGGAACGCCTGGTCCATTTGCGGTGTCCAAGTGAGAACATCCTTGCCCGACTTTCCTTTTAGTGCTTCGTACAGAGGTTGCATTAACTGGGCCGCCTTGGGGACAAAACGATGATAAAAATTTACCATCCCCAAGAACTCTTGTAGGGGTTTGACCGTGTGAGGCCGCGGGAATGCGGTAACTGCCTCTACCTTGGTGGCTAGCGGGACGGCGCCTTCTGGGGTAATCCTGTGTCCCAGGAAATCAATACTGGATACTCCAAACGTGCATTTGGCTGGATTGACAATAAGGCCGTGTTGGCTGAGCTGGGCGAAAAGTGTACGTAAATGGGCCATGTGAGCTGTCGTATCCTTGCTGGCTATTAGGATGTCGTCCAAATATACAAAAATGAAGGGCAGGTCCCGTAAGACAGAGTCCATCAACCGCTGGAATGCTTGCGCTGCGTTTTTCAGACCGAATGGCATGCGGAGGAACTCAAAAAGGCTGAACGGAGTGATGACTGCCGTTTTGGGGACGTCTGGAGGGTGCTCCAGAACTTGGTGATATCCACGAATGAGATCCACTTTAGAAAATATAGAGTTGCCAGCCAGATGTGCCGAAAAATCTTGGATGTGGGGAATAGGATACCTGTCCGGTGTCATGGCGTCGTTTAAGCGTCTGTAATCCCCGCAAGGTCGCCATCCGCCGCCTGGTTTGGGTACTATATGCAGTGGGGAGACCAAGGACTGTCCGAACGCCGGATGATCCCGAGGCGCTCCATGGTCTGGAACTCAGCCTTTGTGGCTGCCAGCTTGCTGGCTTCTAATCGCCGCGCCCGAGTGTAAACGGGTGCTCCGGTCATGGAGATATGGTGCTCCACCCCGTGCCGTGTGCCTGCAGCCAAAAAAGTAGGCCTGGCGAGCTCCGGAAATTCGCCAAGCAGGCGCATAAACCCGTCTTGCGACGGAACCGCACAGGCCACCGACCAGGACATGGCGGTGCTGCGGTGGCAGGGCACTGCGTGGAAAGTGGACGCATTAATGAGTCGGCAGTGTTGGACGTCGACCAGCAGACCGTTGGCACAGAAAAAATCAGCCCCCAGGATGGCCTGTGAGACCTTAGCTGTAATAAAGTCGCAGACAAAACGCTGACCGGCGAAGGTTAAGTTTACCGTCCATTTACCGAACGTACGCATGGCCGCGCCATTTATTGCCATGAGGGAAGGCCCCTGGCCGCCGGATAGTAGGTCCAGCTTTGAAGCTGGCAGGATGCTGCACTGTGAACCAGTGCCGCACAGGAATCGTCGGCCCGTAGCGGAATCCGTAACGTAAATGAGTTTGCCTGCTGAGCCCACCGCCATAGCTAACTTGCCGTGCTTTTCAGACTTTGTCGTCCGTCCGGGAGGACGCGGGCTTGTTGAAGTTTTTTTTTCTTGAGGGAAACTGCAAGGAGGCCGGCAGCATCGAGCTTTGGCGCCAAAACGGGCGTGGTACGCGCACCATCCTGCTGGGGGAGGGCTGGGCTTCGCTCACGTGGGGGAAAGGCGCCTCGTGGCTGCACAACATTGCTGAGTAACAGTAAATATCTTGTCTGCCTCTGCAGCGAGTTCAGCACCGTCTGTGATGGCAGTGTTGGCCAAGGCCGCCTGCACCGGGTCGGGTAGCTGGCAGAGGAAAAGCTCACGAAATAAAAAACATTGGGGTTCCGCGCCCAACAGCGTGAGCATTTGATTCATCAGCTCTGACGGTTTTGAGTCCCCGAGGCCGGGCATGGAAATAAGCTTGCGTGCCCACTCCGACTTATTAAGATCAAATACCTGTAGCAAACGGGCTTTAAACGCTTCGTACTTGCCCTCCTCCAGTGGGCTTCCAAGGATACTGACGACCCGCGAGGCCGTGGCACTGTCGAGAGCGGCAACCACATAATAATAACGGGTCGCATCCGCTGTGATCTCCCGGAGAGCGAACTGTGCTTCTGCCTGGAAAAACCATGCTGCTGGCTGCTGTTCCCAGAACTGCGGCAGTTTAAGGGCGACGGCGTTCGTGTTCATCCTCGACGAAAGTTGTCCGACGAGATCGGGGTCACCAATGTAGGAACAGAGGTTCCTATCTGAATAAGGTATTCGACTCGATGAATCAAATCAACAGGTTTTAATGAACAATGAAGTTAACAGGGAAACTACAGGAGAAACGGTACACAGGTCTAATCAGCTTGCTGGGCACTCGACGACTACTGGAAGATTCTGGAAGCTGACGTCATGACGTCATCGCGTTCTTCGCGCCACTGGTGGTCACGTGATCGGCGTCATGACGTCATCACGTGGATTGAAGGAAAGCACAATACAGTACAGTTTAAAGGTGCAGTCCACGGTTGCACTACACTGTAGTTAAAGGGATTATTACCAATTGTTCTGAGACCCTTGGTGGCTCCGCCACACTATCTCACATGCTTTTCTTACATTTGTGGAGCTGATACAGACTTAGACCATTAAGCTCACTTCACTCGGCCCAACGCACATCTCAGCTCATCTCCTGGGATAGCCCAAGTTACCAGGACTTGCTGGATTTTAAATAAACAAAATCAAAGAGGATGAGTCAGTCACACTGAGGGCATTCTTCCAGTTTGGAGATTGAGGTTTGAGGGCCTACTTTAACTTTCAGCGGTGATAGAAAGTGTTATACAATGGAAGGGGAATCGGGCGGATGTGTAAGGGCAGCTTGCCGCCACCACTGGAAGTTAAAACCAGCCCTCTGGTTTCTAGCTCAAGCCAATAAATGCAAGACCTGCCGAAGAAAGCCTTGCAACTCAAGCTTGGTCCAGGGAATCCAACTGCAGTTCATTTTTTAAAGTGCTTAAGTTCCACACCGGGATTTGAAGGAACAGCCATCAAACTAAAGCTAAACAAACAAACAGACCTCACTTTGGCACAAATAGTTAGCGCAGAAGAGAACATTTTAATTGAATTTAAAGCCTACATGAAGGGGAGGGGCTTGCTATGATTAACAAGGACCGTCGCTAATCAGCATGAACACAATGCAAAATAACAACAGAAAATGCTGGAAAAACTCAGCAGGCCAGGCATCATCCGTGGAGAGAAAATAAAGTCAACGTTTCGGATGAACCCTTTGTCAAGACTAAAGAAGCACAGGAAATGAAATAGATTAAGAGGCCAGGCTGGGAGAGAACAAAAGAGAAGTGAAGAGACATTAAGAGGTATTCAAAACAAGACGAGATGGTGATAGGACTAGTGGAGAGACAAAAGACGGCTCGTTTCATTTTGAATACCTCTTAATGTCTCTTCACTTCTCTTTTGTTCTCTCCCAGACTGTGTTCCTCCTGTAAGCTGCACCTCTCTGTGCTCCTCTCTCTGTGCTGCACCCCTGTCCGTGCTGCTACTCTCTCTCTGCTGCTCCTCTCTCTCTGTGCTCCTCTCTCTGTGCTGCTCCTCTCTCTCCTGCGGAGCTACAGGTCTGTGACCAGCAGGCTGCTGCTGGTGCTGTTGTTGGTACTGTTGCTGGTCATCTTGGTCCTTATCTGAGGTCCCATCTTAGGCAGCATAAGCAGCACCCATCCTGATCTGATAGATCAAACCTCCAAATTGAGGAAGAAACCTCCAAAGTCTAGAATGCCAACTCTCAGCAAAGGTACTGTGAACAAACCTGTTGTGTCCGTGTATAATAAGACACAGACTGCAGGAGAACGGTGCAACAGGTGTTTACTCAACGTGGCTCACACTGGAACTGATCTGTACAGATCACTACTCAGTGCTATATACAGGTGTGGTCACTGCTGGTACTGCAGTATACATGAGCTGTAAAAGATAGTTCCCCCCTTAAAGGTATATACATTACAATTCCTCCCCTTTTAGATTAACAGTACCATAACACTCATTTAACAATTAAATATCAAACTAATTACAATTAACACTTTTAACATGCAACAATAGCTGAAAATAATCTATTTATATATTCAGTCTTTGGGGAGGCTTCCTGATCCTTTCTGGATAGCACCTTTCCCGAGTGTCTTGCTCTTGGTGCGGAGGCAATTCTGGCCCCCTGTCGTCGGTTGGTTCATCAGCTTCCGATGCTATTGTTTCTGGGGTAGATGCTACCTGTACGTCGGGTTCATCACCAGGTACGTATGGGCGAGGCATGGGGTTGACTTGTTCCTGTGACTCTAGGATCTGGTCAGCATGGCGTCTCACGATGCTCTCCCCAACATCCACTGTGTACATTAGGGGGCCCTGCCGTGTGCATATCGTTCCTGGCTGCCATTTTTCTGTTCGGTAGTTGCGGGCCAAGACTGGTTGCCCTACATTGAAGCTCCTTGTTGGCTTCTCATGGATGTGCTGGAATTGCTTACTCTCAACATCTCTTCGTACATTTGGTCTGAGCAAATCCAGGCGAGATCTTAACCTTCGGTTAAAGAACATCATGGCTGGGGCCTGGTTGGTGACTGCATGTGTTGCATTCCGGTAGGCGAACAGGATATTGTCCACCTTGTGCTGCAGCGGAATGTTGTCATTGTACATAGCCTTTATTGCCTTCTTAAAGGTTTGTATGAACCTCTCAGCCAATCCATTTGTGGCTGGATGATACGGGGCGGATGTGTAATGCCTTACCCCATTCTTTTTCAAGAACCTCCGGAACTCTTCGGACACAAACTGTGGTCCGCTGTTGGAGCAAATCTGTTCTGGCAAGCCATTCCTGGCAAAAATGGTCCGTAGGACTGCAATAGTTTTCTCCGTGGTGGTGGAGGACATTTTGATGACCTCAGGCCATTTCGAGTGCGCATCCATGGCTATTAAAAACATTGAGTCCATGAATGGACCAGCAAAATCAATATGCACCCGCTGTCATGGAGATGAGGGCCACTCCCATGGGTGTAGAGGGGCCTGTGGTGGTGCATTTTAGACTTTCTGGCATCCTGAGCAACTCTTGGTCAGGTCCTCGATTTGTTTATCAATTCCCGGCCACCACACATAAGCCCTGGCTAGGCTTTTCATTTTTACCCCTCCCAGATGACTCTCATGAAGCTCATTGAGCACTCTATCCCTTAACTTGGGTGGAAATACCACTCGGGATCCACACATCAAGGTCCCCCGGCACACTGACAGCTGTTCTCTCCTTGTCGAGAATGCTGGCAACAGTGAGTCGCCATGTGCTGGCCATCCCGTCACCGTCAAATCATATACCCGAGACAGTGTCGGGTCATTTCGGGTTTCCTTTTCGATACAAGCGTTAGTTACCGGTAGGTATTCAACTATAGTCGAATGGAATATTTCGACAGGATCCACTGCTGGTGCTTTCTCCGCAGTAGGCAGTGGCAGGCGTGATAGCCCATCAGCATTTCCATGCTGTTTCGTGCCCTTATATTCAATCTCATAGTGGTGCGCCCCTAGGAAAAGTGACCATCTTTGTAGTTGTTGCGCAGTCATCACCGGAACGCCCTTCGTCGGATTAAAAATGGAGGCAAGAGGCTGGTGATCAGTCAGCAAGGTGAATTTCTGCCCGTGCAGATAGTGATTGAACTTTTTCACTCCCCACACTAGGCTGAGTGCCTCCCTGTCAATCTGCGCGTAGTTACGCTCGGCTGAGGTTAGTGATCGTGACGCAAAGGCTATTGACCTCTCTGAGCTGTCCGAGAATTAGTGCGACAGCACCGCTCCAATGCCGTAGGGTAACGCATCACATGCCAACCGAATTGGTAATGCTGGGTTGTAATGGGCCAATACTTCTTTCGATGTGATTAGTGTTTTGCTCTTCTGGAAAGCTCGTCTACATTCGTCACTCCACTTCCATGGCACCCCAGTTTGCAGTAGGCTGTTCAGTGGGTGTAGTATTTTAGACAAATTTGGCAAGAACTTATGGTAGTAACCTCAGTTGTGACACATTTTCCAGTGCTGGAGCCTTGACTACTGCCTCAATCTTCTCTGGGGACTTATGTAACCCCTCTTTATCGATAACGTGGCCACAATACGAGATCTGTTTTCTAAAAAACTCGCATTTGGGGCGGTTAGCTCGGAGCCCATATTCCTGCAATCTAGTGAGTACCTGCTCCAGGTTGGCAAGGTGATCACTGTCATTTTCGCCCGTGACCAGGATGTCGTCCAAATAACACTGGGTCCCTGGGATCCCTTGCAGGACTTGTTCCATTGCCCTCTGCCAAATAGCCAGAGCTGATGCTACCCCGAATACCAGCCAGTTGTATTGGTAGAGACCTTTATGGGTGTTGATTGTGAGGTATTTTTTTGATGCTTCTTCTACCTCCATTTGCAGATACGCCTGGGCCAGATCAATCTTAGTGAAGCGTTTCCCTCCAGATAGCGAGGCGAAAATATCTTCAATCCGCGGAAGTGGATATTGTACGGTGTGAAGGACCGGGTTCACTGTTACCTTAAAGTCCCCACAGATGCGAACCTTCCTTGGTTCCCCAGGCGTGCTGCTCAACGACTTTTTCATCACAGGGACGATGGGTGTAGCCCACTCGCTCCAGTCTACCTTGGACAGTACACCTGAACGTTCCAGACTCTCCAGCTCTGCTTCGACGGCTGGGCGGATCGCATAAGGTACCGGTCTGGCCTTAAAAAATTTTGGGCTTGCATTTTCTTCAATTTTAATCGTCGCTGTCATGCCTTTTAGTGTTCCTATTCTTGCTGGAACACTTCTTTCGCGTCAGTTAAGATCTTTGACAGTCGCCCAGGTGTGACATCGTCATCCTTTTTGTCAGCCACAGTCAGTGCCTGTATGGAATGCCAATCCAGTTGTATTTTCCGGATCCATTCACGTCCCAGTAATGGTGGTCCTCCATCTTGCAATACATACAGGTCTAGTTTTGGTGTTTCCTTACCGTTATATATAACGGTCACCCTTATTTTTCCTTTGGGGTAGACATTTTGCACCGTGTACATCTTCAAAATAATTTTTGTGTCTCTCAAGGGTATGTGTGAGAATGGCCGCTCGTAGTCCCGTCGGTTTATAACTGTTAGGGTTGATCCTGTGTCCAATTCCATCTTTACCTGGACTCCTGCTATCTTGAGAGTGACCCAAATGGTTCGGTGATCCTCTGTTGTGATCACATTATGTAGTTTCAGACAACTCAGTTACCTGCTTTCGGAGTCGTTATCACTCTTTTGTTCGTCTGAACTATTCTCCGTCATCTTATGTACCTTCTTGTACTTTCCTTTGGTAGGTTTCTTATTGCTGGTTTTCTTTCCCGACCTGCAGACTCGTGCTATGTTTCCTACTTTTCCGCACTGTCTGCACACTTTGTCTTTGAACCAGCAATCATTCTGGTCATGTGTTGTTCTGCCGCAGCGATAGCACTTCTCTGTTCCATATGACATTTCGTTTGTGCCATATTCTTGCGGTCTCTGTTGTATCTCTGCAGCGCCCCGTGCTGCTGCTTCATATGATGCCGCAATGCTGAAAGTCTTTTCCAGCGTAAGGTCCTTTTCAGATAAAAGCCGTTTCTGGGTTCCTTCACTTTGAAGCCCACACACAAACTTGTCCCTTAAGGTATCTGCCAGTCCCGCTCCAAACTGGCAGTGTTTCGATAGTTTGCGCAGTTCTGTTAAATAATCAGCATTGCTTTCATCCTTATGCTGGTTCCGTTTGTGAAACTTGAATCTTTCTGCTATCAGCAGCGGTGGGGGGTTTAAATGTTCCTGTAGTATCGTTACTATGTCTTCAAAACTCTTTTCCATTGGCTTCGTTGGGGTTACTAGATTTCGTAATAAACCATACGTCTTTGCACCCATTAAATTTAACAATACTGATGCTTTCTTGTCATCTGACACCTCATTTGCCTTGCAGAATACCTCTATTTGTTCGACATATGTAGTCCAATCTTCGACTTCATTGTCAAATGCGGTGATACTGCCACTCTTCGGCATTTTGTGTGTGGTTTAAAATGGCGTCTCCCAATGGCTTAAAATGGCGTCTCCCGCACTTTCCTTCCTCCCCCGCTGCTGCCAACGCTGCTCCCGGCGGTTCTCGTGGCAATGGCGGCGCCCTGTAGGTTTCGCGCGCTTCTCCTGTGCTGCTGCCAACACCGCTCTCAGCGGTCCTCGTGGCAATGGCAGCGCCTCGCTGGTTTCTGCGCGTCTCTCTCTCCCTCTCTTCGATGCTGCTCGGCCCCTGTACACCGGCTGCACCCTGTGCCGTCTCTCTCTCCCTCTCTCCGACGCTGCTCGGCCCCTGAACACCGGCTGCACCCTGTGCGCTCTGCCCTCTCTCTCTCTCCCCCGTCGATGCTGCTCGGCCCTTTGCTGTGCCACTCGGTCGGGCTGTAGCCCGCCACTGTCCAGGAAGGGTCTGCGCACTACCTGTTGCCAGCCCGTTTCGCTGGACCACCTCGACTGGAAAACCAAGCCTGGCTCTCGACAGCCTCCCCCGCAATTCTCGAGTCTCTGCTGGATGACTGGGCGGTTGCCCGTGGTTGACGCCCGAGTCTCTGGCCTTGACCTCCACTCCACTGCTCTCCAGGAACGAATCCCCGGGAGGTGATGCAGAGTTGCAGGTAGGTTCGAACTTGTTAAGTATGTGTATTGTATTGAACAATTAACACAAAGACTTAAACGTATAACTCAAACAGGTCTTTACTGGTTGGAGGTAGGGACTACACGTAGGTCTTTACTTCATGCCCACAGGTGGGAACTGAGGGGGATCAGTACCCACAGTACTATTTATACCCCTATGGCCAGGAGTGGTACTGCGTATCACTACGCCCAACAAGTAGTGCAGTCCTGTCCATAGGTTCAAAGTAGCACACATATTACATACACAACATTCCTCCCTTCCTAGCTTTACAGTCATCTCCCCATTTAACATAACGTAATAACATATATACATATATAACTTCAGGTTTACATAACAGAATAACATAGATACATAGATAACTTCATGTCAAAACAGATCACAGATTCAGTCTCTGCGGAAAACAGTTCACAGATTCAATCTCTGTGGTGTAGTCGGTTCATGTTGCTGGAGTGACTCATTCAATAGTCCTTCCATGGATTTAACAGTTTGAACTTCCGAACTGAATTGGCTCCGTTCGGAGGGACCACTTGTGTGATCTGGTAGAGGTGATAATGGTTCAGATGGGTCATCTTCTGTTTTTACTTTTCCTTTTCTGCTTCTTGGAGACTCTCTGGGCTCCATTGTCAGCTGCCACAGCTGCCAGCTGCATGCGCAGTTCTTCCTTCTCTTCCTCCTGTTTCCGTCGTAGAGCCAGCTTCTCCCGATGTTCCGTAGACTTTTGGTGCTCCTCCATGATTTCTGCACTTTGGGAGTCGAAGTTACAAGCTGGGCAGGACAGGACATCGTAATATTCGGTGTCGTCCTGAGCTAGACCAGTGAGAGGGTCGTCTATTTCCTCCATACCCAGCTGGACGTTAGCCAGCTCTTGTTCCAAATCCAGACATCTTTCCTGAAGAGACTTCTTCATGTGTACCTCTGCATCCAGCTTTTTCTGGGCTTTCAGCAAGTCGTTTACTAGTGACCTCATTTGTGATTTTAATACTTCAACTTCCTTTGGAGATTGATTGATCGGACTATGCAATCCCTCTACCGGAGCAGCTGTTTCAGCGGTCTGTTGTTCTACGTTGACGTGAGTCAGCGTACTTTTGGCATCCAAGGGCTGCTCTGTTGCAGTCATCTCAGTCTGTGTTGCCACCTCAGCTCTTCCAATAACCTTTGAGAGCTCCGAACCCCTTTCGTTTGAATATTGAAGTTCATGTTCAAGTTTTTCCCATTTCAGAGTCCTGTCCTTCAGCATATGCAGGAGTTGGCTGACCGTTAACTCCTTTGACATCAGACGTTTTGTGTGCTCCTGCTCCATTTTCTCCATCAGCTGCTTCTGTTGTCTTTCCAGATTCTCCAACTCTATATCAAAGAACTCTTTCGTTGCATTCAACTCTTGCTCAAAACGGCGAAGCATTTGTTCTAATTGCTGTTGTAGTTTGAAATGGAGTTGAGTTCGAGCCCGGTGTCCCTCAGAAATGGGCACATCAGTAGACTTGCCAGACTCAGAATCCACAGTTAAACTATGTTGTTGTTGCTCAGTGGAATTCTGTGCTGAAACTTTGTCTTTTGCACCTGAGTTGGGCTTACCATCATCCGTTCCAGAGTCTGGGCCGACTATCTTCACCGAGTTCTCACTCGTTATTGTTTGTAGGAAATGCCAGTCCATATTCATTTTCCTAATCCACTCCCGTCCTAGTAGTGGAGGACCTCCTTCAGATATCACATATAAGTCCATTATTTGACTGTCTTCGCCCTTGTGGACCACTGCAACCTCTATTTTCCCGATGGGGTACACTCTTTGCCCCGTGTATGTTTTCAATATAATCCCCGTATCCTGTAGGGGAATATGTTGGAATAACTTTCCGTAATCTTTCTTATTTATGACCGTCAATGCCGATCCAGTGTCCAATTCCAGTTTTACTTGGACTCCTTCTATCTGAAGAGTGACCCAAATTGTCTGGAGGTCTGCACCCTTACCAGCGTTGAGTACTCTTAAGCTAGCCAGTTCATTACAGCTTAAGCTAGCCAGTTCATTACTGCTAGCGTCTGAATCGGACTCCTGTTCGGTCACCTTGTGTACCTTTGCGTATTTTCCTTGCGGTGACTTCTTGTTGCTGGTCTTCTTCCCTGACCTGCATACTCTAGCTATATGTCCAAGCCTACCACAAGTTCTACATTCTTGGTTTTTAAACCAACACTGGTTCTGATCATGCATTGTCTTTCCACAACGATAACATTTGCCAGAACTCACACCCAATTTGTGTGCACTGAGCTCCGGTGACCGTAGCTGCATTACTGCCGTGCCTCTCGCTGCGGCTTCGTGTGCTGCTGCCATAGTGACCGCCTTCTCAAGCGTCAGCTCATTCTCCTCGAGCAGTCGCTTTTGTGTATCCTGTTTAAATAAACCACACACAAATTTGTCTCGAAGTGCCTCTGTCAGTCCCGTTCCAAACTGGCAATATTTCGCTAATTTACGCAATTCCAGCAAATAATCAGCATTGCTTTCATGCTGTAGCTGCCTTCTGTCGTAAAATTTAAATCATTCCGCTAGCATCAGCGGCGTGGGGTTTAGATGATCTTTCAGGACAGTAACAATCTCATCGAACGTCTTATCCGCCGGTTCATCTGGTGATAACAGGTGTTTCAATTGCCCGTATGTCTTCGCACCCATTAAATTTAATAATGTTAGTGCTTTATCAGCCTCACGAATTTTATTGGCCTTACAATAATTTTTAACTCGTTCAACATATATGGCCCAATCTTCGATGTCACTATCAAAGTTGCTAATATTCCCGTGTTTAGGCATTGTAGTACTTTATCAGATTTGCAATTTCTCAGATTTTTTTTTTTTTTACTGTTATCCAAGATGGCGGCTTCCCGCTCTTGCCGTCGTCCTCCGCCCACAAAATGGCGGTTTTCCCGCTTCTGCCTTCTTCCCCAGCGGTTTTCCTGCAAAAAATGGCGGCTTTCCCGCGCTTCTCGCTCTCCCCGCCCACTTCAATGGCGGTTTTCCCGCGCTTCTCGTCGCTGACTTTCAGCCCGACTGCGGCTCTTATCTCCTGTGCGATCGCTGGTGCGCCGCCCGCCCGAAACGGTTCTCAGCCCTTATCACCGGTGCGATCGCTGGCCCGCTAAGCGCCTCCCGCTTGAAGCGGCTCCCGGCCTCTGGCTCACCCGCTCGGCGGCTCTTGCTCGCTCCCTCCCGGGCTCTGGCTTACCCGCTCGCGCCCTCCCGGGCTCTGGCTTACCCACGAGGTTATGGAGGCTTCAGGGTCCTAATGCCTGTCGCTTCCAGTCGCTGGAAGCTGTCAGGATTTCTGCTGCCCTTCAGTTTTCAGTGGGGTGTTGAGGATTGGAACCTCTCTTCAACGTCCTGTCTTTGGACGAAGCCGCTGTGGAATAACTGCCGCAGGGTTCGAACTGACTCGTCGCCAGTGTTAAGTATGTGTATTGTATTGAACAATTAACACAAAGACTTAAACGTATAACTCAAACAGGTCTTTACTGGTTGGAGGTAGGGACTACACATAGGTCTTTACTTCATGCCCACAGGCGGGAACTGAGGGGGATCAGTACCCACAGTACTATTTATACACCTATGGCCAGGAGTGGTACTGCGTATCACTACGCCCAACAAGTAGTGCAGTCCTGTCCATAGGTTCAAAGTAGCACACATATTACATACACAACAGAACTTGCCTTGTCGCCAATGTTGTTTCCGTGTATAATAAGACACAGACTGCAGGAGAACGGTGCAACAGGTGTTTACTCAACGTGGCTCACCCTGGAACTGATCTGTACAGATTACTACTCAGTGCTATATACAGGTGTGGTCACTGCCGGTACTGCAGTATACATGAGCTGTAAAAGATAGTTCCCCCCTTAAAGGTATATACATTACAAAACCCTTTCCCACGAGCAGGTAAGAAAGCAGCTGTGAGTTCTGAGTATTTATTGGCTTATTTCTCTGCCATTGATTGACCCCCTCAGTCGCTGCTGTGCACTCACCTTGTTTTCACTGGTGAGTTTCAGGAAGTTAAAGTCAAAAGTCTGTGTCAATGTCGGTCTAATTACGTAAACCCGAGGGGGTTGAGTGCATGCTGCCGAACGCACTGGAGTGAAATGCGGAGGTTGGCAGGTTGGAGCCGGCTTCCTGACGTGCTGACATTTTTCCCGGTTTTACCTCCCACCCGCACCCAAACCCAAGCGATCTTTCAGCTTAAAATTCAACCCATAGGAGCAGGAGGAGGCCATTTACCCCCTTGAGCCTGCTCCACCATTCAATCAGATCATGGCTGATCTGCGACCTAACTCCATATACCCGCCTTTGGCCCATATGTGTGGAGTTTGCACATTCTCCCCGTGTTTGCGTGGGTTTTCTCCGGGTGCTCCGGTTTCCTCCCACAGTCCAAAGATGTGTGGGTTAGGTTGATTGGCTATGATAAATTGACCCTTAGTGTTAGGGGGATTAAATACGTGGGGTTACAGGGATAGGGTGGGATATGTGTTGGTGTAGGGGTTACGGGGATCGGGTGGGATATGTGTCGGTGCAGGCTCGATGGGCCGAAATGGCCTCTATCTGCATTGTGGGGTTTCTGTGATTTCTGTGATTCCTTAATACCTTTGGTTAACAAAAATCTATCAATTTCTGATTTAAAATTAACAATTGATCGAGCATCAATTGCCGTTTGCGGAAGAGAGTTCCAAACTTCTACCACCCTTTGTGTGTAGAAGTGTTTCCTAACTTCACTCCTGAAAGGTCTGGCTCTAATTTTTAGACTATGTCCCCTAGTCCTAGACTTCCCAACCACCGGAAATAGTTTCGATCAACCCTATCAGTTCCCTAACTATCTTGAAAACTTTGATCAAATCACCCTTTAATGGGGATATGGGATAGGGCAGGAAAGTGGCGTTGATGTAAAAGTTCAACCACGATCTTATTGAATGGAGGAGCAGGTTCGAGAGGCCATAAGGCCTACTCCTGCTCCTATTTCTTATGATCTTATTTACTTATGTAACATTCTGAATTCCAGGAAATGCAATCCTCATTTGTGTAATCCCTTGTAATTGAACTCTTGGGGCCGGATTTTGTCATGGGGTCGTGTCATCCGCTTTTCGTGTTATCCACCCAATTCCAAATCGATGTGGGAGAATGATACGATTTTCACCTAATTGGGCAATTGAGTTCCAGCGTGTGGGAACCCATGGCCCAATTAGTTTTTTCAGTCTGAAACTCGCCTCCGATGACGTCATCATTGCTGCTGCATTTAAGGTCTTCAAGAAGCCTTGCTTCTTCTGCAGACTGCCAACCTTTTGGCCTTTGCAGTGAGAGGGACCTGGAGGCAGAATGAGCAGCGGGAGACCTAAGTCTGCTCCCAGATTTGATGACGTCGCCCTGTAAGCTCTGGTGGAGGGAGCAAGAGCTAGTAAGGAGGTGCTCTTCCCTTCTTCAGGGAGAAAGAAGCCTCCCCAGCAGATGAAGGCTGTGTGGGTCCAGGTGGCCTACAAGGTGAACTCGTTGTCCCTCATCCGCAGAACCTGGCTTCAGTGCAGGAAGAGGTTTCATGACCTTCTGCGCACTGGAAAAGTGAGTGTGACTTTGCCATCACCCTCAACCTGATCCCCATTGCCTTTCCTCACCAGCACTCAGCTTTAGCAACCTCATAGGTAAAAAGAGGGATGAGGTCCTGCAGCAAGAATTTAGGGAGCTAGGTGAAGGATTAAAGAGCAGGACCTCAAAGGTTGTAATCTCTGGATTACTCCCGGTGCCACGTGCTAGTGGGTATAGGAATAGGAAGATAGAACAGATGAATGCGTGGCTAAAGGGATGGTGCAGGGGGGAGGGCTTTAGTTTCCTGGATCACTGGGTCTGCTTCTGGGAAAGGTGGGACTTGTACAAGTCGGACGGTTTACACCTGAACCAGAGGGGAACCAATATCCTTGCGGGGAGGTTTGCTAGCACTGCTGGGGGGGGTTTAAACTAACTTGGCAGGGGGATGGGGTACAGAGTGGAGCTATAGTAGGGGGTGATTTACAGCCAAATACAGAGGAAAAAACAAGTCAGATGGGAAGGCAGAGCAAATATGTGAAGGCAAAAGGGAATATGGCAGGGCTGGAAGGCATTTATTTTAATGCAAGGAGTCTTGCAAATAAGGTGGATGAACTGAAGTTGTTGTTGAACACATGGGAGTACGATATTGTTGCTATCACGGAGACATGGTTGAGGGAGGGTCAGGACTGGCAGCTCAATATTCCGGGGTATAGAATCTTCAGGCGAGACAGAGGGGGGTGTAAAAGGGGAGGGGGTGTTGCAATATTAATTAAGGAGTCAATTACTGCTGTAAGGAGGGATGATATATTAGCGGGTTCCTCTAATGAGGCCATATGGGTAGAACTTAAAAACAAAAAGGGGGCAAGCACTTTGCTGGGAGTGTACTATAGGCCCCCAAACAGTCAGGGGGAGATAGAGGAACAGATATGTAGGCAAATCTCAGAGAAGTGCGAAAATAATAGGGTAATAATAGTGGGGGATTTCAACTTCCCCAATATAAATTGGGAGAGTCAGAGTGTGAAAGGCTTAGAGGATGCAGAATTCTTAAAGTGCATCCAGGAGAGCTTTTTGAGCCAACATGTAGAAAGTCCTACAAGAGAGGGGGCGGTACTGGACCTAATTCTGGGGATATGCCGGGCAAGCGGTGGAAGTATCAGTAGGAGAGCATTTTGGCGACAGTGACCATAATTCGGTGAGATTTAAGGTGGTCATGGAAAAAGACAAAGACGGCCCGGAAATAAGGGTTCTAAATTGGGGGAAGGCCGATTTTAATATGATAAGGCAGGATCTGGCCAAAGTGGACTGGGAGCAGCTACTTATAGGAAAATCCACATCAAAGCAGTGGGAGACTTTCAGAAGGGAAATAGAGAGATTACAACGCCAACATGTTCCTGTAAAGGTCAAGGGTGGGACCAACAAGCAAAGGGAACCTTGGATGACAAGGGATATACAAAAATGCATTAGAAATAAAAGGGGGGCTTTTGGCAGTTACAAAAGACTAAAGACAGAAGGAGCCCTAGAGGAGTATAAAAAGTGCAGGGGCATACTTAAAAAAGAAATTAGGAGGGCGAGGAGGGGCCATGAGATAACACTGGCGAGCAAAATAAAGGAAAATCCTAAGATGTTTTATAAGTATATTAAGGGCAAGAGGATAACCAGGGAAAGGGTAGGGCCCATTAGGGACCAAAGTGGCAATCTGTGTGTAGAGCCAGATGATGTAGGCGGGGTTTTAAATGAATTTTTTGCATCTGTGTTCACTATGGAGAAAGACGATGCAGACATAGAAATCGGGCAAGGGGACTGTGACATACTTGAACATATTAGCATCGAGAGGGAGGAGGTGCTAGCGGTTTTAGCAGGCCAAAAAATGGATAAATCCCCAGGCCCGGACGAGATGTATCCCAGGCTGCTGTGGGAGGCAAAGGAGGAGATTGCAGGGGCTCTGACACAAATTTTCAGAACCTCTCTGGCCACAGGGGATGTACCAGAGGACTGGAGAACAGCTAATGTAGTACCATTATACAAGAAGGGTAGCAGGGATAAACCAGGGAATTACAGGCCAGTGAGCCTAACATCTGTGGTAGGGAAATTATTGGAAAAAATTCTGAGGGACAAAATTAGTCTCCACTTGGAGAGGCAAGGATTAATCGGGGATAGTCAGCATGGCTTTGTCAAGGGTAAATCATGTCTGACAAATCTGATTGAATTTTTCGAGGGGGTGACTAGGTGTGTGGATGAGGGAAATGCTGTGGATGTGGTTTACATGGACTTCAGTAAAGCTTTTGACAAAGTCCCGCATAGGAGACTGGTCAAGAAGGTAAGAGCCCATGGGATCCAGGGTGCCTTGGCGCGTTGGATCCTAAACTGACTGAGTGGCAGGAGGCAGAGGGTGATGGTCGAAGGATGCTTTTGTGACTGGAAGCCTGTGTCCAGTGGGGTACCTCAGGGATCGGTGCTGGGTCCCTTGTTGTTTGTGATCTACATAAATGATTTGGATGAGAATGTAAAAGGTATGATCAGTAAGTTCGCAGATGACACGAAAATTGGTGGGGTGGTAAATTGCGAGGAGGAAAGCCTCAGGCTACAGGACGATATAAACGGGTTGGTCAGATGGGCGGAAAAGTGGCAAATGGAATTTAACCCTGAAAAGTGCGAGGTGATGCATTTTGGACGGACAAATAAGGCAAGGGAATACACAATGGCCTAGAAATTCAGTCTGGACACTTTTGGGGCGCTAAAGTCGGGCGTTCGCTAAAGTTAGCGCCCGCCGGAAAGTGTAGGCCACATCGCCGAAATTCAGTAGAGTTGGCCAAGAGTTTGGCCGAGCGCTGAAACTGCCGTTGCAATGCTCTCTTCAGGCGCTAAGCCGGCGATGCGGCCTGATAACGCCGAGGCCGGGCGCAGCGCAGGTGCGGTCATGCTTTGATTGACAGCAGACACCCTGACGCCGGCCAGCTCTTAAAGGGGGAAGGGTCGACTTTGACTGCTGCCACGCCCTGCATACTGGAGCCCTGCAGCTAGGCCTCAACACTGCTGGTGGGCCAAAATAGCGCCTGGAGCCATGGAGAGGGCCCGTGAACGAGCGCAGCGCTTCTCAGAGCATGCTCTGAGGGTGCTGATTAATGGTGTCGAAAACAAAAGAGAGATCTTGTGCCCGGACAGTGGCAAGAAGGCTCCCAGGAGCCAGTACAGGAAAGCCTGGAGGAAAACCGCCCGCAGGGTGTCATCCACCTGCGATGTCCCCAGGAGTGCGGACCAATGCCGCAAGAAGTACAACGACCTCACTCGGATGGTGAAGGTGAGTACCCTTTCCAGTGTCCTCCTCATCCTTGCATGTGCACCTCACATTATGGGCAAAGGGACCTCAAAGGACTAATGGGCAGCCCTCCTCCCGCAGCAATGGCACTGGCATGATCATCAATAGCACTTTCTGCACTTAACACACTGGCCAAGCTATTCGACCATGGGAGGCAGTGCACACAGCAACAGGGCACCACACTGGCCAAGCTATTCGACCATGGGAGGCAGTGCACACAGCAACAGGGCACCACACTGGCCAAGCTATTCGACCATGGGAGGCAGTGCACACAGCAACAGGGCACCACACTGGCCAAGCTATTCGACCATGGGAGGCAGTGCACACAGCAACAGGGCACCACACTGTACTTAGAGGCCATCCTTTCTCTTGCAGGCCAAGCTGGCGTGGAATTTGAGGAGCCAGTCTGTCACCGGTGGAGGCCGCCCCGAGTACCAGGCGCTCAGTGAGCTGGAGGAGAGCGTGGCTCGACTCATGCGTGCCCGGGTGACTGGCCCTGTTGCGATCGGAGATGCGGACCCTGTACTGGGACCCACTGGTAAGGACATGACCGGTTGGACCTCTGTCGTTGCCCTTGCGCTTCAGATCTACATCCTTTCGCACTGTCCCACCAATGCGCATAATGCCACCACTCAGGCCTCCCTCGCTGACGCCCTGTCCTCACTCTAAAGCTACTCTTGTGCCTTCCTGCTTTCAGCTGGTGAGGAGGAGGTGGTCCCTGAAGCTCAGAGTGCCAGGCCCTTGGAGGAGGAGGACGACGAGGACCAGGAGGAAGGCGGCACATCGGGGGAACCCTCATCCGCACCAGGGGATGGCAATGGAGGGGAGACGTCTGGCCTGCAGGAGAGCCAGGGGGAAGTGTTGCAGGGGAGGGCAGATCCTGGGCCCAGTGGGCTCGAGGCACGCGGGAAGGGTCCGGCAGCACGCCGGCCTTCTCCCCAGAGGGGGGAGGTGTTGCAGGGGAGGGCAGATCCTGGGCCCAGTGGGCTCGAGGCACGCGGGAAGGGTCGGCCAGCTCGGCAGCCTTCTCCCCAGAGGGAGAGTCCGCCCTCCAGTCCGGAGACGGTCCTCGCCCAGGAGGTGCGCCTCCTCGATGAGATGTCGGCGGCGTCTGAGCGGCGCCACCAGGAGTTCATGGGGGTTGTGCAACAGATGCCTCAGGCCATTGAGTCCCTGGCTCATAGTGTGGTCGCTTTCGGGGAATCACAGGCCAGGGGGGTCGAACAACTCGCAGCAGCGCACGACAGGGGTGTCCAGCAACTCGCGGCAGCCCAGGACGCGACTCGCGAGATGAGTGGTGCCGTCCAGACACTGGCAGAGCTGATGCGGGCACATACCAGGGCAGTTCGGGCACTCACTTCTGCCACACTCGCTGTGGCGCGGAAGCATCGCCAGGGCACCCGCCGCCCTGCTGCAGCACAGCGGTCTGGCCTCCACCAGATTGCTGCGCTTGCTGCACTGCCAGCCCGGCCGAGTGCCAGTGTCTCTGGCGAGCAGCGCGCGCCTGCCATCAGCCAGCTTGCCCCCATTGGTGCAGCCGACACTGCCACTCCCCCAGCCAAGGTGCGACGAGCTGCTGCTGAGACTGATGCTGGCCAGCCACAGCTGCAGCAGTCAGCAGCCGGCCCCTCCCGGGCCGGGCCTCGTCTAGGCCGACCCCCAAGGGCATCTGCCGACACGCATTGCGGCCCTCATGAGCCTTCCCCCAGCCTTGCCACACCCGCAGGGCCCAGGTTGAGGTGGAGCAGCAGGTCGGGCAGGGGCCAGAGAAGCCTGTCTAAGGACTCGCCCTCTCGGCACACCCATTAGAGTGTGGTGATAGCGGTTTTTTTTATATTGGGGGGCTTGTGTTCTGGGGGGGCATTATTTTGGTAAGGCCGAGGATCAAGGCATTTTTTGTTTTTATGGGGGTGTTTGTGTTGTGGAGGGGGGGGCTTATTTTTGTAAGGCCGATGATGAAGGCCATTTGGATGGGCAAGTTTTGTTAGTCCTCCCCAGGTTTTGGGAGTGACAGATGTTTTTGACTGTTTTTTGGGGGTCTTGTCTGTTTTTCTGTTTCATGTGGGAAGGGCCCTGAGTTTGTGAAATAAAGCTTTTTATTTATTCAGCATGTCCACGTCTCAGGTTTCAAGTGGTTGTTGCGTTAACCGGCTGAGGGCTTGTGGTGCGGCTGCCTTCAGGTGCGTTCATTGCCACAGCCCATTCCCTGACAGAGGGGCCTAGAAGTGTCGATCAATAAGCCCCCGGCGGACGGCCCTTGGACCTTGTGGCTCCCTCCTGGGCTGGTACTCCTCCTCCTCCTCCTCCTCCTCCTCATGGTCCTCCTGCTCGTCCTCCTGAGGTGGTGGTGCAATGTCAGGTGGCAGTGCCTGAGTCCTGCGGATAGCCAGGTTGTGCAGCATGCAGCACACGACGACGAACTGGGAGACTCTATCCGGCGAATACTGTAGAGATCCGCCGGAACGATCCAGGCAGCGGAACCGTTGTTTGAGGACGCCTATCGTTTGCTCTATGATGTTCCTTGTGGCTTGATGGCTTTCGTTGTATGCCTCCTCCGCTGGGGTCCTGGGCGCGCGGAGCGGGGTCATGAGCCATGTACACAAAGGGTAGCCCTTGTCCCCGATAAGCCATCCCCTTGGTGGAGGCTGTGCCTCGAACATGTCAGCCACAGTAGTCTGGCGCAGGATAAATGCATCGTGGCTGCTTCCTGGGAAGCGGGCATTGACAGCTAGGATGCGCTGCCTGTGGTCACACACCAGCTGTACATTTAGGGAATGGTAGCCCTTCCGGTTGCGGTAATCCTCGGCATTGTGGATAGGTGCCCGCATAGCCACATGCGTGCAGTCAATGGCGCCCTGCACCATGGGGAAGCGCGCGATCCTGGCAAATCCGACGGCACGCTGCTCCTGCCTCTGTCGGGTCATGGGGAAGGAGATGAATTGGTGTCTCCTCGCGAAAAGTGCATCGGTGACCTGCCGGATGCAGCGATGCGCGGCGAACTGGGAGATGTTCGCTATGTCCCCAGCAGCGGCTTGGAAGGAGCCGCTTGCACAAAAGTTCAGAGCCACCGTGACCTTCACTTCCACCGAGAGAGACGTCCTGCACATCAGCTGTGGACACAGATCTCTGTGAAGCAGCTGGCAGATCTCTGCAACCACCTCCCTTCTGAAGCGCAGCCTCTTAACACAATGCGCCGCAGTCATGGTGAGATAGGACACCTGCTGCCGGTATTGCCTGAGTGGGTAAGGCCTACGTTGCCGACGCCTGATGGCCCCTCTGCGTCTAGGCATGGCTGGCCCTCTCTCACAGCGTCTGCGAGCCCTTCGCATATAATGCTGCAACTGAGGGTTGGACCCCCATACAGCCCCCATAATAAAGTTGAAAACAGTGAAATCAAATGAATCAAATGTCAAAGCACTGGCCAGAAGCCAAAAATACCTCTCCTATGTTGTCCCAAATCAGTAAGCTCTGTCCCTTGGTCTCTGTCCAGAAATCCAAAGCAGTAAAGTCATTGCAGCAAAATGGCTGGGCTTTATAGGTCAGTGTAAGTGCCCTTTAATTAGCGCTCCCCGAGGCCCACAGGGCCTCTGTTGCGTTCCACTTCACAGTTCTTAGCAGCGCCACGCCCACATTGGGCGGGCGCCACTGAATTTCCGGTTTGGGGCGCACAAACAGCGTTGCACGACGAGATGACGTCATAAGCTGCGCGCGCAGCTGAGCGGCCGCAAACACTTTGCGCCGGCGCTAAATGTCAACTGAATTTGGGCGTTGGCGCAGATCGGTCTGCGCCCGGGCGCTAAGTGCCTAGCGCTGGAAATATACCCCTCTTATGGCGTTACCGGCTGGCGCAACCAACTGAATTTCTAGGCCCATGTGTGGTAGGACCCTCGGAAGTACAGAGGGTCAGAGGGACCTTGGTGTACATGTACATAGATCCCTGAAGGCAGCGGAACAGGTAGATAAGAAAGGCATATGGGATACTTGCCTTCATTAGCCGAGGCATAGAATATAAGAGCAGGGAGGTTATGATGGAGCTGTACAAAACGCTGGTGAGGCCACAGCTGGAGTACTGTGTGCAGTTCTGGTCGCCTCACTATAGGAAGGATGTGATTGCTTTGGAGAGGGTGCAGCGAAGATTCACCAGGATGTTACCTGGGATGGAGCGCCTCAGCTATGTAGAAAGACTAAACAGGCTGGGGTTGTTTTCCTTGGAGCAAAGAAGGCTGAGGGGGGACCTGATTGAGGTGTACAAAATGATGAGGGGCATAGATAGGGTAGACAAAGAGGAACTTTTCCCCTTAGTAGGGGGGTCAATAACAAGGGGGCATAGATTCAGGGTAAGGGGCAGGAGATTTAGAGGGGATTTGAGGAGGAACTTTTTCACCCAGAGGGTGGTTGGAATGTGGAACTCAATGCCTAAAAGGGTGGTAGAGGCAGGAACCCTCACAACATTCAAGAAGCATTTGGATGAGCACTTGAAATGCCATTGCATACAAGGCTATGGACCAAATGCTGGAAAATGGGATTAGACTGGACAGGGATGGATGGGCGGCGCAGACACGATGGGCCAAAGGGCCTCTTTCTGTGCTGTAAAACTCTATGACTCTATGACTTCCTCCACATCCCAATAGACACTGACATCCCTGCACCCTTACCCATTCCCTCTCTCTCTATGGTCACATTCACCTAACTATTCGACTATGCAGCCCTCACACTCCCTATCGCTGTGATACTATGAAAACAACTTACAAAACACAGGGAGGGCCCTTGGTCTTGCCAACTCA
This sequence comes from Somniosus microcephalus, assembly GCF_052327205.1. NCBI lineage: Eukaryota > Metazoa > Chordata > Chondrichthyes > Squaliformes > Somniosidae > Somniosus > Somniosus microcephalus. The sequence goes on along the minus strand of NC_141006.1, from coordinate 8,894,278 downwards.
CTCCATCTTTGTCTCCTTCTAAGCATCTATGCTATGGATTCTCTACACTCACTCCTTCATTCTCACTCAAACTCCACTTGTCTCCCTCATTGCAGGAAAAGAGAGCTCACAATAAGAGGGAAAGAGCGAGGACAGGAGGAGGGCCACCCTCAGTAGCCCAGCTCACCCCCTGGGAGGAGGCGGCCCTGGAGATCGTGGGACTCGAGGATGATGCGCAAGTGGGGGATGGACAGACGGGTGCATCAGAGAAAGCTGGTGACAGAATAGTTTTTCATCTCTCTCATTGACATTGCATGAGTCGCTGATAATGATTCTGAAGCTCTAACAGATGGACTTATGATCATCTGCAATATGCAATGTGCATGTAACCTTGGCCTCACATCTCTGACTCTTTCCTTTACTCCCCCACAGGACCATCGCAAGCCCCCGTCCCCACTATCCAGGAGGAACAGCCTGAGTCTCCAGACTCCTCAGAGGAAGCTGCAACCTCTGAGGATGCAATGTCAGCAGAATTCAGCCAACCCAGCACCAGCGCAGACACTCACACCTCGGTGGGACCATTGCGAGATAGAGTAGTGTTGTCACCTGGTGTATCACAGCTCACAAGTGAGCATCAGCAGATTGTGAAGACAGGGGCATCAGTGGAGAGTCCTAGTCGGAGGGCGCAGGACTCTGCCAGCTCGGCTCAGCTGCATGTCGACCCTCTGCCTCTAGGTCCATCCAGAAGAACAGTGGTGCTAGAACTCCAGGAACACGTGCAGGAGTCTCTGGCAGGTTTTGTCTCCAGGGTCGCTGCGAGTGTGGAGCGAATGGAGAAGTCCATCACGAACATGAGCAGAGCCTTTGTGGAGTCATTGGTGCATGAACGCAGCACCATGGAAAGGATGGCAACCTCCGTGGAAAGGATGGCTACAGTAGACGAGAGGATGGCTACGGCCATGGAGGAGCTAAGTTGCCAGAGTGTAGAAAACATGGTGAGTGTTCAGAATAGACTGACATCTCTGGAGGAGCGATAGTCAGCTATTGAACAGAGAAACCAGACCTTCATGGAAGTCCTTCTGAGTAGAACTGCCAGTGCAGATACGGGTCCCCATGGCCCCCCTGATGTGCAGCAAGCTGCTCTCAAGACACTTGCAAGCGCTGAGGTGGATCTGACCCGTGAGAGGGATGTTGGTGGCAGAGAACAAGGAAGTGGGGCTCCTCTCCAAGCGCTCACACGGCCATGCCACTGCAGAGCCCTCGGTCAGAGCCCCACCAGAGTCCCCACCCAACTGAGATCGGCGTCTCAACCCCTGCACAGCCGCAGGAGCAGCAGACTGTTGCCGAGCCCTCACAGGTTCACAACCCCAGAGGACGCCCGCCAAAGGTGTCGAGATGGAGCAGCAAGAAAGTGAACAAGGGGCCTCCACATCTGCTGAAGCCACAGGGGAAACACCACGTAGGAGCACGCATAAGAGAAAGATACTGCACAAATAGTCACAATGGTAGTCACTTGGGTGAAATGTTGTGTTTATTTTTAAAATGCCATCAGTTGGTTATTGTAAATAAAAATTCTGATGGCAACCGTTGAAGTTGTGGCGTGTGTCATTTCGCAAATGGGACTTCCACATTGAGGGCTTAGGATTACATGCAATTATCAGTATGGTGGTCAGAGTGCTAGGAATCCTCTGGTTCTTGGCCATTGTCGGTGCTCTGGTAAGAAGCTGTGAGGCAAAATTGCGTGATTGGCTAGGCTAAGCAAAGCTGGCCAAGATGAGTGCGTTCCTTGCATCCCGGGCAGCAATGTTCTCGCGTACTGCTGCCGCTGGTTGATGAGCCTCTGCAAGATGTTCGATTTTGCTCTCCTCCTCCTCCTCCTCCTCCTCATCTGAGGAAGATATGTGAGGAGCCACTTGGTCATCAGGAATCTGCAAGCCACGTCGCTGTGCCATGTTGTGAAGTGCACAGCAAACCACGGCGATTCCGGAGACCCTGGCTGCTGAGTACTGCAGGGCTCCACCTGATCTATCCAGGCATCTGAAGCGCATCTTCAGCATGCCGATGGTTTGCTCGATTATGGATCTGGTGGAAATGTGGCTGTAGTTATAGCTCTACTCAGCTTCATTGAATGGGCTCCTCAATGGCGTCATTAGCCACGTCTTCAGGGGATAGCCCTTGTCTCCAAGTAGCCATCTGTTAAGTTGGTCTGGCGGATGAAGAGCGGAGGCACACTAGACTGGCGCAGTATGTCATGGCAACTGCCAGGGTACTTGGCACAAACATGTAAAATTTCCTTCTTGTGGTCACATACCAGCTGCATGTTGAGGGAGTGGAAGCCCTTGCGGTTGACAAAAATACCTGGATTATCTGGATGGAGTGCCTTAAAGGCCACACGTGTGCAGTCAACGATGCCCTGTACCCTTGGAAAGCCTGCCAGATTAGCTAATCCAACTGCACGCGCCATGACACTTGCTTGATCCTTGGTGAAATGGATGTGATTGTGCGCGATGGCAAAGAGGGCATTGGTTACCTGCGTGATGCAAGTGTGTGCGGCCGCCTGGGAGATGCCACTGATGTCTGCTGCTGATCCCTGGAATGAGTCTGAAGCAAAAAAGTTGAGTGCGGTGGTGACTTTGACGGCCACTGGTAAGGGGTGTCCACCTGCTCCTCTGGGTTCCAGGTCTTGCTGCACCATTGCGCAGATGTCACCCACTACCTCTCGCGAAAGTCGGAGCTGCCTTTGGCACTGCTGCTCACTCATGTTAAGGTAGCTGACCCTGTGTCTGTAGACCCTGTTTGGGGGGTATCTCCTGCACCGGCGGGCTTCCATGCGCTGGCCCCTTCTGGTCTGTGCAGCTTCAGGTGGGTGAGCAGCAGCTTGGCGCTCCTGCTGTTGCTGCTGCTGTTGGTGCTGCTGCTGTTGGTGCTGCTGCTGTTGGTGCTGCTGTTGTTCATGGTTCTGCTGGTGCCACGGCTGTTCTTCGTCTGAATCTGATGTCCAGAAGGGAAGGAAATAAATGGCTCCCATGCTTCTGGTATATGCCTCAGTTGAGGAAGCGCTCAGTCAAGGTGGTGAGAGGGGTTTCCCAGGAGGTCACACTGGAGATGGGTGATAGGCTCCAAACTTCCACAGCTATGGTTATGCCTTCTAAAAGTTCTCCCAGACCTGAGACAACAAAGTCCTGCCACCTGCAAATGATGGCTGATCAAATCTCCTATCTAATGGTGGAGCTGCAGCTGACAGTCAGCAATCCAATTGTGCCCCCGCCAGGTTTCACCGTCATGTTTCAGAGGAGACGTGAATCACGTGGGAAACATGTTAAAATTGGAAAGGCCTCTCAACATGGGATTATAGAGGCAATTTAGTGGTTGTTAAGGGCCTTAAGGGCCTATCCCGCCTCTTGGAGGCGGGAAAGAGACGGGATCAGAAACCACGCATTTGGAAAAATTGCTTGGAGGCGGGATGGAGGTGGGGTCGGGCCTGCCCGCCACTTTTTGCAATTTTAACACCCCACACGCCTCCATTCCCGCCTCCTCGGGCCTGGCAAAATCCACCCTTGGAGTCCAGGTATAATTCTGGTAAGCTTATGCTCCACTCCCTCCAAGACTTGGGTTATTACCTGAGCCACGAGCAAATTTGGCTAGGACAAATAAAATTAGAGAGTTAAATGCGTGGCTCAAAGACTGGTGTGGGAGAAATGGGTTTTGCTTCCTGGGACACTGGCACCAGTACTGGGGCAGGAGGGAGCTGTTCCGTTGGGACGGGCTTCACTTGGCCAGTGCTGGCGGATCATATAACTAGGGCTGTAGAGAGGGCTTTAAACTAACTAGTGGGGGGGAGGTTCCTAGAGAACAAATAATAAAAATGACAACAGAGAAGGTCATAGACTTAGGTAGCAGTGGGGAAATTAAAAACCAGAGCGTGTCAGGAAGGGGCAGAAGGTATGGAGTAAAAGGTAAAGTAATAAAAAGGGCAAAAGCAGGAACTAAGTGTCACAAAACATATTTGAAAGTTCTCTATCTGAATGCACGTAGCATTCGTAACAAAATAGACGAGTTAATGGCACAAATAACTACATATGGGTATGATCTTGTGGCCATTACAGAAACATGACTGCAGGGTGACAATGCCTGGGAATTAAACATACCAGGTTATTTAATGATCAGGAAGGACAGGCAGGAAGGAAAGGGAGGTGGGGTGGCTATGTTAATAAAGGAAGGAATCACTGTAATACAGAGAAATGGTATTGGGTCAAAAGATCAGGATAATGAAACAGTTTGGGTGGAGGTAAGGAATAATAAGGGGAAAAAAACACTAGTGGGCATAGTCTATAGGCCTCCGAACAGTTGCAACTCTGTTGGACGGAGTATCAATCAGGTTGAGGCAAGTTGAGGCTTGTAATAAGGGAGCATCTATAATTATGGGGGATTTTAACTATCATATTAATTGGACAAATCAAATTGGGCAGGGCTGCCTTGAGGATGAGTTCATTGAATGTATTAGGGATGGGTTTCTTGAGCAGTATGTAACTGAACCGACCAGGGGGCAAGCAACCTTAGAACTGGTCCTGTGTAACGAGACAGGATTAATTAAAAATGTCCTAGTAAAGGATCCCCTTGGAATGAGTGACCATAACATGGTTGAATTCCATATTCAATTAGAGGGTGAGAAGGTTAGATCTCAAACAAGCGTGCTAAGATTGAATAAAGGAGACTATGAAGGTATGAGAGCGGAATTGAGTAGAGTGGATTGGGAAAATAGATTAAAGGGTAAGACAATACATGATCAGTGGTGTACATTTAAGGAGTTATTTTACAACTTCCAAAAAATATATATTCCACTGAGAAGAAAAGGGTGTAAAAGAAAAGACAGCCATCCGTGGCTAAGTAAAGAAATTAAGGATAGTATTTGACCTTTGTGCATTGAGTGCTGTTGGAGTTTTGCTAAGTGGGAGAAAAATCATTTAAGTGTATTCTGTGAATTTTAGTGTGTTAAGAAGTCAATTATTTGAAGTAAGTTTAATTTTTTAAGGGTTTATTAAACTCTTGGGCAGTTTAAACAGGAAGTAGAATCCGGGTATAAAAGGGGAGGGGCTAGTGCAGTGCACGGAGTGCTTTGTGCATTGAGTGCTGTTGGAGTTTTGCTAAGTGGGAGAAAAATCATTTAAGTGTATTCTGTGAATTTTAGTGTGTTAAGAAGTCAATTATTTGAAGTAAGTTTAATTTTTTAAGGGTTTTTTAAACTCTTGGGCAGTTTAAACAGGAAGTAGAATCCGGGTATAAAAGGGGAGGGGCTAGTGCAGTGCACGGAGTGCCTTGTGCATTGAGTGCTGTTGGAGTTTTGCTAAGTGGGAGGTGAGGGTGTGTTTTTTGCTCTGTTTTATTCCCCACTCCCAGGCTTAGACAGCACTGCGGAGGCGGAGCAGCGAGACGAGTCAACCAAACAGGCTCCACAGACAGTATTCAAGGAGGAGGTTGGTGATCAGCTGGTTGGTTGGTTTTCTTCCTTCTCTTCTCTTTCATACCTTTAAGTTGGTAAGTCCTATTGAATAGTGGTGTGATATTATCATATATATCCGGGCAGGGTCTTCATAACTAATAATAAGAAATTAAATTAATTATATAGAATGGAGCAGGTGATGTGTTACTGTTGCGAGATGTGGGAGCCGGTGAACCCCATTGAGGCTAACGGTGATTACATCTGCGACAAGTGTTTGCTGCTAGAGGAACTCAAGTTCCATGTTATGGAGCTTGAGACCGAGCTTCGGACACTGCGACACATCAGGGAGGGGGAGAAGTTCCTGGACTCTATGTTTCAGGAGATGGTCACACCTATGAAGTTAATTACTGCAGATGTAGTCCGTGGTCAGGGACAGGACGGTGTGACTACGAGTGAGGAAGGTACAGGGATCCAGGATGTAGTGTTGAAGGAGATGCAGCCCTTGTTCTTGTCCAGCAGGATCGAGGTTCTTACTCCCTGTGAGGACGGGAGCGGGGACTGCAGGGAGGATGAGCAACCTGGCCACAGCACCGTGGTACAGGGGGCCATTCAAGTGGAGGGAGTAAAAAGAAATGTTGTAGTGGTAGGGGATAGTATCATTAGGGGGATAGATAGGGTTCTCTGCAGTCAAGAGCGGGAGTCCCGAAGGCTGTGTTGCCTGCCTGGTGCCAGGGTTAAGGACATCTCTTCTGGGCTGGAAAGAAACTTGCAGTGGGAGGGGGAGGATCCAGTTGTCGTGGTCCATGTTGGTACAAACGACGTAGATAGGACAAGGAAGACGGTTCTGTTAAAGGAGTATGAGCAGCTAGGGGTCAAATTAAAAAACAGAACCTCAAGGGTAATAATCTCTGGGTTATTACCTGAGCCACGAGCGAATTTGGCTAGGATAAATAAAATTAAAGAGTTAAATGCGTGGCTCAAAGACTGGTGTGGGAGAAATGGGTTTTGCTTCTTGGGACACTGGCACCAGTACTGGGACAGGAGGGAGCTGTTCTGTTGGGACGGACTCCACTTGGCCAGTGCTGGGACTAGAGTCCTGGCGAATCATATAACTAGGGCTGTAGAGAGGGCTTTAAACTAATTAGTGGGGGGGAGGTTTCGAGAGAGCAAATAATAGAAATGACAACAGAGAAGGTCATAGACTTAGGTAGCAGTGGGGGAATTAAAAAACAGAATGTGTCAGGAAGGGACAGAAGGTATGGAGTAAAAAGTAAAGTACTAAAAAGGGAAAAAACAGGAACTAAGTGTTACAAAACATATTTGAAAGTTCTTTATCTGAATGCACGTAGCATTCGTAACAAAATGAATGAGTTAACGGCACAAATAATGACATATGGGTATGATCTTGTGGCCACTACAGAAACATGGCTGCAGGGTGACCATGACTGGGAATTAAACATACCAGGTTATTTAACAATCAGGAAGGACAGGCAGGAAGGGAGAGGAGGTGGGGTGGCTATGTTAATAAAGGAAGGAATCACTATAATACAGAGAAATGATATTGGGTCAAAGGAGCAGGATAGTGAAACAGTTTGGGTGGAGGTAAGGAATAATAAGGGGAAAAAAACACTAGTGGGTGTAGTCTATAGGCCTCCGAACAGTTGCAACTCTGTTGGACGGAGTATTAATCAGGAAATAGTTGAGGCTTGTAATAAGGGAACAGCTATAATTATGGGGGATTTTAATTATCATATTAACTGGACAAATCAAATTGGGCAGAGCAGCCTTGAGGAAGAGTTCATTGAGTGTATTAGGGATGGGTTTCTTGAGCAGTATGTAACTGAACCGACCAGGGGGCAAGCAACCTTAGATTTGGTCCTGTGTAATGAGACAGGATTAATTAAAAAATGTCCTAGTAAAGGATCCCCTTGGAATGAGTGACCATAACATGGTTGAGTTCCATATTCAATTAGAGGGTGAGAAGGTTGGATCTCAAACAAGCGTGCTGAGCTTGAATAAAGGAGACTATGAAGGTATGAGAGCGGAATTAATTAGAGTGGACTGGGAAAATAGATTAAAGGGTAAGACGGTACATGACCAGTGGTGTACATTTAAGGAGTTATTTTACAACTTCCAAAAAATATATATTCCACTGAGGAAAAAAGGGTGTAAAAGAAAAGATAGCCATCCGTGGCTAAGTAAAGTAATTAAGGATAGTATCCGACTAAAAACAAGGGCATATAAGGTAGCCAAATCTAGTGGGAGGATGGAAGATTGGGAAGTCTTTAAAAGACAGCAAAAAATAACAAAAAGATTGATTAAGAAAGGGAAGATAGATTATGAAAGTAAATTAGCAAAAAATATAAAAACAGACAGTAAAAGTTTCTATAGTTATATAAAAAGAAAAAGGGTGGCTAAAGTAAATGTTGGTCCCTTAGAGGATGAGACCATGAAATTAATGGTGGGAAACATGGAGATGGCAAAAACACTGAACAATTATTTTGTATCAGTCTTTACAGTAGAGGACACTAAGAATATCCCAACGCTGGACAAACAGGGGGCTCTAGGGGGGGAGGAACTAAATACAATTAAAATCACTAAGGAAGTGGTACTTGGTAAAATAATGGGACTCAAGGCGGATAAATCCCCTGGACCTGATGGCTTGCATCCTAGGGTCTTGAGGGAAGTAGCGGTAGGGATTGTGGATGCATTGGTAATAATTTTCCAAAACTCACTGGACTCAGCAAAGGTCCCGGCAGATTGGAAAACTGCTAATGTAACACCCTTATTTAAAAAGGGTAGTAGGCAGAAGGCTGGAAACTATAGACCTGTTAGCCTAACATCTGTGGTTGGTAAAATGTTAGAGTCCATTATTAAGGAGACAGTAACGGGACATTTGGATAAACATAATTTAATAGGGCAAACTCAGCATGGTTTCATGAAGGGGAAGTCATGTTTAACAAATTTGCTTGAGTTTTTTGAGGAAGTAACATACAGGGTGGATAAAGGGGAACCAGTGGACGTAGTGTATTTAGACTTCCAAAAGGCATTTGACAAGGTGCCACACAAAAAATTATTGCTCAAGATAAAAAATCACGGGATTGGGGGTAATATTCTGGCGTGGGTGGAGGATTGGCTCTCTAACAGAAAGCAGAGAGTTGGGATAAATGGTTCGTTCTCAGATTGGCAACCAGTAACTAGTGGTGTTCCGCAGGGGTCAGTGCTGGGTCCCCAACTCTTTACAATCTATATTAACGATTTGGAGGAGGGGACCGAGTGTAACATATCAAAGTTTGCAGATGATACAAAGATGGGACGGAAAGTAGTGAGTGAGGAGGACATAAAAAACCTGCAAAGGGACATAGACAGGCTAAGTAAGTGGGCAGAGATTTGGCAGATGGAATACAATACTGGAAAGTGTGAGGTTATGCACTTTGGCAGGAAAAATCATAGAGCAAGTTATTATCTTAATGGCAAGAAACTGGAAAGTACTGTAGTACAAAGGGATCTGGGGGTCCTGGTGCATGAAACTCAAAAAGTTAGTATGCAGGTGCAGCAAGCGATTAAGAAGGCCAATGGAATGTTCGCTTTTATTGCTAGGGGGTTGGAATATAAAAACAGGGAGGTATTGCTGCAGTTGTACAAGGTATTGGTGAGGCCGCACCTGGAATACTGCATACAGTTTTGGTGTCCATACTTAAGAAAAGACATACTTGCTCTCGAGTCAGTACAAAGAAGGTTCACTCGGTTAATCCCGGGGATGAGGGGGTGGTCATATGAGGAGAGGTTGAGTAGATTGGGACTCTACTCATTGGAGTTCAGAAGAATGAGAGGCGATCTTATTGAAACATATAAGATTGTGAAGGGGCTTGATCGGGTGGATGCGGTGAGGATGTTCCCAATGATGGGTGAAACTAGAACTAGGGGGCATAATCTTAAAATAAGGGGCTGCTCATTCAAAACTGAGATGAGGAGAAACTTCTTCACTCAGAGGGTGGTAGGTTTGTGGAATTTGCTGCCCCAGAAAGCTGTGGAAGCTACATTATTAAATAAATTTAAAACAGAAATAGGTAGTTTCCTAGAAGTAAAGGGAATTAAGGGTTACGGGGAGCGGGCAGGAAATTGGACATGAGTCTAGGTTCGGAATGGTCATGGCCCTGTGGGTAGTGGAGTGGGCCCAGGGGCCGTGTAGCCTTGTTCTGCTCCTACTGTGTTCTAATTCTGTTAGATTTCAGGAGATGGTTTTATTCCTGTTCCTGGCTGGGGTGGAGATCGCCTTTACAGAAGGTAAGTACTGTAGAAAATATAGGGACAGAGTGATCTCCTGGAAGAATTTCGATCGCCTAGATGGGTCGGAGAGGAATTTCCCAGATTTTTTTCTCCCAAATTGGCCATTGGGTCTTTATCTGGTTTTTCGCCTCTCCCGGGAGATCACATGGGTTCGGGTGGATGCAGAGTGATAGAAGATTTGAGGTTAGGATCAGATCAGCCATGATCTTATTGAATGGTGGAGCAGGCTCGAGGGGCTGATTGGCCTACTCCTGCTCCTATTTCTTATGTTCTTATGTTCTTAAAAACAGGGGCATATAAGGTAGCCAAATCTAGTGGGAGGATAGAGGATTGGGAAAACTTTAAAATACAGCAAAAAATAACAAAAAGATTGATTAAGAAAGGGAAGATAGATTATGAAAGTAAATTAGCAAAAAATATAAAAACAGATAGTAAGAGTTTTTAAAATTATATAAAAAGAAAAAGGGTGGCTAAAGTAAATGTTGGTCCCTTAGAGGATGAGACCGGGAAATTAATGGTGGGAAATATGGAGATGGCAAAAACACTGAATGAATATTTTGTATCAGTCTTTACAGTAGAGGACACCAAGAATATCCCAACACTTGACAAGCAGGGGGCTATAGGGGGGGAGGAGCTAAACACGATCAAAATCACTAAGGAAGTGGTACTCGGTAAAATAATGGGACTCAAGGCGATTAAATCACCTGGACCTGATGGTTTACATCCTAGGGTCTTGAGGGAAGTGGCGGTAGGGATTGTGGATGCATTGGTAATAATTTTCCAAAACTCCCTGGACTCAGCAAAGGTCCCGGCAGACTGGAAAACTACTAATGTAACGCCCTTATTTAAAAAGGGCAGTAGACAGAAGGCTGGAAACTATAGACCGGTTAGCCTAACATCTGTGGTAGGTAAAATATTGGAGTCCATTATTAAGGAGACAGTAACAGGACATTTGGATAATCATAATTTAATAGGACAAAGTCAGCATGGTTTTATGAAGGGGAAGTCATGTTTGACAAATTTGTTGGAGTTCTTTGAGGAAGTAACATACAGGGTGGATAAAGGGGAACCAGTGGACGTAGTGTATTTAGACTTCCAAAAGGCATTTGACAAGGTGCCACACAAAAGATTATTGCTTAAGATAAAAAATCACAGGATTGGGGGTAATATTCTGGCATGGATAGAGGATTGGCTATCTAACAGAAGGCAGAGAGTTGGGATAAATGGTTCATTCTCGGACTGGCAATCAGTAACTAGTGGTGTTCCACAGGGGTCAGTGCTGGGTCCCCAACTCTTTACAATCTATATTAACGATTTGGAGGAGGGGACCGAGTGTAACATATCAAAGTTTGCAGATGATACTAAGATGGGAGGGAAAGTAGTGAGTGAGGAGGACATAAAAAACCTGCAAGGGGACATCGACAGGCTAAGTAAGTGGGCAGAGATTTGGCAGATGGAATACAATACTGGAAAGTGTGAGGTTATGCACTTTGGCAGGAAAAATCGTAGAGCGAGTTATTATCTTAATGGCAAGAAACTGGAAAGTACTGAAGTACAAAGGGATCTGGGGGTCCTGATGCACGAAACTCAAAAGGTTAGTATGCAGGTGCAGCAAGTGATTAAGAAGGCCAATGGAATGTTGGCTTTCATTGCTAGGGGGATAGAATATAAAAATAGGGAGGTATTGCTTCAGTTGTACAAGGTATTGGTGAGACCGCACCTGGAATACTGCATACAGTTTTGGTGTCCATACTTAATAAAAGACATACTTGCTCTCGAGTCAGTACAAAGAAGGTTCACTCGGTTAATCCCGGGGATGAGGGGATGGACATATGAGGAGAGGTTGAGTAGATTGGGACTCTACTCATTGGAGTTCAGAAGAATGAGAGGCGATCTTATTGAAACATATAAGATTGTGAAGGGGTTGGATCGGGTGGATGCGGGGAGGATGTTCCCGATGATGGGTGAAACTAGAACTAGGGGGCATAGTCTTAGAATAAGGGGCTGCTCTTTCAAAACTGAGATGAGGAGGAACTACTTCACTCAGGAGGGTGGTAGGTCCATGGAATATGCTGCCCCAAAAAGCTGTCGAAGCTACATCATTACCTAAATTTAAAACAGAAATAGACAGTTTCCTAGAAGTAAAGGGAATTCAGGGTTACGGGGAGTGGGCAGGAATTTGGACATGAGTCTAGGTTCGGATCGGTCATGGCCCTGTGGGTAGCGGAGCGGGCCCAGGGGCCGTGTAGCATGATCCTGCTGCTATTTCATGTGTCTAATTCTGTTAGATTCAGGAGATGGTTCTGTGATAGTAGATTGGCGGTTAGGATCAGATCAGCCATGATCCTATTGAATGGCGGAGCAGGCTCGAGGGGCTGATTGGCCTACTCCTGCTCCTATTTCTTATGTTCTTATGTTCTTATGTAAGGCCAATATATCCTTCATAAAAACAACAGAAAATGCTGGAAAAACTCAGCAGGCCAGGGCAACATCCGTGGAGAGAGAAATAGAGTCAACATTTCAGGTCAAAACCCTTCGTCAAGACTGAAAAAACACAGGAAATGAAACAGATTAAAAGGCCAGTTTGGGGGCTGGGAAATGGGGATGAAAGAACAAAAGAGAAGTGAAGAGACATTAAGAGGTATTCAAAACCAGACGAGATGGTGATAGGACTAGTGGAGACAAAAGACGGCTCTAGATTAGGTGTGAAATGCGCTGGCAGAATGGGAGACAGCTGCCATGTGGGAGAGAAAAAGGGGGAAGGGCCAAAACAAAGGTGTGGATAAAAAATATATATAAAAATGTATTAGGGGCCGAGGTTATGATCTGAAATTGTTGAACTCGATATTGAGTCCGGAAGGCTGTAAAGTGCCTAATCGGAAGATGAGGTGCTGTTCCTCGAGCTTACGCTGGGTTTCCGTGGAACAATGCAAGAGCCCGAGTACGGTGAGGTCTGAGTGGGACTGGAGCGGTGAATTAAAATGACAGGCGACCGGGAACTCAGGTCACTCTTACGGACTGAACGGAGGTGTTCCGCAAAGCAGTCACTCAATCTGCGTTTGGTCTCCCCAATGTAGAGGAGACCGCATCGTGAGCAGCAAATACAGTATACTAGATTGCAAGAAGTACAATCCCGTGCAAGCGCAGGAGATGCAACACCTGCCCCTATACCTCCCCCCTTCCCACTGTCCAGGGCCCCAAACACCCCTTCCAGGTGAAACAGCGATTTACTTGTACTTCTTGCAATCTAGTATACTGTATTCGCTGCTCACGATGTGGTCTCCTTTACATTGGGGAGACCAAATGCAGATTGGTCAGTCCGTAAGAGTGACCCGAGCTCCCAGTCGCCTGTTATTTTAATTCACCGCCCCATTCCCACTCAGACCTCAGCGTACTCGGGCTCTTGCATTGTTCCACGGAAACCCAGCGTAAGCTCGAGGAACAGCACCTCATCTTCCGATTAGGCACTTTACAGCCTTCCGGACTCAATATCGAGTTCAACAATTTCAGATCATAACCTCGGCCTCTATTACATTTTTACACATATTTTTTATCCACACCTTTGTTTTGGCCCTTCCCCCTTTTTTCTCTCTCCCACATGGCAGCTGTCTCCCATTCTGCCAGCGCATTTCACACCTAATCTAGAGCCGTCTTTTGTCTCCACTAGTCCTATCACCATCTCGTCTGGTTTTGAATACCTCTTAATGTCTCTTCACTTCTCTTTTGTTCTCTCATCCCCATTTCCCTGCCCCCAAACTGGCCTTTTAATCTGTTTCATTTCCTGTGTTTTTTTCAGTCCTGACGAAGGGTTTCGACCTGAAACATTGACTCTGTTTCTCTCTCCACAGATGTTGCCGGGCCTGCTGAGTTTTTCCAGCATTTTCTGTTGTTATTTCGGATTTCCAGCATCCGCAGTATTTTGCTATCATCTCAATATATCCTTCCTAAGGTGTGGTGCCCAGAAGTGCTCACAGTACTCCGGGTGTGGTCTAACCAGGGTTTTGTATAGCTACAACAACAGCAACTTGTATTTATATAGCGCCTTTAATGTAGTAAAACATCCCAAGGCGCTGCACAGGAGTATTTAAAGACAAAAAAAAATTGACACTGAGCCACATAAGGATAAATTAGGGCAGGTAACCAAAAGCTTGGTCAAAGAAGTAGGTTTTAAGGAGCATCTTAAAGGAGGAAAGAGAGGTAGCGAGGTGGACAGGGAACTCCAGAGCTTAGGGCCTCGGCTGGTGAAGGCACGACCACCAAAGGTTGAGCGACTATTATCAGCTGCAGCATAACTCCAACCCGCTTGTATTCTAGCCCTCAAGATAGAAAGGCCTTTTTGATTATTTTCTGTACCTGTTCATGACATTTTAATGATCTATGTACCTGAACCACCAAGTCTCTTTAGAGCTCCACTGTTTCCAGCTTTTCACCATTTAGAAAGTGCCCTGTTCTATTCTTTTTAGGTCCAAAGTGGATCACCTCATACTTACTTACATTGAAATCCATTTGCCACAGTTTTGCCCATTCACTTAATCAATTAATTTATCTTTTTATGCTTCCATCTACACTGCTTACAATGCCGCCTATCTTTGTGTCATCGGCAGACTTGGATATATGACTTTCTATTTCAACATCTAAGTCATTAATAAATACTGTGACTAGTTCAGGCCCCAACACAGATCCCTGCGGGACACCACTAGTCACATCCTGCCAATTTAAGTACCTACCCATTATCCCTACTGCCTGTCTCCTGTCGCTCAGCCAATTTCCTAAGCAGGTCAATAATTTGCCTTCAATTGCATGGGTTTCAACTTTAGCTAACAGTCTCTTACGAGGGACTTTATCAACACCTTCTGGAAGTCCATATAAATAACATCCATAGACATTCCCCTGTCCACTACTTCAATCACCTCCTCAAAAAATTCAATCAGGTTTGTCAGGCATGACCTACCTTTCACAAATTCATGTTGGCTCTCTTTGATCAACTGAAAATTTTCAAGGTGTTCAGTCACCCTATCCTTAACTATAGACTGTAGTAATTTCCCGACAACAGATGTTAGGCTAACTGGTGCATAATTCCCAGGTTTCCCTCATTCACCTTCCTTAAATAGCGGAGTGACATGTGCCATTTTCCAATCTAAAGGAATGGTTCCTGAATCAAGAGAACTTTGGAAGATTATAGTTAGGGTACCTGCAATGTTCTCACCTACTTCCTTTAAAACCTGGTCCTGGGGATTTGTCACTCTTAAGTAACATTATTTTCTTCATTACTGTTACTTTGCTTACATTAATTTTATTGAGTCCCTGTCCCTGATTCAATATTAGTTTCCTTGGGATTTCTGGCATGCTATCCTCTTCCTCTACTGTAAATACTGACGCAAAGTAATTATTCAACATGTCTGCCATTTCCTTATTTTCATTTACAATATCACCGATATCGGTTTTCAAGGGGCCCCCATTGCTCCTGATCACCTGGTGCCAGGGTGAGTGGCTTGAAAGGATATAGGAGAGGGAGGTGGAGGATCCAGTCATTGCGGTCCATGTTGGGACCAACAAAATAGGAAAGACTAGGCAAGAGGTCCTGTTCGCAGATTACCAGGAGCAAGGAGCTAAATTTAAAAAACAGGACCTCAAGGGTTATAATCTCGGGATTATTACCCAAACTCATGCAAATTGGCATAGGGATAAGCAGATTAGGGAGGCGAACGCGTGGCTGAGGGAGTGGTGTGGGAAACATGGGTTCCATTTCATGGGACACTGGTACCAGAACTGGGACAGGAAATAAACTACCGCTGGGAAGAGCTCCACCTGAATTGGGCTGTGACCAGGGTCCTAGCGGAAAGGACTTTAAACTAGTAAATGGGGGGAGGGCTCAGGTGAGAAAGGTAATATAAATAATAATTCTAAAACAAACAAAAGGAAAGAGAGTAGAGTAATGGTTGGAAATTGTGCTTTATTGGTGTCATATTTGACCCTGAAATGAGCTTCTGACCACATATCCGCAGCATAACAAAGACCGCCCACTTCCATCTCCATAACATCGCCTGTCTCCGCCCTTGCCTCAGCTCATCCACTGCTGAAACCCTCATCCACACCTTTGTTACCTCTAGATTTGACTATTCCAATGCACTCCTGGCTGGCCTCCCACATTCCACCCTACGTAAACCTGAGGTCATCCAAGACTCGGCTGCCCTTGTCCTAACTCGCAATAAGTCCCGTTCGCCCATCACCCCTGTGCTTGCTGACCTACATTGGCTCCCAATTAAGCAACACCTCGATTTCAAAATTCTCATCCTTGTTTTCAAATCCCTCCATGGCCTCACCCCTCCCTATCTCTCTAATCTCCTCCAGCCCCACAACCCCCTGAGATATCTGCGCTCCTCTAATTCTGCCCTCTTGAGCATCCCTGATTTTAATCGCTCAACCATCGGTGGCCGTGCCTTCTGTTGCCTCGGCCCTAAGCTCTGGAATTCCCTCCCTAAACCTCTCCGCCTCGCTACCTCTCTTTCTTCCTTTAAGACGCTCCTTAAAACCTACCTCTTTGACCAAGCTTTTGGTCACCTGCTCTAATTTGTCCTTATGTGGCTCGGTGTCAAATGTTTTGTCTTAAAATACTCCTGTGCAGCGCCTTGGGATGTTTTACTATGTTAAAGGTGCTATATAAATACAAGTTGTTGTTATTGTTTAGGCACTACAGGTAAAGGGAAAACTAAAAGATGTAAAGTCATTAAATCAGGAGAGAGAAATAAGAAATGTCTGAGAAAAACAACATTAGAGCAGAAGGACAGGTTAGGGTGTGTGGCCCAAATAAGCGTTCTTTATACAAATGCACAGAGTATGACTAACAAATTGAATGAATTACAGACACAAATTTAACTTTGAAGGTACGACATGGTGGCCATTACTGAGATATGGCTGCAGGATGGTCAGGACTGGGAACTGAATGTACCGGGTTATAAGGTCTACAGGAAGGATAGGGAAACTGGTAAAAGGGGAGGAGGAGTATTAGTGATTAAGGATGAAATTACTTCAATGATAAGATAGGAGGAACAGCAAAGTGTAGAAATGCAGTCATTATAGAAGATTCTATAGTTAAGGGGACAGACAGGCGTTTCCGTAACCGTCACCGTGAGTCCCGCATGGTGTGTTGCCTCCCTGGTGCCAGGGTAAAGGACAGCGCGGAGAGGGTGCAGAATATTCTGCAGGGGGAAGGGAGTGAGCCACAAGTTGTGGTCCACATCGGTGCCAACGACAGAGAGAGGGCAGGTATTGAAATCCTACAGTCAGACATTCAGGAGCTAGGGAGGAAGTTAAAAAGGAGGACATCAAAGGTAGTAATCTCTGGATTACTCCCAGTGCCAAGCGCCAGCGAGAGTAGAAATAGGAAGATAGGGAGGATCAATGCGTGGCTTGAGGCATGGTACATAAGAACATGAAGTAGGAGCAGGAGAAGGCCATTCGGCCCTTCGAGACTGCTCCGCCATTCAATGAGATCATGGCTGATTTTCTGCCTCAACTCCATTCACCGGCCCTATCGCCATATCCTTTGATGCCCTTACTAGTCAGAAATCTACCGACTTCTGTTTTGAATATACCCAATGACTGAGCCTCCACAGCCCTCTGGGGTGGAGAATTCCAAATATTCACCACCCTCTGTGTGAAGAAATTTCTTTTCATCTCTGTCCTGAATGGCCTACCCTTTATTCTGAGGCTGTGACCTCTGGTTCTAGACTCCCCAGCCCAAGGGAAACATTCTCCCAGCATCCACCCTATCAAACCCTGTAATAATTTTGTATGCTTCAATGAGACCCCCCTCTCATTCTTCTGAATTCAAGAGAATACAGACCTAGTTTACTCAATCTCTTCTCATACGACAGTCCTGCCATCCCAGGAGTCAATCTCGTGAACCTTCATTGCACTCCCTGTATGGCAAGTACATCCTTCCTTAGGTAAGTGTGGTAAACCACTGTTTGTATACTGTTTGCATTCCATTGTGTACATGCCTGGACATGCCTCGGCTGACTCCTCCCACAGGTCCTAGTATAAAGGTGACTGCTCCCCAGCCCTTTGTATTTCTGGACCGGTCGACCACTCGAGGCAGACCTCCATTCTTTTGTTAATAAAAGCCTTTAGTTACTCTTCTAACTCTCAGTCTTTTATGAGTAATTGATAGCGCTTCAATTTTATTAACAAAATTTTTATAATGGAAAAGATCCTCACACCAGCATGCCTGGACTTAGATCATCGGGAGGTGGACTCATCCACCAAGTTTACTCACTGGCTTAAGTGTTTCGAAAAATTCCTGACCGCCTCCGAAGCAATCAAATCGGAAGAGGACAAACTGGATGTCCTGACCTCCAAAGTGAACCACCGAGTGTACTCGGTCATCCAAGACGCGACCTCGTACGCGGATGCTATCAAGCTCCTCAAGGACCAGTACACGCGCCCAGTGAACGAAGTGTACGCCAGGCACCTTCTGGGGAGTCGTAAACAACAACCTGGGGAATCGACCGTGGAATATCTTCAGGCACTGTCCGTGCTTGGCCGGGCCTGTGGGTGTAAGGATGTAAAGGCCGCCGTGTACACAGAGGAACTTATCCGGGACGCTTTTGTAGCGGGCCACAGATCCAATTACACCCGACAGCAACTGTTGGAGCAGAGTGACCTCAACCTCAACAAGGCCTCTGAACTCGCACTATCATTGGATGCAGCCTACCAGGGCATGGATGCCTACTCCTCTGCACCGTGGACGCCGCGGGGAACGACAGCCTGGGACACGGTAGGACCGCCTCATAGCGCCGTGCCACCCCAGCCACACCCCAGCAACGGCTCAACTACCGCAGCAGTGTCCCAAGGCCAGACAGCAGTGCCCCAAGGCCAGAAATGCTACTTCTGTGGCCAGGCAAAACACCCCAGAGCGCGCTGCCCGGCGAAAAACGCGATCTGCTCGGGCTGCGGGAAGAAGGGACACTACGCTAGTGTCTGCAGGGCCAAAGCCACCCCGAACCCCAGCAGCACCACGTGTGGGCCATGCGGGCCGCCATCTTGGGCCTCCTCGGCCATGTGCGAATCACCGGTACAGCAGCCATTTTGGACGCCTCCAGCCACATGGGGATCATGGACGCCGCCATCTTGGACGACAGCCGGGACGCAGCAGGCCCCTGACACCGCCTCATCTGATACCCGCAGCGACACACCGACCCCTACGCTGGCATCCGTTACACTGGACCAAACGAGACCGCACCAACTGGCCAGTTCCACAATGGACATTAAGGTAAATGGTCACGATACAATCTGCCTTTTTGACTCTGGGAGCACGGAGAGCTTCATCCACCCTGACACGGTGCGGCGTTGCTCTCTCCCAGTCCTGCCTGCGCACCAGCGGATTTCTATGGCCTCCGAGTCCCAGTCAGCGGACATTGGCGGCTACTGCGTGGTGACACTCATAGTAGACGGGACTGTGTACGATAATTTTAAACTTCTGGTCCTGCCTGACCTCTGCGCTGCCATTCTACTGGGGTTAGATTTTCAGTGCCACCTTAAAAGTGTTACGATGGCGTACGGTGGACCCCTCCCCCCACTCACAGTCCGCAGCCAGCAGCTTCCAAATTGCCCGCCGCGCACCAGGTGCAACCTCTCCACACTCCGAGTCACCCCCCCCCCACTGTTTGCTAACCTCACCCCCGACTGTAAGCCCATCGCCACAAAGAGCAGGCGATACAGCGCCGGGGACAGGGTTTTCATTAAAACCGAAGTGGAGCGGCTCCTGAAGGAAGGGATTATTGAGGGCAGCACCAGCCCCTGGCGAGCCCAGGTTGTGGTCGTTAAGACCGGCGAGAAGCAGCGCCTGGTCATCGACTACAGCCAGACAATAAATCGCTACACCCTGCTGGACGCTTACCCACTCCCCCGCATAGCTGATATGGTCAATCAGATCGCGCAGTACCGCGTCTTCTCGACCATTGACCTGAAATCAGCGTGCCACCAGCTCCCTATCTGCCCTGAGGACCGCCAGTATACTGCCTTTGAGGCAAACGGCCGCCTCTATCACTTCCTTAGGGTTCCCTTTGGCGTCACCAACGGGGTCTCCGTCTTCCAAAGGGAGATGGACCGGATGGTAGATCAAAATGCGTTGCAGGCCACTTTCCCATACCTGGACAATGTGACCATCTGCGGCCGTGACTTGCAGGACCATGACGCAAACCTCGAAAAATTCCTCCGCACCGCCCAACTCCTGAACCTGACATATAACAAGGAGAAGTGCATATTCCGCACAAACCGCCTCGCCATCCTTGGCTGTGTTGTGGAACACGGAGTCATCGGTCCCGACCCCGACCGGATGCGTCCCCTTATGGAACTCCCACTGCCCCACTGCCTCAAGGCCCTGAAGAGGTGCCTAGGGTTTTTCTCCTATTACGCCCAGTGGGTCCCCTACTATGCGGACAAGGCCCGTCCGCTGATCAAGTCCACCTCTTTTCCCTTGACGGCAGAGGCCCGCTTAGCCTTCCACCGTATCAAGGAGGACATCGCCAAAGCCACCATGCACGCAGTGGACGAATCCATCCCCTTCCAGGTGGAAAGCGACGCGTCCGACTTTGCCCTGGCCGCTACCCTCAATCAGGCGGGGAGACCCGTGGCCTTCTTTTCACGAACCCTCCAGGGCCCGGAGACCAGACACTCCGCTGTTGAGAAGGAGGCCCAGGCTATTGTGGAGGCTGTGCGTCATTGGAGGCACTACCTGGCCGGAAAACGATTTACCCTGCTCACTGACCAGCGTTCAGTCGCTTTCATGTTTAACAACAAGCAGAGGGGCAAAATCAAAAAATGACAAGATCTTGAGGTGGAGAATCGAACTTTCCACCTACAATTACGAGATCTTGTACCGGCCCGGGAAGCTCAACGAACCCCCGGATGCTCTATCGCGTGGCACCTGCGCCAGCGCGCAGATCGATAGACTGCGGGCCCTCCACAATGACCTCTGCCACCCGGGGGTCACCAGGTTCTTCCACTTCGTCAAGGCCCGCAACCTACCTTACTCCATTGAGGAGGTCAGGACCATGACCAGGAACTGCCAAGTCTGCGCTGAGTGCAAACCGCACTTTTATAAACCAGACAGGGCTCACCTGATAAAAGCCACTCGCCCCTTCGAGCGCCTGAGCGTCGATTTTAAAGGGCCTCTCCCCTCCTCCGACCGCAACGTGTACTTCCTCAATATTATTGATGAGTACTCCCGTTTCCCGTTCGCCATCCCCTGCCCGGACATGACCAGTGCCACGGTCATTAAATGCCTAAATGACCTCTTCACCCTGTTCGGTTTCCCCAGCTATATCCATAGCGACCGGGGCTCATCGTTTATGAGCGACGAACTCCGTCAGTACCTGCTAACTAGGGGTATTGCCACAAGCAGGACCACTAGTTACAACCCCCGGGGGAACGGACAGGTGGAAAGAGAAAATGCGACAGTTTGGAAGGCCGCCCTGCTAGCCTTAAAGTCTAGGGGCCTTCCAACCTCCCGCTGGCAGGATGTGCTACCCGATGCGCTCCACTCTATTCGGTCACTGCTCTGCACTGCCACTAACGCCACCCCTCATGAGAAAATGTTTGTCTTCCCAAGGAAGTCCACATCGGGGACATCGCTACCGCCATGGCTGACGTCCCCAGGGCCGGTCCTACTGAGAAGACACGGGAGGACCCATAAAACGGACCCCCTGGTCGAGAGGGTCGACCTCCTCCACGCCAACCCCCAGTACGCTTACATTGCGTACCCGGACGGGCGGGAGGACACAGTCTCCATAAGAGACCTTGCACCCTCGGGGGCTGCAGTAACCCACTACCCACTACCACCCCCCCCCACGATCCGATATCCAGCCCCAGCAGATGGCAGGCCTGGGTCCCGCGACCCGCTCAACATCTACGAGGACGACACGCCAGCGCCACAGCCTACGCGGGACTTGATGCCGGAAGCTTCACTACCCCTGCCGTCGCCACGCCGATCACAGCGGCAGACAAGACCTCCGGAGAGACTCCAATACACTAACTTTTAATACACTTCACCCCGCCGGACTCAATTTTAAACAAGGGGTGAATGTGGTAAACCACTGTTTGTATACTGTTTGCATTCCATTGTGTACATGCCTGGACATGCCTTGGCTGACTCCTCCCACAAGTCCTAGTATAAAGGTGGCTGCTCCCCAGCCCTTTGTATTTCTGGACCGGTCGACCACTCGAGGCAGACCTCCATTCTTTTGTTCATAAAAGCCTTTAGTTACTCTTCTAACTCTCAGTCTTTTATGAGTAATTGATAGCGCTTCAGTAAGGAGACCAAAATTGTACACAGTACTCCAAAAGTGGTCTCACCAAGGCCCCATATAATTGGAGTAAGACTTCTTTACTCCTGTACTCAAATCCTCTTCTAATGAAGGCCAGCATACCATTTGCCTTCCTAACGGCTTGCTGCACCTGCACATTCACTTTCAGTGACTCATGTCCAAGGACACCCAGGTCCCTTTGAGCATGTGCATTCCCCAATCTTTCACCATTTAGGAAATACTCTGCCTTTCTGTTTTTTCTACCAAAGTGGCTAACTTCACATTTATCCACATTATATTCCAGGAGGGAGGGCTTCAGATTCTTGGGGCATCGGGACCAGTTCTGGGGCAGGAGGCACCTATTCAAAAGGGACGGGTTGCACCTCAACAGGACTGGGACCAATATCCTCGCAGGAGGTTCACTAGTGTGGTTGGGGAGGGTTTAAACTAAATTGGCAGGGGGGTGGGCACCAGCATATAGAAGTAGAAAAGAGGAATACGGTGCATAAAGGAGGGAGACTGTTGGATAGTATTAGAGAAGGAAGTTGTGATAAAAATGATAACTTCCGGGAAGTTATGTCATCACTTCCTGTGAACTATGAACTATGAACGGTGTACATACCTCACTTCCTGTCATATGTCACTTCCTGTTGGACTGGTATAAATACTGGTCTGTTCAGTATTGTAAGAGGCTTCTACCAGAGGCATGGTAAAGACCTCTCTTGTGTATATAGTGTGTTTATAAGTTACTTAAAGCTTACTTTAAAGTTACTTGATGGTAAGTCTCCTTTTTCTTACATCAATTTAAGTAACTTAATATTTACACTGACAAATACTAGACCTTCAGACAAACTCGGAAGTTAAGGATCCAGGGAACCACCCATCATGGAGAAAATCCTTAGACCTATTCGTCTGGACTTGGACCCGAATACACCAGCAGCTGGCAGGGTATGGAAGCATTGGTATCGTACTTTTGAGAATTTTCTGGATGAATGTAAAGCGGATGCTCCTGCTAAATTGAAGATACTTGTCAATTATGTGACCCCAAAAGTGTTCGAATATGTTGATGAATGGGATAATTACGAAGAGGTGATTCGGGCACTTAAGAAACTGTATGCGAAGACCCCAAATGAGGTCTATGCTAGACATCTACTGGCCACAGCCCGACAAGGGCCAGGGGAATCAATTGACGAATTCCTGCAAGAACTTCGCAGGCTCAGCGTAGATTGTAACTTTCAGGCAGCCTCAGCTGAGCTGTACCGCCAAGAAATGATTCGTGATGCTTTCATCTGCGGGATTGCCTCTCCATTTATACGCCAGCGTCTACTAGAAAGTAAAACACTTGAGCTACAAAAAGCTTTTGACCTAGCTTGTTCACTGGATTTGGCAAAGAGAAATGCAGACCTCTATCAGCTGCCCAGATCTCGATCTGCTGCTGTAGCTGCAACCAGACAATTCAAGCGGTCTCAGGTGAACCCTATCATGGGGGAATCTAATTCTGATAATTCTGATGAAGAAGAGGAGGACGACCCCACTTTAGCAGCCTCTTGGCAATCTAGGAAGGAATGCTTCTTTTGTGGAGATGCTTTTCACCCTAGGAAAACCTGCCCTGCTCGCAATGCAATCTGCAGTTATTGCGGGAAAAAAGGACACTTTGCTAAAGTTTGCCTATCAAGGGCCTCTACGAGGGCCAATCCAGCTAAGGCCTACCGAACTGCTCCAATTAGGGCCTATCAAGATGCTCCAGCTAGGACCTATCAAGCTTCCTCTCGAGCTCTCTCCCGAAGAAGCACACCGAGAGTTTTAGCCACTCTCTGTGCAACGACACCAATTACAGCTGCTTGCCCACAGAACCTGTCTCATGCAGCCACAAAAATTTCAATTAAAGGGCATACCTTAGATGCCTTAATTGACTCAGGAAGTACTGATAGTTTCATTAAGGAACAGATTGTTGCGAAATTGAAACTACATGTCTTCCCATCGGACCAGGCAATTGCGATGGCCCAGTCATCACTTAATACCAGAATCTCCGGCTTTTGTGTTGTTGATATGACACTTCATGGTCGTATGTATCCCTCCACCCGACTTTCGGTGCTCAAGGACTTATGTAGTGATCTCCTCTTAGGGCTGGACTTCCAAAAACAGCATAAGAAACTCACCATTGAGTTTGGTGGATCGAAACCCGGACTTACTATTTCTAATATACCGTCTAAATTACCATTTTGTGCATTATCAGCAGCTTCACTTGACGAACCCTCATTATTTGCCAGTATTCCGCCTCAATGCCAGCCGATAATAACGAAATTGCGGCGCTTTAATCAGGAAGACCAACCTTTTATTGCGGCTGAAATCTCTCGACTTCTAGCAGAGGATATCATTGAACCATGTTCGTCGCCCTGGCGGGCTCAAGTCGTCATTGTCAAGAACCCTCTAAAACCTCACAAACAGCGACTATGCATCGATTATTCGCAAACCATCAATCAATATACCGACTTGGACGCCTACCCATTGCCATGCATTGATGATATGGTTAATAAACTGGCCGAATACAAAGTGTTCTCAACTTACGATTTAAAAAGTGCCTATCATCAGTTACCCTTGAAGGTCTCAGATAAGCAGTACACAGCCTTTGAGGCTAATGGACGGCTGTACCAATTTCGTCGCCTCCCATTCGGGGTTACTAATGGAGTGGCTGTCTTTCAACGGGCAATGGATGGCCTGGTTAAGCAGGAAAACCTAAGGGACACTTTTCCCTATCTTGATAACATTACCATTGCAGGTCACGATCAACAGGAACACGACTCCAACCTCCAAAAATTTCGGGATGCCCTCCATCGCCGTAATTTGACCCTGAATGAATCCAAATCTGTTGAGTCGCAACCGACCATCAACATCCTTGGCTACTGCGTAGGCAATGGTATCATTAAGCCAGACCCAGAAAGACTTCGCCCGCTCCAAGAGCTCCCGTCACCTAAGAATCCGGCTTCTTTACGTCGGGCTCTCGGTCTGTTTGCATACTACGCTAAATGGATTCCTCATTTTTCGGACAAAATCCAACCCTTGCTGCATGCTAGATCATTTCCACTGGGAACAGCGGCTGTTGCAGCCTTTAACCTTCTCAAAAAACAGCTGGAGAAAGCGGCTCTTCACTCCATTGATGAGAATCTCCCTTTCGTGGTTGAATGTGATGCCTCAGAGGTGGCGATCTCGGCTACTCTGAATCAGGAAGGTCGTCCTGTAGCATTTATGTCCAGGACCTTACATAAGAACATAAGAACATAAGAAATAGGAGCAGGAGTAGGCCAATCGGCCCCTCGAGCCTGCTCCACCATTCAATAAGATCATGGCTGATCTGATCCTAACCTCAAATCTTCTATCACTCTGCATCCACCCGAACCCATGTTCGGTGCCGAGCTACATTATCCTCCGGTTGAGAAAGAAGCCACAGCCATCATAGAGGCAGTACGGAAGTGGAACCATTTTCTAGCTCGCCAGCACTTTACATTGATCACGGACCAACGATCAGTCGCCTTCATGCTCGATAATCGAAAACGAACCAAAATTAAGAATAATAAAATACAACTTTGGAGGATGGAACATGTCTCTTTTGGTTATACCATTCTCTATCGGCCTGGCAAGGAGAATGTGGCCCCGGACACCCTCACATGGGCATTCTGCTCCACTATGTCATCCTCCACTCTCATGGATGTCCACAATGGTTTGTGTCATCCTGGCGTTACGCGCATGCTACATTTCGTACGATCACAGAATCTCCCTTTTTCCACTGGAGATGTAAAGAAAATATGCTCAGAATGCCGGCTTTGTGCGGAATTAAAACCTCAGTTCTTCCGCCCCTCAGATGGTATACTCATACATGCAACCCAACTGATGCAACGACTTAGCATCGATTTTAAGGGCCCAGTGCCCTCTTCAACTCGGAACACATATTTGCTCACCATGATCGACGAATATTCACGTTTTCCGTTTGCCTTCCCCTGCTCCAATATGCTGGCGTCCACAGTAATCTGCTGCCTTGAGCAGGTATTTTCTCTCTGTGGCATGCCGGCTTATATTCACTCAGATCGGGGTCCATCCTTTGTCAAGGGAACTCAAGGACTACCTCTCAGAACGGGGAATTGCTACAAGCAAAACAACACCATACCATCCCATCGGAAATGGGCAGGTAGAGAGGTATAACGGTATCATCTGGAATTCCGTACGTCTCGCTTTAAGATCTCGGGGCCTACCAGACCAGCAATGGGAAACAGTGCTTCCGGATGCATTGTACTCTATACGGTCCCTGCTTTCTACAGCCACAAATACTACACCTCATGAGCGGTTCTTTGGATTCCAGCGTCGCTCATCTCATGGGACATCACTCCCGTCATGGCTAACTACTCCTGGACCTGTATTACTCCGAAGATACGTTCGGACGTCTAAAAATGACCCTCTTGTAGACGAGGTCGAACTAACCGATGCCAACCCCACCTATGCAAACATACGATATTCTGACGGCCGAGAATCTACCGTATCATTACGGGATCTGGCTCCCTGCCCACCAGGACCTAGTGGGACATCGGGTGATGGCATTTCACCAGGAAACTCTTGGGACCTATCGGGTACCCCTCTCCAGGATCCTGATCGGACACCAACTAGCTTGGTGCCGGTAGAACCCCGTGCTCAAGGTTGCGACCCTCCCAGTACCGCGCATGAAAGTACTGATCCGCCACAGACCAGCTCTGCACCTCCCTCTGAACAGAGGCAGTCCGACTTTGAACCTATTGGGGCTCGTACTCGAAGCCATGATCTCCCCAACCCTTCACAGGGCAATCCAGGCCACACAGACTCTGACCAATGGCCAACCGCATGTAAGCGGACCAGCGACCCTCTACGACGGGAATCCAAACGGGTGCGACTCTTCCTTGTTCGGCGGCTGCAGACCAAAAGGTAGACCACAGCCTCCTAATCCTGCAGGAGGGAAGAAAAAAATGATAACTTCCGGGAAGTTATGTCATCACTTCCTGTGAACTATGAACTATGAACTATGAACTGTGTACATACCTCACTTCCTGT